>NC_079190.1:511667912-512040412 GCF_029499605.1 Hyla sarda | reverse complement strand
GGAGCTTGTGATGTCATAGCCCCGCCCCCTCATGACATCACGCCCCCACCCCCTCAATGCAAGTCTATGGAAGGGGGCGTGACGGCTGTCACGCCCCCTTCCATAGACTTGCATTGAGGGGTTGGGGCGTGACGTCATGAGGGGGCAGAGATTGACGTCACAAGCTCCTGGCGCCGGTTCAAGCGTTCGGAACAGTTTGTTCCAAACGCTGAGCAGCGGAGTACCCCTTTAAACCCCAAGCATGCTGGAAGTTGTAGTATTTCAATAACTGGAAGCAGACTGATGGGAAACACTGATCTAAAAATGCATAAAAGCCTTTCAACTCTCCCTGACTGATCATATGAGGGGGAGAGAAGGATCAGGCACGTTGGATTTCAACACTTTTGTCCTCGAAGAGATAAACTGCCAATAGAGGTGTCTGGCAGCGGCTTATTCCACCTTTCTCTATTGAGAACTCACAAACACTTAACCATGCCAAATGTTTACACATATGGCGGGATCGGGAGACAAAACCCTCAGCCAAACAAATGAGTCCCGTAAGCCCTGCCGACCCTCCCGAGCACTAATTCCACCTGGATCTAAAGATCTGGGTGATCTAGGGCCGACTTCTCAAGCGCTACTTGACATCTGCAATGAATAAGTCTACTACAATGAATCCCCAGCAAGCTCTCAGCCCGGGCCGGGAGGATCCTGGCAGCAGTCAAGCTATGTACCAAATCCCATCTCAGTTTGCATTATTAATCAGATTTTTGTAGCACTAAATTTTTATGTCTTCCTAGTGTTCCTCCTGTGGTTTCCATATGTTTCAGTAGATTTTCTCAGTTTTTCCTGTTTCACTGAACATATATTGTAGGAGCCGACATCGAAATCTGTAAAGTCAACCCTGTTAACCTGATATAGCCTTCAAAAAGTTTTATGACTGGACAATAATCTGTAGGAAAAAACGTAGAGTAGGAACCAGCTCCAAGTGCAATAAACCCGTCTTTATTCAAAGGACATAACAGGAACCGCAGAGGTTACGCGTTTCAAGCGCCAAGAACTCTTAGTCGTATGAGCGCTTGAAACGCGTCCTTTGAATAAAGAGAGTTTTATTGCACTTGGAGCTGGTTCCTACTCTACATTTTTTCCTACTTGCTTTGGTGTCGTCCAGCACCTGGATCCGTGCTCCGGTTGTCTAGGCCGGGTGAGCTGGTTGGACTTTTCTTCCTGGACAATAATCTGTCTTCTTACTGGACAATTGTAGTCAGTTCGTGGTCGGTGAGGATCGTCCTGTATCAGGCACCGGACTATAAAATACGGAGGACTCACCGAATATTACAACAGAGTCAGAGGATCCGACAGCTGCGATCCCCAACTGGACATAGGGAAGAACCTATATAAGGGTGCATGCACACCACATTTTTGCTATACAGTTCCCGTATACGGTTTTAAGTTAAAAACCATATGGAACTGTATAGAAAACCGTATGCATTGACTTAACATTGTAACCCGTATGTAAACGTATCATCTGGTTTAGTCCGTTTTGCATCTCATATGGTTTTGTCCGTTTTTTTACCCGTACCCAAAACCGTAGTCTACCACGTTTTTTTTTTTTTATCCGGATGAAAAACTGTATTAAACCTTATACTTTTTTTTTTTTTTTTAACATGGGAGTCAATGGGAAGTGTATGTGCGTACGGTTCAATCCGGTTTTCACCATACGGTTTTTGACTTTGCACATTTTTTTTTTTCTTGGAATTTCAATCAAACAAGTGAAACTTTATTCAAAATGGAGTGAAAAGTTAAAGACGTATATGTTTTTTTTCTTAAAAAAACGGATGCAACCGGACATTATTTTTCAAACCGTATACTGTTTTCAACCGTATACGAGTTAAAATTTGTACACACGTTTTGATACAGTTTAGTCCGGTTTTGAGGAATCCGTTTTTTCATCAAAAACGTGGTGTGCATGCACCCTGACCCGAATCGGCCGCCTTACATCTCATGACAATGTATCTTTACATGGAAACATAGAAACTAATGTCATAAATTATAAACACTGAAAATATGGAGCCCATTTGTAAAAGTTACCTTATCCTCCCTATATCCATACAGCAGAAAACATAAAAAAACACAACGTAATGCGGGCACAAGACCTAACTAATCCCTTGTGGATTGTAAGGCTATATTTCTGCGTGGAAATTCTCCATGTGTTTTTAGCCTTAGTCAATGAGATTCCCCATTCACACTGTAGAATTTTCGCTGTGAATGCATTCCGCATAAATATAAATCATGTCTTGTATTTTTGCAGAATTTAACTGTGGAAGCCCATTGAAGTGAATGGGGCTTTTTTTTTTTCCCCTGCAAAATTTGAATGTCGCGCACATTTCGAGCGGAATTCACGCAAAAGTCATGAGGAATTTCTGTGCACTTTGTATTCATGCGGAAATTCCGCATAGATGCGCAAAGATGTGTAATTCCGGGGCTGCATTATTTTGGCCGGAATTCTGCATCTTTCCACGGAATCTCTGATGTCTGAACATAACCTTTAGGGGCCGGGCCCTCACGCAATTCACTGCACCTGCTTGTGTGTCATGTGTTTAAAGGGGTACTCCGGTGAAAAACTTTTTTTTATTTTTTTTAAATCAACTGGTGCCAGAAAGTTAAACACATTTGTAAATTACTTCTATTAAAAAATCTTAATCCTTCCTGTACTTATTAGCTGCTGAATACTACGGATGAAATTGTGAACTGTCCAGAGCAGCGGTCTTCAAACTGTGGCCCTCCAGATGTTGCAAAACTACAACTCCCAGCATTCCCGGACAGCCGTTGGCTGTCCGGGCCTGCTGGGAATTGTAGTTTTCCAACATCTGGAGGGCCACAGTTTGAAGACCACTGGTCCAGAGCAGCATATGTTTCCTATGGGGATTTCCTTTTACCCTGGACAGTTCCTAAAAATGGACAGAGATGTCAGCAGAGAGCACTGTGCTCGTGATGTCAGCAGAGAGCTCTGTGTTTCAAACGGAAAATAATTTCCTCTGTAGTATTCAGCAGCTAATAAGTACAGGAAGGATTAAGATTTTTTAATAGAAGTCATTTACAAATCTGTTTAACTTTCTGGCACCAGTTGATTTGAAAAAAAAAAAAAGTTTTTCACCGGAGTACCTCTTTAACTCATATCAAATGAATGGCATAAGAGCTAAGGAACTAAGAGGGTTCTATAAAAATACATAAATAATAATAATAATAATGGTCACTATGAGACAGAAAAGAGGGGGAAAAGCAAGAAAGAAAGAAAAAAAAGAAGGAAGGGAACTGCTGGATTGAAAAAGAAAAGGATAATAGATAGATATGAGATAGATAGATAGATAGACAGATAGATATGAGATATATAGATATGAGATAGATAGATAGATATGAGATAGATAGATAGATATGAGATAGATAGATAGATATGAGATAGATAGATAGATATGAGATAGATAGATATGAGATAGATATGAGATAGATAGATATGAAATAGATAGATAGATATGAGATAGATCGATAGATAAATATGAGATAGATATGAGATAGATAAATATGTGATAGATAGATAGATATGAGATAGATATGAGATAGATAAATATGTGATAGATAGATATGAGATAGATAGATAGATATGAGATAGATAGATAGATAGTTATGAGATAGATAGATAGATAGATATGAGATAGATAGATAGATATGAGATAGATAGATAGATAGATAGATATGAGATAGATAGATAGATATATAGATAGATAGATAGATAGATATGAGATAGATAGATATGAGATAGATAGATATGAGATAGATAGATAGATATGAGATAGATAGATATGAGATAGATATGAGATAGATAAATATGTGATATATAGATAGATATGAGATAGATAGATATGAGATAGATAGATAGATAGGTAGATATGAGATAGATAGATAGATATGAGCTAGATAGATATGAGATAGATAGATAGATATGAGATAGATATATAGATAGATAGATATGAGATAGATATATAGATAGATAGATAGATATAAGATAGATAGATAGATAGATAGATATGAGACAGATAGATAGATAGATATGAGATAGATAGATATGAGATAGATAGATAGATATGAGATAGATATATAGATAGATAGATAGATAGATATGAGATAGATAGATAGATAGATAGATATGAGATAGATATATAGATAGATAGATAGATATGAGATAGATAGATAGAATATGAGACTGATAGATAGATAGATATGAGATAGATAGATATGAGATGGATAAATAGATAGATAGATAGATAGATAGATATGAGATAGATAGATAGATAGATAGATATGAGATAGATATATAGATAGATAGATATGAGATAGATAGATAGATAGATATGAGATAGATTATAGATAGATAACCAGTCAGACAAAAATCCTTGACCCAGCCCTTGACCCAGGCTTGGCCAGCTTGCACCTGCATCAACTATTTGGAGTGCGGTTCTTTTTTTGATTTTTTTTTTTTTTTAGATAGATAGAAAAATGACAGGTATACTAAACACAAAAGAAATAATAAAAATGTTGGCCTTTTCTTACGACTAAGCTCCATCTTTATAAACCTGGAAAGCCCCTGTAGCCCTGAAGACCACCTGATGAAAAGAGGAAACAGACAGGAAAAAGCCATATATGTATATACACGTGAGACATGTACAGGAGCGAGCACCGGAGCAGTAATATACAGTAATGTGCGGCCGAGACCAGAAGTGAATCTTCAGAGCAGGAACTAAGCGCTCCAGCATATGTACAGAGGAGATTACAATGAACTGTATATGGAAGAATCTAAAGTACAGAATGTTCTTCCCTACCAGAGCTGCTGATAGGAAGAGCCAAAATATGAAAAAACATTTGCTACCAATTTACTGCAGTCACCCATAAACTATTAAAAGAACATTATGTATTAGGGTTCCAGCCAGATTGCTATTAAAGCACGCTGCCTGGTGTCTATGCCTTTTACTGTAATGCAATGAAAGCATTACACCGTCCTGGGGGAACGATATTTATGGCGGAATAGTGTTTGTCACACACTAACAATTTAGAAGTATGGGAACATAAACCTGCTTTCACAATGTTGAGATTGTAGCTTTGGCCTAAACATCAAAGTTAGGAGGAACGAGGAAAAACAATCTAAAAATAAAATAAAATACATTTACAAAACTTTAACCTAAATAAAACATCTCTGACGCTGAAAAGTAAAGTGAAGGTTAGAAAAAGTTTACAACTCAAGAAATAATTTTTGTAAATATAGGAAACATTTTTTAAAGGATTATTTGAAAAATATTTGAAAAATTCTCAGCTTTTTGTTGCTCAAAAATACAGCTGGTAAAGTAATATTAAGCATGACGTCTGGCAAACACAGTACGACCCTGATGGGATGACATGTAGGAAGAAAAAATATGGTAAACAGGATGGATAGTAACAGGACATTTTCTTTAAAATAAATTGGAAACATTTGTTTAAAACTTTGCTGCGACTGCCTGTCTGCTGCTACGGGGTTTCCCAGCCAAGAACGTCAGGGCTGGACCATAATGGAGAAGCTGTAGTATCCCTTTCCCCACCTGTAGTTCTCCAGCTGTTGCAAAACTACAACTTCCATTGTGCTCAGGCAGCTTGAGAGTTTTGCAGACGCGGGAGGTTGGAATCCCTACATGGGTTTCCTAGACCTTCCCGTGGATGGCGACTTTGGCGCTGAAGCGCTATATCGGGGCGGGGTTAGACAGCAGTCGGAGAGGGTGCAGAGATATAATGATAACTTTTTATTATTTTCATAAAAAGTATTGGTGCTCAGTTGGACAACGCGTTTCGGAGGGGCGTTTTGATGCGGAACTGAGGAAGTAGAGAGCTCCTCCGAAACCCGTTGTCCAACTGAGCACCAATAATTTTTATGAAAATAATAAAAAGTTATCATTATATCTCTGCACCCTCTCCGACTGCTGTCTAACCCCGCCGATGTACCGCTTCAGCGCCGAAGTCGCCATCCACGGGAAGGTCTAGGAAACCTGTGCCGGGATCCAACCTCCCGCGTCTTCGACGGAACCAACGGACAGCTGCTCCCGGCATACCTGCAAAAAGACACCTGCTCAAAGTTTTCATCAGTGTTGCGCCTGAAATTAGCGCAACACTTAAAGGTGAGCAGGCTCTTGATTTTTGCTACCATACATCCGATATCCACGGATAACCGGCACTATATTAGCGCCATATCGGTCTTTTTTCCCCCTACATATATACTACCGGCAACTTGAGAGCCACAGGTTGGGGAAGCCCTGCCTCAAGATTGCATAAAACATGTGAAAAAAAAAAAAAAAAACATAAAAAGCTAAGAAACAGTGCCATTCTTCTACATGGCTGTATCTGGTAATGCAACTCAGACTTACCAAATTAAATGGCGATGAGATGCAATACTGGACACAGCCACTGCACAAGAGTAGTAGAATCAATGTCAGTAGTAGCAATAGTAGTAGTAGCAGCAGCAGGGGTCGTGGTAATAGTTGTTGTAGCAGTGCTGTATGGAACATGATGGACAAGACAGGAGATGGACAGCTGTGCAGGGATAGTGCACTGCTCAAAAAATATAAAGGGAACACAGCACAATGTAACTCCAAGTCACTGACACTTGTGTGAAATCCCACTGTCCACTCAGGAAGAACACTGATTGACAATCAATTTCACACGGAACAGACAACAGGTGGAAATTATAGGCAATTAGCAAAACACCCCAAATAAAGGAGTGGTTCTGCAGGTGGTGACCACAGACCACTTCTCAGTTCCTATGCTTCCTGGCTGATGTTTTGGTCACTTTTGAATGCTGGCGGTGCTTTCACTCTATTGGTAGCATGAGACGGAGTCTACAACCCACACAAGTGGCTCAGGTAGTGCAGCTCATCCAGGATGGCACATCAATGCGAGCTGTGGTAAGAAGGTTTGCTGTGTCTGTCAGCGTAGTGTCCAGAGCATGGCGGCGCTACCAGGAGACAGGCCAGTACATCAGGAGACATGGAGGAGGCCGTAGGAGGACAACAACCCAGCAGCAGGACCGCTACCTCCACCTTTGTGCAAGGAGGAGCAGGAGGAGCACTGCCAGAGCCCTGCAAAATGACCTCCAGCAGGCCACAAATGCGCATGTGTCCACTCAAACGGTCAGAAACAGACTCCATGAGGGTGGTATGAGGGCCCGACGTCCACAGGTGGGGGTTGTGCTTACAGCCCAACACCGTGCAGGACGTTTGGCATTTGCCAGAGAACACCAAGATTGGCAAATTAACCACTGGTGCCCTGTGCTCTTCACAAATGAAAGCAGGTTCACACTGAGCACATGTGACAGAGTCTGGAGATGCCGCGGAGAACGTTCTGCTGCCTGCAACATCCTCCAGCATGACCGGTTTGGCAGTGGGTCAGTAGCGGTATGGGGTGGCATTTCTTTGGGGGGCCACACAGCCCTCCATGTGTTTGCCAGAGGTAGCCTGACTGCCATTAGGTACCGAGATGAGACCCTCAGACCCCTTGTGAGACCATATGCTGGTGGGGTTGGCCCTGGGTTCCTCCTAATACAAGACAATGCTAGACCTCATGTGGCTGGAGTGTGTCAGCAGTTCCTACAAGAGGAAGGCATTGATGCTATGGACTGGCCGCCCGTTCCCCTGAATCCGATTGAGCACATCTGGGACATCTCGCTCCATCCACCACAGACTGTCCAGGAGTTGGAGGATGCTTTAGTCCAGGTCTGGGAGGACATCCCTCAGGAGACCATCCTCCACCTCATCAGGAGCATGCCCAGGCGTTGTAGGGAGGTCATACGGGCACGTGGAGGCCACACACACTACTGAGCCTCATTGGGACTTGTTTTAAGGACATTACATAAAGTTGGATCAGCCTGTAGTGGGGTTTTCCACTGTGATTTTGAGTGTGACTCCATATCCAGACCACCATGGGTTGATACATTAGATTTGATTTGATAATTTTTGTGTGATTTTGTTGTCAGCGCATTCAACCGTGTAAAGACGAAAGTATTTCATACGATTAGTTCATTCATTCAGATCTAGGATGTGTTATCTTAGTGTTCCCTCTACGACATGCATTACAGTCAACAGAGACGGCGCATGTGCAAGCAGTCCGTCGGCGTCTGCCACACACAGAATGCTGGTAAATATTTCTGAGCGTGATTTCTAAGCAGAATTACGTTAGGAAATTTCGAAGTGTATACATATCATAAAAGGGAGGCTGTGGCCAGGCCCAGGGCCGTGGATCAGCAGAGCTGAAGATGGCGGAGAGGGAATACCGTAGTGGTGGTCTATCTGGGAATACATTTTGGGGCCCAGTTTACTCCTTTACTGTACGGAAAGGCGGCGATGAGATTTGGGTGCAGCATTCGGAGAGTAAGTATTTTGTTATGTGACAGAACATTCTGTTCCTTCCCACTTCAAATAAACAGCCATATTTACCGCGCATCCAAAATCGACTCGTATTTAAAAGTGTGAAATTGGTGTGAGACCACACGTGAAAAAGAAAACAATATACTACAGCTGTGCACCCATCACTTCACGCACATCCTCTTAATTCTCTCACTTAACTGGAGAAAAAACACATTTACATAAATATGAGCTTCGAGTTTTCTGCAAAATTTGCAAGTTAACCCTTAGGGTGCAGCACGCGGAGGTATGAGGACGGGTAGACTACATTTATTATGTCACGGTAGACCCTGAATACCTCTTGCTTGGATAGGTCACCCATGTCTGGTGGTGGTGACCGATGTAACCCCGCTTAATCCGCGAATGGGCCCCTGCGTGGTTCGGCTCCGGAGATACGTATCCAACTGTTGCCTCCAACGTATCCAACTGGTGCCTCCAACTGTTGCAAAACTACAAATCCCAGCATGCCTGGACAGCCTTTGACTGTCTGGGCATGCTGGGAGTTGTAACAGCTGGAGGCACTCTGGTTGGGAAACAGTGCCCTATAGTGATGATATTGAAAAAGGAAAAAATGGGAAAAAAGAGGGGTGTTTTCAGTTTTTATTAGAGGAATAGCTTTTTTTTATTTTTATTGTTATTTGTTATTTATTAAACATTTTTGAAAAAGGGGGAGGGGTGATTCAAACTTTTATTAGGGAAGGGATTCATTTACATTTATTACCATTATTATTATTATTATTATGGGAAAAAGGGTGGCATTTTGCGTTTAAATTTTTCATTAAAGGAAGGGCATTTTTTCTTTATTAATTTTTTCTTTTTTATTTATTTAAACTTTTTGAAAATGGGGGGGGGTGGATTCAGACTTATTATGGAAGGGATTCATTCACATTTATTATTATCATGGGAAAAGGGTGGCATTTTGTGTTTTAAGTTTTTATTAAAGGAAGGGCTTTTTCTATATAATTTTTTTTATTTATTTAAACTTTTTGAAAAAGGTGGGGGGGGGGGGTTCAGACTTTTATTAGGGACGGGATTCATTTACATTTATTATTATTATTATGGAAAAAAGGGTGGCATTTTGTGTTTTAAGTTTTTATTAAAGGAAGGGCTTTTTCTATATAAATTTTTTTTATTTATTTAAACTTTTTGAAAAAGGTGGGGGGGGATTCAGACTTTTATTAGGGAAGGGATTCATTTACATTATTATTATTATTATTATGGGAAAAAGGGTGGCATTTTGCGTTTTAAGTTTTTATTAATGAAGGGCTTTTTTCTATATTCTTTTTCTAATTTAAACTTTTTGAAAAAGGGGGGAATGGAAGGGATTCATTTACATTTATTATTATTATTGGAAAAAGGGTGGCATTTTGCATTTTAAGTTTTTATTAAAGGAAGGGCTTTTTTCTATATAAATTTATTTTAATTTATTTAAACTTTTTGAAAAAGGGGGGGGATTCAGACTTTTATTAGGGAAGGGATTCATTTACACTTATTATTATTATTATGGGAAAAAGGGTGGCGTTTTGCGTTTTAAGTTTTTATTAAAGGAAGGCCTTTTTTCTATTTAAAATTTGTTTTATTTTTTATTTATTCAAACTTTTTGAAAATGGGGGGTGATTCAAATTTTTATTAGGGAAGGGATTCATTTAAATGTATTATTTTATTTATTTATTTTTTTACACACTTTTTTCAATATTTTTTAGTCCATGAGCTAACCGGCAGCTAATTTGAGGACTTTGAGACACCGCAATTAACTTTGATTGCCTAAAGGCTCAATGCCCGACATCACCGCGATGTCCAACTGTCCAGTATCGGTCTCGATAACGATACCAGTATCGGGACATCGCTACCTGTAATGTTATTACACTCCAGAATACACTATAATCTGTAAGACCCCCTTTAGATATGTCTGTCGTCAGTTTTCTTTTCTCTCAGGCGCTGCCAAAAATGCGCCGGAGGGAAAATGAAGCCAAAACTGATCTTGAGGTAGACAATGAAGGCCTCTCGCTTGGATAGGTCACCCATATCTGGTGGCGGTGACCGATGTAACCCTACTCAATCCATAGCGTTATCCTAGTTATATATCCCCAATAAAAGTGAGCGAACCTAAAGGAACTGGATTAGGATATGAATCCCCGACCAGTTGTGAATGGAGCGGCATAGCACATGCTTGATCACTGCTCCTTCCCATTAAAGGTTATATGAGGTCATTACTTTTCCTCACTTGACACTATGAATTTTTAAAATGTTTAAATCTTATAATATTTTAGGAAGGTGCAGAGTTTCTGAGCGGGTTGTGGTGATAGGAAGGGTTATTTGTGACATTCCTGTGATGGAAATGACTTAAAGGATCTCGGCAATGTTCAGATCAACACGAGCATAATCAGATTTTAGAGAACACGGAGACTCTTTAAAGTGTGTGAACTCATTAAGCAATAACCAGTGAGGCTGAGGACATTTCCGAGGGATTATTGTCCTGCTGAGAAGGTTCACCTACGGCCACCGGCCTGATTTCAGCCTCAATCCGTCATTGTTTCTCCCGTTACAAAGCCTGAGCTACATTTTATGGGATTTAATCAACGCGCTTTGCCGAATAGGAAGAGAAAAACGTCAAAAACAATGTAACTAAAGCCTGAAAACTGCTCCACATAGACTGTCAATGTAGCTACTTGTTGCTATGGGTTACAGCACTTACTTTTATTGGTGATTGGCTGAAAGCAATGTGTCAGGTCGTACTGGAAATGTCAAAGAACATCAACATTTTAGTATCTGGTGTGATATAAGCTTAAAGGAACACTGTGCGAAAAACTGAATAATTGTATTATAGTCTGCATATAAATACTGCCATACACTGTACCCCTGAATATAATACTGCCACACACTGTATCCCTGAATATAACACTATCACACACACTGCACACTTGGAAAATAATAGTACAACACACTGCACCCTCTGAATATAATACTGCCACACACTACACCATCTGAATATAATACTGCCACACACTACACCGCCTGAATATAATGCTGCCACACACTGTACCCTCTGAATACAATACTGACACATACAGAACCACTTGTGTAATACTGGCACACACTCTACCCTGTAAATATAAAGCAACCACACTCTGTACCCCCTGAATATAATACAGTCACATGCTCTAACCTGTGAAGATTATATACTGCCACACCCTGCACCCTCTGGATATAATACTGGCACATACCGCACCCTTTGAATATAATACTACCACATATTGTAGCCTCTGAATATAATACCGCCACATCATCAACCCCTGTCACACACTCTGTACCCCCTAGAACTCCCCCATAACACACCTTATATCCCCTAAATATACCGTAATACTGACACACCCTGCACCCTCTAAATAAAATACTACCACACAGTTCTTACCCCTTCTTGCACTCAATATGCCAATGCGTCCAAATATTGCCATAAAATTAGCCAAAGAAAGTTTCGATACAGTTGCCTAACAGTGCTTTACCATGGCAACACCAGGGCTCAAGTCGTAGTTCCTGCGCTTCTTCCACAGCAGGCACACCATTCCCATTAGCAGGAGTCCTGGAGGACCAACCTTTATGTGGAAGAGTTCCCACCCTTTTCCCCCAGGACTTGACCCCTGGGCAACACTATCACACACTGCAAAAACAACATACTATAGGGTGAATATTGTTGTAATAGAAGAACCCGTCCCTGTGGTTCGGGCAGCATGAAACTGATTAGAGGTTTCCTATAAGATTTGCAGTGACTGGAAGCCTTGGGTGCTCGGGCATCTGTAGCGCCCCCTAAGCAGTGGTGGCTGATGGTCACATCCCAATAAAGCCAACCCTGCCCGAGTATTGATGAACGTTCCATCTAGACTTAATTTCCATATTTTCCAAGCTTGATCTAATGACTCAGTAACTTCCGAATCAGGTATTGTCGCGAAGGTCAAATGCAAAGAACATATCACTCCAGAACTGTTTTGTTATCCTTCAAGTCATTACAGTTGTTACATTAAGTTTCACCAAATGACTATAATTAATCCCGAACACTAAGTGGCGCCAATGAGATTCATTTTTTTCCCCATAACAGCCATCTTGGATCACACTTCGTGAACCTCACTAGGACCGTTTGTGTCTATCATCTATGATACATTCATTGGATGGGACTGGTTTTGGAGTGGGGAACTTTATGACTAGACTCTTGAGGGCATGATCTCATTCTGGCAAAGTATCTACCATCGGATCGGCGTAACTCCCCCCCAAGTGTGTCCACCCGACGGTGAACCTTGACCGTACGTATTTCCTACCTTCTCAAGAATAACAAAACAATTGTAACTTTATCGAATGTTAACGCGAATGCCAAAATACATAAAAGGGAAAAAAAACTGAACGCCAACGGTCAGATTACAAGGAACAGAAGGTTCTCAAACGTCTTCCTTTGAATCTTCAGAAATCCTGGAATCCGACTCGAATCATAAATTCTAACGTCAACATGTTTAATGCAGCTGCCAATTTCTTCAAGAAAAAGACTATATATGTAGATGTACGAGAGCGGAGGGATATACTTTACGAGGAGGTCTGTGAGACGTACAGAGCGAATGGGCCCCTTCGTGTCCGGAGATACGTATCCAACTCTCCAGACTACAGCGAAAAAAGATCCAAAATTGTGAAGCACCAAATGAGTGATTCTAGGCTCAAAATAGACCTTGTCCGAACTCCAGACGTGTTACATAGCTTAAGGCTAGAAAAAAAGCTGAAAAAAGCGGAAAAAGGCACATCCATCCAGGCCAGGCTATTATCCTATAGCACTGTTTCCCAATCGGGGTGTCTTCAGCTGTTGCAAAACTACAACTCCCAGAATGCCCGGACAGCCAAAGGCTGTCCGAGCATGCTGGGATTTGTAGTTTTGCAACAGCTGGCGGCACCCTGGTTGGGAAACAGTATCCTATGATGATCTTGAAAAAAAAGGGAAACATTTTATTATTATTATTATTATTATTTATTATTTATTATTATTATTATTATGGGAAAAAGTGGGGCGTTTTAAGTTTTTATTAGAGGATGGGCTTTTTTTCTATTTAATTTTTTTATTTATTAATTAAAACTTTTTGAAAAAGGGGGTGATTCAAACATTTATTGGGGAAGGGATTAATGTACATTTATTATTATTATTATTAATATGGGAAAAAGGGGGGCCTTAATTTTTCATTCGAAGAAGTGCTTTTTTTATATTTAAAAAAAGTATTTTTTTATTTATTAATTTAAACTTTTTGAAAAAGGGGGGTGATTCAAACATTTATTAGGGAAGGGATTAATTAGCATTTATTATTATTATTATTATTATTATTATTATTAATATGGGAAAAAGGGGGGCATTAAGTTTTTATTCGAAGAAGGGCTTTTTTATATTTAAAAAAGTATTTTTTTTATTTATTAATTTAAACTTTTTGAAAAAGGGGGGTGATTCAAACATTTGTTAGGGAAGGGATTAATGTACATTTATTATTATTATAATTATTATTAATATGGGAAAAGGGGGGGAGTTTTACGTTTTTATTAGAGGAAGGGCTTTTTTTTATATATATATATTTATTTATTAATTTAAACTTTTTGAAAAAGGGGGTGAGTCAAACATTTATTAGGGAAGGGATTCATTTGCATTTATTATTATTATTAATATGGGAAAAGGGGGGAGTTTTAAGTTTTTATTAGAGGAAGGGCTTTTTTATATTTAAACATTTATTATTTTTTTATTTATTAATTTAAACTTTTTAAAAAAGGGGGAGGATTCAAACTTTTATTAGGGAATTGATTAATTAACATTTATTATTATTATGGGAAAAAGGGAGTTAATTTCAGGAATTTTAGATGCCGCTATCAACTTTGATTGCCTAAAGGGTTAATGTCGGTCATCACCGCAATGTGCAACTGTCCAGTATCAGTCTCGATACTGATACCAGTATCGGGACATACCTACCTCTAATATTATTACTCTCCAGACTCTAGTGAGTATAACCTGTATTATTATTACTCTCCAGACTCTAGTGACTATAACCTGTAATATTATAACTCTCTAGAATCTACTAACTATAATCTGTAATATGACTTGTAAAATTATTACTCTCCAGACTCTAGTGACTCTAATCTGTAATAGTATTACTCTCAGACTCTAGTGACTCTCATCTGTAATAGTATTACTCTCCAGACTCTAGTGACTATAACCTGTAATATTATAACTCTCTAGAATCTACTAACTATAATCTGTAATATGACTTGTAAAATTATTACTCTCCAGACTCTAGTGACTCTAATCTGTAATAGTATTACTCTCAGACTCTAGTGACTCTCATCTGTAATAGTATTACTCTCCAGACTCTAGTGACTATAACCTGTAATATTATAACTCTCTAGAATCTACTAACTATAATCTGTAATATGACTTATAATATTATTACTCTCCAGACTCTAGTGACTCTAATCTGTAATAGTATTACTCTCAGACTCTAGTGACTCTCATCTGTAATAGTATTACTCTCCAGACTCTAGTGACTCTAATCTGTAATGTTATTACTCTCCAAACTGTAGTGACTATAACCTGTAATATTATTAAACACAAGACTCTAGTGACTATAACCTGTAATATTATTAAATACAAGACTCTAGTGACTATAACCTATACTATTACTACTCTTCAGACTCTAGTGACTATAGCCAGTGATATTACTATACTCCAGAATCTATCATCTATAACTTGAAATATTATTACACTCCAGAATCTACTAACTATAACCTGTAACAGTATTCCTCTCTAGAATCTAGTGGCTATAACCTGTAATATTATTACACTCCAGACTCTAGTGACTATAACCTGTAATATTATCTTCAGACTCTAGTGACTATAACCTGTAATATTATCTTCAGACTCTAGTGACTATAACCTGTTATATTATTACACTTCAGAATCCAGTGACTGTAATCTGTAATATTATTTCTTCCTGGACTTAAGTGACAATAACCAGTAATATTATTACTCTCCAGACTCTAGTGACTAAAACCTGTAATATTGTCACTCTCCGGACTCTACTGACTATAATCTGTATTATTATCACTCTCGGGACTCTAGTGACAATAATATATAATATTATTACACTCCAGAATCTAATGACTACAACCTGTAATGTTATTACTCTCCAGAATCTAGTGACTATAACCTGTAATAATATTATTACTCTCCAGACTCCAGTGACTATAACCTGTAATATTATTACTCTCCAGAATCTAGTGACTATAACCTGTAATATTATTACTCTCCAGAATCTAGTGACTATAACCTGTAATATTATTACTCTCCAGAATCTAGTGACTATAACCTGTAATATTATTACTCCCCAGAATCCAGTAACTATATCCTGTAATATTATTACTCTCCAGAATCTAGTAACTATATCATGTAATATTATTACTCTCCAAAATCCTCTAGTGACTATTGCCAGGCTTATCAGCCATTGGGTAAAGAAGGGCTCTACAAATCCCAGGTGCCAGGTTGCCATAGCTGAGAATTTCATCCTGGCACCTTGGTTTTGTCAGTCTCTTCCTGCCCCATGATGTACGTTTACATCAAGGGTCAGTTGAGGGAATACGACGGGGCTCTGCAGCTGAAATCTGGCAGTAAATACCCACATCGGAGATGACTCCGATGTACGTCACTTACAGGGCATGCTGGAAGTTGCAGTTTTGCAACAGTGGGAGGCACGCTTTTTGGGAAACACTGACATGGATCAATGCAAATGATTTTTATTGATCTATATAAGCAATCGAATAGAATGCTTAGAAAAAGGCAAAAAATGGTAAAGGCAAAAACTACAGCTCACGGTGAAATAAAATTAACCCTCGCACAGCATAGTGTGTGGGTTTTTAAAAAAAAGTAATAGGGTCAAAATCCTAACTCCTAACTTTTGTTTGCTGGCTTCTACATTCAAGACAAATTTGCCAAGTCCTGGGGTGTGAGTGTGTGTGTGGGGGAGGGGGTGGTGTTTTGGCATTAGTTCACCATTAGTTCACCAGCATGTGTGAACACGGCCTTAGGGTATCCTGTAGAAAGAATAGTTCACGTGTGCAAATACCAAGATGTAGGGACAGAGCTATGGGACGCTAGGGATCAGAGGGCAAAAAATATTTGTGTGTGTGTGGTGGGGGGAGGATACTGGATAACAGCGCTTGTCGTCTAGCGGTATAACACTCACTATATCCATATGTCTTGTCTCTCTTTCACGTTTTTCCAATTGAAGTAAAGCTCTAAGACACTTTTTCTGCTTAAAAAAAAACCCCTCCACAATGCTCTTGCCTGATCTTGAGAGCGTCGGAGTCAGTGGCGAAGTCTTAAGAACGCGGTGCTGGAACAGGGTTTTCTGTTCAGAAAGCAAATGCATTTTTAAGAAGAGCGAATACAAGGGCAAAAGTGATTAGGATTGTGTGCACGTTTTTGCCTACTTCATTCTGAAATGTGCGCTGCCTCAGTAAGTGAGGAATGGATAAATCTCTGATCCCATTATGAAGATACCCGGCCGGAGTACAACACGACTACAGTGTATGAATTATGATGGATGGGCCATTGGAAATAATTGCACAGATCTCCTGGGCATTTGGTCTGATGTTACGGCCGGTGTCGTAACCAGAACAAGGTCCCGCGACGGCGACTGATAATAACGCTATCAGATAATCGGAATGACTGCTAAACCGGCGGCTGGAAATAGCGCTGATCCTGATCCGGGGGGTGGTGTGGACGGTATCCATAGGTGGGTGAGTATCTGGTGGGCACAACTACTAAACAATGTTAGAAAATACAAGCATGTGCTTACTTTTCCCGATGCAAGTGACACACGTTGTCTGTGTCCTGGCAGCGGCTCTGCAGAAATTCTCTGCCATTTATATTGCAATTACACCAGATTGCATTAGTAATTGCACTAGTAAATCTTTCTCATTATGTCTGATGTAATGCAAATCCGGCAGAGCACAGTAATATCGGACCAATAGCACTTCTATAATATGTATTTAATATACAGATCCCCCATAACAGTGTCATCTGCAGATCCCTTCATAACAGTGTATCATCTACAGATCCCCCCATAACAGTGTGTCATCTACAGATCCCCCATAACAGTGTGTCATCTACAGATCCCCCATAACAGTGTGTCATCTACAGATCCCCCATAACAGTGTGTCATCTACAGATCCCCCATAACAGTGTGTGACCTACAGATCCCCCATAACAGTGTGTCATCTACAGATCCCCCAATAACAGTGTCCAAAAGTGGAGTAGCAAAATGACCCTTGGATGGCGCTGCTGGTTCCAATGATGATGATAAAAAAAACTGTAGACAGAGATGTAGATGGTACAAAACACTGGACAGTTTATTTAAGAACATAAAAACAATAAAACAGGATTACGTGTTTCGGGGGAGTCGCCACCTTCATCAGCCCTGATGAAGGGGGAGACTCCCCTGAAACGCATAATCCTGTTTTATTGTTTTTATGTTCTTAAATAAACTATCCAGTGTTTTGTACCATCTACATCTCTGGCTACAGTTGTTTTTTATCATCATCATTGGAACCAGCAAAGGTCATTTACTACTCCACTTTTGGTCTTCACCCAGGAAAAGGTTCTACCTCTCCTGCAACCCGAGGCTCAGCAGCGGTTCCTGCCTTCCTCTCTAACCCCATTGGTGAGTTGATATGCAAGTTTTAACTTGCCATAAGGTGAGCAGCTATTACCTAGGGGTCCTACAGGCCCCACTACGTCTCCATCCCTCACTTACACAAGGCACCCCCTTTGGTATCCCTGTTTTTTCTCCCTCCCTCACAGATCCCATAACAGTGTGTCATCCACAGTTCCCCCATAACAGTGTCATCTACAGATTCCCCATAACAGTGTGATCTACAGATCCCCCATAGCAGTGTGTCATCTACAGATCCCCCCATAAAAGTGGCATCTACAGATCCCCCATTACAGTGTCATCCACAGTACCCCCATAACAGTGTCATCTACAGTTCACCCATAAAAGTGTCATCTACAGATCCCCCATAACAGTGTCATCTACAGATGATCCACAGTTCCCTCCAGCCCTCCTGATTCTCTTCTGTATCTCTTCCCCTATATTTACTATCTGGAGATGATGAGGACATGAGGTATTGGTGTCTCCTCTCTGATGTCATCACTACTGATGACATCACAGCAGACGGGTCTCGTATTTCAGAACAGGCTCCGTTACATAGTCATATCCCCTTGCTCTTATCTCTCTCTAGTACATTAGGGCCGTAACTCCCAAACAGGTTCCTTGGGAGATGAATCAGGAGCAGCGTGAGTCAGTCCAGTGGGAATTGATAAGAATCCCTTTAGATCAGACATGTTTTGCAGCGGGTGCCTGATATGATGAGCGATGGTTTATATGACGCTGAACCTTTCACCTATTCCACTTTACCTAAAGCATTTGGCATCACAGCCCGGTAAATAAATCGTGCCTGACGCTGCATACACACCTGCTGAGCCGTCCTCCACTCTGAACCTATTCACATGGCGGCCGAGCAGAGGCTGCCTTCTATATAGGTGTCAATATCCGCCAATACATCACCCGCCGCAGGTTGTCACCCAGCCTTCTGCTTTCGCTCACAGAAATGTGTATAGTTACGGAAAGCTTGATTTTTATTTCTTTTTGCTTTTGGATTTCATAGCAGTACAGATATTTTTCATAATATTAGGAGCATAATATTAGTAAACAGCAGCTGATAAGTACTGGAAGGATTAAGATTTTTTAATAGAATACATTTACAAATCTGTTTAACTTTCTGGCACCAGTTGATTTGGAAATTTTTTTTTTCCACCGGAGTACCCCTTTAGGGGTACTCCGGTGGAAAACAATTGTTTCCAAATCAACTGGTGCCAGAAAGTTAAACAGATTTGTAAATTTCTTCTATTAAAAAATCTTAATCCTTCCAGTACTTATCAGCTGTGGTTTACTACATAGGACCTAAAGTTATTCTTTTGAGTCTGAACACTGTGCTCTCTGCTGCCACCTCTGTCCGTGTCAGGAACTGTCCGGAGTAGAAGTTCGCTATGAGGATTTGCAGCTACTCTGGACATTTCCTGACATGGACAGACGTGTCAGCAGAGGGCACAGTGGTCAGACTGAAAAGAACTACACAACTTCCTGTGGAGCATACTCTAACTCTGTTTAGCTTTCTGGCACCAGTTTATTTGAAAAAAATAGTTTTCCACTGGAGTACCCCTTTAATTTTTGAAGTATTAAAGGGGCACTCACCGCTCCAGCGTTCGGAACATTTAGTTCCGAATGCTGGGTGAGGGCTGCAGGGGTCGGGACATTACGGCCATCCCCCTAGTGACATCACATCACGCCACACCCCCTCAATGCAAGTCTATGGGTGGGGGGCGCTCCCTCCCATAGACTTGCATTGAGGGGGCTTGACGCTACATGACATCATGAGGGGCGTGGCATGATGTCACAAGGGGCGTGACCCGCAGACAGCGTTCGGAACTAAATGTTCTGAACGCTGAGGCAGTGGAGTATCCACAGGTCAAGGCATTACATTGCCGCTCAACTAAACACTGACCGCAGTGGTGTCCCGCTTCAGGCGAACTGACCCTTAGCAATAGTAGGCGGAGCACAGCGCAGACCAGGAATATCAATCATGGGGGTTACGGTGGACTAAGGCAGGTAAGCACAGTTTATTTTTGCTTAAGCAGGCAGCCTGAGCGTACTTTTTTTTTCTTTAATAATTTTTTTTTTTTAAAACACCTTTTAAAGTAATCCTATACATTTCTATGTCTACATCATTTATAAGAAGGCAGCACTATCTGAGCCTACAGCATTTACAGGGAACCATTAGAAACTATGTCCATATAATTTATAAGGAAGCAGTACTTTATGTGACTACATAATCTACAGGAAGGCAGCACTATGTACTCTAAAGTAATTTACAGGGAGGCAGCACTATCTGAGCCTACATCATTTTAAGGCAACCATTATTATCTATGCCTACATCATTTATAAGAAGACAGCACTATCTGAGCCTACAGCATTTACAGGGAACCATTAGAATCTGTGTCTATATAATTTATAAGGAGGCAGTACTTTATGTGACTACATAATCTACAGGAAGGCAGTACTATGTACTCTAAAGTAATTTACAGGGAGGCAGCACTATCTGAGCCTACATAATTTTAAGGCAACCATTATTATCTATGCCTACATCATTTACATGGAGGCAGCAGTATCTGAGCCTACATAATTTTAAGGCAACCATTATTATCTATGCCTACATCATTTATAAGAAGGCAGCACTATCTGAGCCTACAGCATTTACAGGGAACCATTAGAATCTATGTCTATATAATTTATAAGGAGGCAGTACTTTATGTGACTACATATTCTACAGGAGGCAGCACTATCTGAGCCTACATAATTTTCAGGCAACCATTAATATCTATGCCTACATCATTTATATGGAGGCAGCACTATCTGAGTATACATCTTTTCGAGGTATTGAAAGGAAGGCAGTACTGTCTGTGCATACATAATTTACTATGTGTGCTTATATCATTTAGAGGGAAGCATTACTACCCATGCGTATATCATTCAGAGTGATACAGTACAATCTCTACCTACATCTTTTATAGGGAGGCAGTACTTTTTATGACTACATCCTCTACATGGAGGCAGTACAGTCTAAGCTTATGTAAATGACAGGGAGGCAGCACTACCTGAGCCTATATCATTTGAATAGGCAGATAAGAAGGCATTATTGCGACTGCATTATTTACAGGGAACCATTACAACTTTCATAGGGGGTGGCAGGAAGGTAGTACTGTCTATGCCTACATAATTTACAAGGAAAGATAAGGAGGCATTACTGTGACTACACTTTTTACAGGGAACCATTACAATCTATACCTACCTCATTTACAAGGAGGCAACACTATCTGTGCTTACATAATTAACATGGAAGCGTTATATATTGAATATCTACCAGGCAGCATTAAGGTAGCACCTGTGAGGCCAGGCACCCATAATAGCCAACTCAGGTGGGGCTTGCAGCTTGCCTCCCTCTTCCCATTGCATGTGTGCGTAGTAACACTGGAGGGTATCTGGAAGGAAGTTGTGAGCCAGCCGAATGCTGCCGTAATTGCCCACTGGCCCCTGTTCTGTTTATCAAGCACAGGTAGGACTAGCGTTAGGTCTCGCACCAATTTGAGAAACCTTGGCGTTGGTGTGCGGGCTCTGGTGTGTCCTTCATATAAGGATACACTGGCGAATGTCTCAATTTTAACATCAGTGTTGAGGGATAGCCAATGTATTGTTTACATCTACCACAGTAGTGCACCCATATTCTTGTATTGTATTCTAATTGTTACACATCCACACCGTTTATCTGGTGTAGGATTCTATTGTGGCACTTGTAGTCCGCTGCAGACATCCTCCATTGTATGCATTTTTATGCTGGGGATCGCCCCTAGCAACGGACTACAAGGGCAGGATCTGCTCCCCAGTATAAATGCACAACCGCATTTGGGGTTGAGCACTTCCAGCCATTTGAGACCATGTTTTTTGTTGTTTGTGGAAGCGTTATATGTTTATATAATTCAAACAGTATTATCTGTATCTACTACTTTTACAGGGGGTGACTGGAAGGAGGTACTATGTAAGTTTACATAGTTTATAGCAATGGCACACTATCTGAGCCTTTATCGCTTACAGGTAGTAACAGGAAGGCAGTATTGTCTATACCTACATAATTTGAAAGGGAAGACAGAGAGGCAGTACTATCTGTACCTACATTATTTACAGGGAGCGTCAGGAAGGCAGTACTATCTGTACCTACATTATTTACAGGGAGCGTCAGGAAGGCAGTACTATCTGTACCTACATTATTTACAGGGAGAGGCAGGAAGGCAGTACTATCTGTACCTATATTATTTACAGGGAGCATCAGGAAGGCAGTACTATCTGTACCTACATTATTTACAGGAATAGGCAGGAAGGCAGTACTATTTGTACCTACATAATGTACAAAGGTAAACAGGTCGGCATTACTATCTGTGCCTACATCATTTACAGGGAGATACAGGAAGGCAGTACTATCTGTACCTACATTATTTACAGGGAGGGACAGGAAGGCCACACTATCTGTACCTACATAATTTACAGGAAGAGACAGGAAGGCAGTACTATCTGTACCTACGTCATTTACAGGGAGAGACAGTAAAGCAGTACAGTCTGAGCTCATTGCATGAAGTAAATGTTGTAATTCATTCATTTTAAAAGTTCATTTCATTTTAATTCCTTGGCATAGAGATGACCGTCATGTGCAAATAGCAACAAAATACATGGAGCATATTCCTATTTATCATCTAATGTGTATAATGATCACTTGTTTGGGGCTAATTCATTATTATATAACAAAGAGATGCTGGACGTCTCACTTTTGATATGTAATGGTCTCTAGCGGTTATAAGTGGATAAAAAAAGCGTAGAAGTCAATTATTTACTGGGAGAGGCAGGAAGGTAGTATTATCTGTGCCTACATCATTTACAGGGAGAGACAGGAAGGCAACACTATCTGTGCCTACATAATTTACAGGGAGTGACAGGAAGGCAGTACTATCTGTGCCTACATAATTTACAGGAAAAGACAGGAGGGCAGTACTATCTGTGCCTACATAATTTACAGGGAAAGACAGGAGGGCAGTACTATCTGTGCCTACATAATTTACAGGGAGAGACATGAAGGCCGTACTATCTGTGCCTACATAATTTACAGGGAGAGACAGGAAGGCAGTACTATCTGTGCCTACATCATTTACAGGGAGAGACATGAAGGCCGTACTATCTGTGCCTACATAATTTACAGGGAGAGACAGGAAGGCAGTACTAGCTGTACCTACATTATTTACAGGGAGAGACAGGAAGGCAGTACTAGCTGTACCTACATCATTTACAGGGAAAGAAAGGAAGGCAGTACTATCTGTGCCTACATAATTTACAGGGAGAGACAGGAAGGCAGTACTATCTGTATCTACATCATTTACAGGGAGAGACAGGAGGGCAGTACTGCCTGTACCTACATTATTTACTTGCCTCCTTACATTATTAAAACATTTCAAGTACCTGGGAAGAGGTGGATTATAACACAGAGAAAACATTTATAGGTGTTTTTCTTGATGCAATGCTTTATCCGTAGCTCCTGCAAAGCAATTTAGGAGTCATGTACAGCAATCTGGAGTCATGCAGTGATTTTTACTCGTCCCCGTTATTACTACTTGCAGCGAGCGCAGGATATATAGGATGTGATATACAGCAGATAAAACTATAACTATAAAATAGCCATTTAGTAATAATACAGCTACCTCTTATTTGTAGCACAACAAAAACCTGAATTTACGAGCTCGAAGGAGGAAGACGACTTGTTACAGCTGGAGGCGTTCTCCAGACGATGCCTACGACCTCAGACTCGTCACATACACATCGTCTACGTTTTCGTGGTCATGCCCCTTTAAGTTACATTTACGGTGAGTTCTGGAGCAGAAGTGCTTTTTTCTTTACATTTTCAATAGTGAAACAAGAAGGTGACATGTGATTTCATCCATTCTCCTCTCTACTTGGAAGAATGTTCTCTTATTGTCTCGGGAGTCGGTAAAGTAACGCATTTCCGTCCTCCGTATTTTCTGGGCTTCGCTGCTGGATGGTAAATTCACTTCTGCAGAAGATACTTATTTTTTTTTTTTTTTTATGAAAACTAAAACGATGCAATAAAAAAACATCCAAAGATAGTCGATTTTTTATCTAGGTAAAGAGATATTGTATTTGATCCCCCCCTCCCAAAATTAAAAAAAAAAATTAAATAAAAAGTCAAATACGAGCGTCAAGGCGTCAAGATTCTAAGGGTGCGTTCACACCGTCTGTCCCTGTTTTTTTAATCCCCGTTTCGGTTCCGTTCTTGCAGGCTGTAAACGGATAAAAATGTTTTTTTTTTTTTTTTAAATCCCATTCATGTCAATGGGATTTTTTAAAAATCCGATTACATCCGTTTGTACCCGTCTTCACTCATTTCCGTTTTTGTGATGGAAGAAAAAAACGGCCCATGCAGTAAAAACGAAGTAAAAACGGATACAGTAAATTTGACATTTAAGTCTATGGAAAACGGATGAGCCTTTAATGTCATCCGTTTGCGTTCGTTTTTTTTATCCGTTTTTTGATCCGTTTTAACTTCTGAGCATGCTCAGAACAAAAAAATATATAATTTTTTGTTTATTTACTGAATAATAAGGGATACAAACAGATAACATCCATTTGCATCCGTTACTGTCCGATTTTTTTTAAAGTCTGTTTTTATTTTTGACGGCCGTGTGAACACAGCCTAACTAGTCTTATACAATGTATACAGATTAAAATTGTATATCTTATATATTATAATAATAAGGAATAATAATATACAAACGTGTGTGGTTATATATTTTTATATAATTTATATATATATATATATATATATATATATATATATATGTACAGTGCTGCGGAATGTGTCAGCACTATACAAATGAATTAAATAATAATATTTAATTATGATTATTATTATATTAATATATATATATATATATATATTTATATATATACGGTATATATATCAATCATATGGCAAATATATATATATATATATATATATTATAATAATCATCATCATAATTAAATATTATTTTATTCATTTATATAGTGCTGACACATTCCACAGCACTGGATGTCAAGATAAAAAACAAATTTTTTTTTTATTCCAATAAAAAGTGGAAAAATAAAATACAAATAAAAGTGCATAGATCACATGCTTCAATTTTAACCCCTTAAGGACTCAGCCCATTTTGGCCTTAAGGACTCAGACAATTTAATTTTTACGTTTTCATTTTTTCCTCCTCGCCTTCTAAAAATCATAACTCTTTTATATTTTCATCCACAGACTAGTATGAGGGCTTGTTTTTTGCGCGACCAGTTGTCCTTTGTAATGACATCACTCATTATATCATAAAATGTATGGCGCAACCAAAAAACACTATTTTTGTGGGGAAATTAAAACGAAAAACGCAATTTTGCTAATTTTGGAAGGTTTTGTTTTCACGCCGTACAATTTCTGGTAAAAATGACATGTGTTCTTTATTCTGAGGGTCAATACGATTAAAATGATACCCATTATTACATACTTTTATATTATTGTTGCGCTTAAAAAAAATCACAAACTTTTTAACCAAATTAGTACGTTTATAATCCCTATATTTTGATGACCTATAACTTTTTTATTTTTCCGTATAAGCGGCGGTATGGGGGCTCATTTTTTGCGCCATGATCTGTACTTTTTTTTGATACCACATTTGTATATAAAAAACTTTTAATACATTTTTTATAATTTTTTTTTTAATAAAATGTATTAAAAAAGTAGGAATTTTGGACTTTTTAAATTTTTTTTCGTTCACGCCGTTCACCGTACGGGATCATTAACATTTTATTTTAATAGTTCGGACATTTACGCACGCGGCGATACCAAATATGTCTATAAAAAATGTTTTTTACGCTTTTTGGGGGTAAAATAGGAAAAAACGGACGTTTTACTTTTTTATTGGGGGAGGGGATTTTTCACTTTTTTTTTACTTTTACTTTTACATTTTTTTACATTTTTTTTTACACTTGAATAGTCCCCATAGGGGACTATTCATAGCAATACCATGATTGCTAATACTGATCTGTTCTATGTATAGGACATAGAACAGATCAGTATTATCGGTCATCTTCTGTTCTGGTCTGCTCGATCACAGACCAGAGCAGGAGACGCCGGGAGCCGCACGGAGGAAGGTGAGGGGACCTCCGTGTGGCGTTATGAATTATCGGATCCCCGCAGCAGCGCTGCGGGCGATCCGATCGTTCATTTTAATCGCGAACTGCCGCAGATGCCGGGATCTGTATTGATCCCGGCACCTGAGGGGTTAATGGCGGACGCCCGCGAGATCGCGGGCGTCGGCCATTGCCGGCGGGTCCCTGGCTGCGATCAGCAGCCGGGATCAGCCGCGCATGACACGGGCATCGCTTCGATGCCCGCGGTTATGCTTAGGACGTAAATGTACGTCCTGGTGCGTTAAGTACCACCTCACCAGGACGTACATTTACGTCCTGCGTCCTTAAGGGGTTAAAAATACAAGAGACGCAAAACAAAACTCCAACGCGTTTCAGGCTTTTAAACAGTCCTCAATCATACTTTAGGCCAAAGCTTAAGACCGACTAAGGTGCCACCAGCTGTTGCAAAACTACAAGTCCCAGCATGCCCGGACAGCCTTCGGCTGTCCGGACATGTTGGGAGTTGTAGTTTTGCAACAGCTTGAGGCACCCTGTTTGGGAAACACTGGTACAGGCTTTGTTATAATTAAAGGGTATTCCAGGAATTTTTTTTTATGTGACTATGCTACAGAGGCTGTAAAGTTAGTGTAGTCCATAATATAGTGTCTGTACCTGTGTGTGACAGTTTTCTCACAATTCTTATGTGATTTTCACCCCAATATTTATTTTTACCAGCAAACAAAATGACTGTTGTCTCAGATTTTTCCCAGGTTGCAATGCGGCCGAGACATGACATCACTAGTCACCTGATGACAGAGAGCCTGTCTGCTTCAATGGGTGGAGGGATCGCTTGGTGGGAGAGAGATCAATCTGCAACTAATGCAACAGCTGATTGAAAACCACAGGTCTTTTGAATGGATGCAGCTCATTTATGTTTCAATGGGTGGGGTGGCTGATGTGTGGGAGGGAGGAAAATGGAATTATGGGATTTGTAGGCAAAAGAAGAAAAGTCAAACAGGAAATACCAGTTCACAAAAAGCTAGCCACAGCATTATGGTAATCTCACAACATAGCCATTTATCCCCAAGACAAGTGCAGATCCTTCCTAAGCATGTCCATTACTGTCTGCCAGGGACGTACTAAAATCACCTTATGGTGGAGGAGAACCCCTTTAATGTATTCTAACAGCCCAAAACGCATGTTCATTTTCATTCTCTTTTTTGTATATTTTTACTTTTTAATGGTTATTATATAAAGATTTTTTTTTATCTTGAGAGCCAGTCATCTATGCCCTTTTTGTATGTTTTTTGTTGTTTGTTTTTTACTTTTTTATGATATTTAAATAAAGCTAGATTTTTTTTATTTTCCATCTTTGGAGCCCGTCATCTATACACTTTATTTTGTATTTTTTTTTACTTTTTAATTATATCTAAATAATTCGGTTTTATTATTTTAAATCTTTGGAGTCGGCGACTTTCTTCTACACATTTTCCTTCCTTCCTGCTTCCAACAACAGACTGATGTAATGAGTTTCTTGGTTGCACTCAGGGCATTCCTTAGCAGCTCGGCGCATGCGCACTGGTGGTGCAGGCATCTTTTAGAATGTGAAAATAACATTTATAAAAGGTAGTGTAACACAGGGTCAATGTGCACACCCTTAGCTCATTTACAAATTTTTTGTTTAGTCCATATCAGAACTATTTTTGTTTTGTCCAAATCAGGAATGGCACTAGAGATGAGCGAACTTACAGTAAATTCGATTCGTCATGAACTTCTCGGCTCGGCAGTTGATGACTTTTCCTGCATAAATTAGTTCAGCTTTCAGGTGCTCCCGTGGGCTGGAAAAGGTGGATACAGTCCTAGGAGACTCTTTCTTAGGACTGTATCCACTTTTTCCAGCCCACCGGAGCACCTGAAAGCTGAACTCATTTATGCAGGATAAGTTAGCAACTGCCGAGCCGAGAAGGTCGTGCCGAATCGAATTTACTGTAAGTTCGCTCATCTCTAAATGGCACCTCCGAACCAAAAAATTAAAAAACTGTAAACGGCATTAGAATCAACGATGATGAATTAGTGATGATGCTGCTGTGGAGAGATTCCCTTTCAAATCCCCAGTCATGTTTTAAGTTTCCCTATCATTTCCAAAAACGTATGAAATCTAACAAAAACATGCCAGAAGTTTTGAGCGGTTCAATCAGGAGAACGAGTGGAGAAGCGTGATCCATTTTCAGCATTGCAGGATGGCCCCATAGACTTATAATGGGGCAGAAGGACGGAGATCACCGTGAACCAAGGAGTGAAGGGCTCTGCCGAACGCTTCTCTCTCCATTCGTTCTCCCGATCAATGGGCATCTCAGTACTGAGACCCTGACTGATCAAAACTTTTCTGTGGCACGTCAAAAGTTTTATTTTTTTTTTGTTTCTTTTAAATAACAGTTACATTTTTATAGTTCTTAAAATACGTGGCACCAGTAGGCAAGTTCTGGTGCCACCTACTTTGCATATTCTTTTTCCCAAAATTTCCAGTGAAGCTTGAATGACTCCTCACACCTAACACTCTCCTCCAGGAGAACCGTTACCCCTTAAGGGTATGTTAACACTATGGAATTTCTGCTTCACAAACCTAGACATTGGTGTGAATGGGTTTTCCGATGACCCATTTACAGTACGAAAGTTGATCCACAAAAAAAGAATACACATGTTCAATCTCTTGGCAGAATCAGTAAGCAGAGTCCCCTTTTTTTTAAGGGACAGGGTCATTACTTTTTTCCTGCAACTTAGGCCCCTTTCACACTACAGGTATCATCCTGCTTTTTTACTGCCGTTATTTACAAATGCAATAACACCATAATCCGTTATTTTGAATGGGTTTTTTCTTTAAAAAAGTGATGTTTTTCATCCGTTATAACCAGTTACATCCAGTTTTTTTAACCCTTTTTTTGTAAAGCTGTATTGAGCATGCTCAGTACAAAAAACGGATGCTAAAAAGCTGACAATAACTGATGATAACGGATGTTTGTTTTTTTTGAACATCTGGTTCCCATAGACTTCAATGTTAAATTTTAAGGTCTGGTTTTTCCCCATTATTTTTTTGCCAGACCAAAAATTAGTGCACGCATCGTCTTTTTTGCCGGCAAGAATAACTTACATTAGTAAAAACGGACGTGCCTGATGCAAGAGGATGTTTAAAAAATCCCATTGACACGAATGGGATTTTTTGACGGACGTTTTAAAGGGGTTATCCAGGAAAAAACTTTTTTTTAAATATATATATATATATATCAACTGGCTCCAGAAAGTTAAACAGATTTGTAAATTACTTCTATTAAAAAATCTTAATCCTTTCAGTACTTATGAGCTTCTGAAGTTAAGGTTGTTCTTTTCTGTCTAAGTGCTCTCTGATGACACCTGTTTCGGGAAACGCCCAGTTTAGAAGCAAATCCCCATAGCAAACCTCTTCTAAACTGGGCGTTTCCCGAGACACGTGTCATCAGAGAGCACTTAGACAGAAAAGAACAACCTTAACTTCAGAAGCTCATAAGTACTGAAAGGATTAAGATTTTTTAATAGAATTAATTTACAAATCTGTTTAACTTTCTGGAGCCAGTTGATATACTTAAAAACGTTTTTTCCTGGAATACCCCTTTAAGGACTTTTTGCCGGGAGTAATAAGGGAGGTTTTTTAAAGGATGATAGCTGTAGTGTGAAAGGGGCCTTCCACTGCTAAAACACAGAGTGATACCTTGGTAATGTAAATTCGCTAACAGACCCGGACCAATCTCATTTCTTCCTGTAGTGATCACTTTTGTCTGCCTTGGAGGTGGCGCTGCGCTCCTCCAGCAGGCTGAAAAATGCGCATTATTGTAGTATGGGTGGGGCTGGGGTAGCGTGGCGGGGCTTTGCTTTATGGGTCGGTGCTTCAGACGCTGGCTAACTTTATTGCAGCTGACAGAGCGGCGCCCCATCAAGAGGGCGCTCTAGGCGGTTGCCTATTTTACCTACCGGCCCTGACTGGGGATGTCGTCTGGACCACTCCCGTTTCATCCTGTGGCCCCTCTGGACCACCGAGCCGCCTCTCAGAAGTAAAGCCATGTGACAGTCTGATCAAGACAAAGCGCATGCGCAAGATCTTGCATCGGCCCTTGGCTGAAAAGTCACTTGGGCTCTGTGGTCAGATGTGGCTACAGGAGGAGACCGGAGTGGTCCGAGCCCAACGCCCCCAGTGCACCAAGGATCTGCCAGTGCATTTTCATTACAAAAGTATCACTATATGTTTTAGCAGTGGAGATGGCAGGGAAAATGTGGTGTCACTGCCCATTTACATGCCAAATTTAAAGGGGTACTCCGGTGGAAAACTTTTCTTTATTTATTTTTTTAAAATCAACTGGTGCCAGAAAGTTAAACAGATTTGTAAATTATATAGAGAAGGATGTGTAGCTCACTTATGATATGGGGGGGGGGGGGGGGGATAAGTGTTCGAGGTTAAAGGTGATGCCTTCACCCGATAGGGCCTAGAGTAATATAGAAATTGAATTAAAGAGTACCAGTCCTCAAGAACACTGGGGAATAAAGTATAGAAAAATATAAGGAAAGATATGGATCACTGAAGAAAAGGCTTGCAGGCCTTGAAACGCGTCTGACTTATCATCAAGCACCCCAGCATTAAGTGTATATCACTTAAAATAGACTATACCCGCTCTTTGTGACTTGCAACTGCTGGATGCCCGTGAAATCGGTACCACTGCTACGCGCGCATCATTCAGACACGCAGCTGTTCCCAGTCATTCATTCACAGCCCCGGACAGCAGGGTTCCTGGACATTACCTCCCAAGGCCGAACGCCTCTCCATGCCAGCCCAGGATACTCACAGCCCACTGGAGAACCACTCACCCAGACCACGATCCGGACTGCCACCGCAACTACTGACAGCGTTCGCTATCTGCAGGACATCGCCGTCTGTCAGCATCGCTACCCGCTGACATTGCTACCTGCCAAACATCACTATCAACATAAAAGGGACACTGCGGAGCTGGAAAGGGTGCAGAGACGCGCGACTAAACTAATATGGGGCCTGGAACATCTTAGCTATGAGGAGCGATTAAAGGAGTTACAATTGTTTAGTCTTGAGAAGAGACGTTTAAGGGGGGATATGATAAATGTATATAAGTATATTAATGGCCCATACAAAAAATATGGAGAAAAACTGTTCCAGGTTAAACCCCCCCAAAGGACGAGGGGGCACTCCCTCCGTCTGGAGAAGAAAAGGTTTAGTATAAAGGGGCGACACGCCTTTTCTACCGTGAGGACTGTGAACTTATGGAACGGTCTACCTCAGGAACTGGTCACAGCAGGAACAATTAACAGCTTTAAAACAGGATTAGATACATTCCTGGAACAAAATAACATTAATGCTTATGAAGAAATATAAAATCTCATCCCTTCCCCAATATCACGCTACACCCCAACCCTTCAATTCCCTGGTTGAACTTGATGGACATATGTCTTTTTTCGACCGTACTAACTATGTAACATCGCTATCCGAAGTCCACCGAGGTCTGTTAAGGAGGGTGAGTGGTGCTGTGCACCGATACATTGTCACATTGCCGACATAACTTGATTCATTTTCCTGAGACCGCAACATAGTTGCCTTTGCTGCTACAATTGACCTATAGGATTTAATCAACATACACTGGATACATTTGGATTAACTATCTGATTAACTGTGAACAAACTGTGACTATTGAAAGAGACTTGTTGCAAACTCACTACAGTGGACATTAACAATATATATATTATTTGGTGCTATATACTGATTGGTTTAATTCTCATTTACTCTATTTTTTATTGAACACATACCATTTACCTCTGCAAGGGCCCTGCAGAGTGATTGGTCATTTTTATACTATATTATTAATAAATATAATTTTAATTACTGGATCCATATCTTTCCTTATATTTTTCTATACTTTATTCCCCAGTGTTCTTTAGGACTGGTACTCTTTAATTCAATTTCTAGATTTGTAAATTACTTCTATTAAAATTTTTAAATCCTTCCAGTTCTTATTAGCTGCTGAATACTACAGAGGAAATTCTTTTCTTTTTGGAACACGGAGCTCTCTGCTGACATCACGAACACGGAGCTCTCTGCTGACATCACGAGCACAGTGCTCTCTGCTGACACCTCTGTCCATTTTAGGAACTGTCCAGAGCAGCATATCTTTGCTATGCGGATTTTCTCCTACTATGGACAGTTCCTAAAATGGACAGCGATGTCAGCAGAGAGCACTGTGCCCGTGATGTCAGCAGAGAGCTCTGTGTTCCAAAAAGAAATTAATTTCCTCTGTAGTATTCAGCAGCTAATAAGAACTGGAAGGATTAAAAGATTTTTTGATAGAAGTAATTTACAAATCTGTTTAAAGGGGTATTCCATGCCAAAACTTTTTTTTATATATCAACTGGCTCCGGAAAGTTCAACAGATTTGTAAATTACTTCTATTAAAAAAACCTTAATCCTTCCAATAGTTATTAGCTTCTGAAGTTGAGTTGTTGTTTTCTGTCTAACTGCTTTCTGATGACTCACGTCCCGGGAGCTGTCCAGCTCCTATGGGGATATTCTCCCATCATGCACAGCTCCCGGGACGTGACATTATCATTGAGCAGTTGGACAGAAAACTTCAGAAGCTAATAACTATTGGAAGGATTGAGATTTTTTAATAGAAGTAATTTACAAATCTGTTTGACTTTCCAGAGCCAGTTGATATATAAAAAAAAAGTTTTGGCCTGGAATACCCCTTTAAACAGATTTGTAAATTACTGCTATCAAAAAATCTTAATCCTTCCAGCACTTATTAGCTGCTGAATACTACAGAGGAAATGTATTTCTTTTTGGAACACAGAGCTCTCTGCTGACATCACGGGCACAGTGCTCTCTGCTGACATCAAAAGAAGTTTTCCACCGGAGTACCCCTTTAAGTGGAAATAAGCGCCGATTCCACATCATTTCTGCTCCATTGTAAGGTGTGAGTCCCTAGAGGAACTAAGTGATGAAAATTTGCCTCGCTTAATTACATAGCGTGAACATAACCCTAAAATCTTAACGTGCCTGGAAATCCACTTATCACATTCATTCATTTTCGGGCGAAATTATGTTAAAATACTCACAGAGAACGTCCGTAAAACACTCGTCGTCCACTTCAGCAGGAGAGGATACAACATGGTGGCGGGTTTCTCTGTCCTGAATAGCGAGTACGGTACAGTAGTCACATCACAATGTGTGTGTGCGCTGAATTGTGCTCGGCCTGCGAGTGGCGCTTCTAACATTAAAACATTACACAAAAGGCACTTTTTTTTTTTTTCTCCCAGAAGTGTAAATCCTGCCCTTTAGCAGCACTCGGTCAATAAAAAAAAAAAAAAAAAAAGGGGTCCTGTGCCATCTGCTAGGCCTCCTGGGATTATTGTCTTGGCTCTTCCAGCTCTTTCATTGAGCGGATACTATGCTTTAATCACATGCATCTCCTCACCGCCTGCAGGCTGGCCAGACACATGCAGTCACTACAGTAATACCCCTGTATCCCGAGGAGACTTCTATCTACTGCTCCGTGGATATTTCACATGTATCTTAGCAGAGATCTCACAGCTGAATGAAGGTATTGAACGCACTGTGGGCTACGGAGGGAAAATCATGGAGTATCCAAAAGAATTGGCCCAACGAGCGAGAAGAAATAGATAAATAGGCAACTGTACGGTAAAGAGGTATAAAGGGTTAAAGAAAAGGAAAAGTACCCAAAAAGAGGTGCACAACTGAGATAATGCATCCTAGAAGTGTGTCTCTAGTGGTTGCAAAACTACAACTCCCAGCATGCCCGGACAGCCGAAGGCTGTCCGGGCATGCTGGGAGTTGTAGTTTTGAAACAGTTGGAGGCACGCTGCTTGGAAACACTGTGCTGCTCCAAACTATTGCTTGAATAAAGTTTTTTATATATATATATATATATATATATATATATATATATATATATATATATATAGATATATATCAATTGGCCCCAGAAAGTTACAAAGATTTGTAAATTACCTCTATTAAAAACCTTAATCCTTTCAGTACTTATGAGCTGCTGAAGTTGAGTTGTTCTTTTCTGTCTAAGCGCTTTCTGAGGACACCTGTCTCGGGAACTGTTTGAATACATTTTTTTATGTTAAAGTTGTTTTTTTTATATATATATATCTATATATATCAATTGGCTCCAGAAAGTTAAACGGATTTGTAAATGACTTCTATTAAAAAAATCTTAATCCTTTCAGTACTTATGAGCTGCTGAAGTTGAGTTGTTCTTTTCTGTCTAAGCGCTTTCTGAGGACACCTGTCTCGGGAACTGTTTGAATAAAGTTTTTTTATGTTAAAGTTGTTTTTTTTTATATATATATATATCAATTGGCTCCAGAAAGTTAAACAGATTTGTAAATGACTTCTATTAAAAAAAATCTTAATCCTTTCAGTACTTATGAGCTGCTGAAGTTGAGTTGTACTTTTCTGTCTAAGTGCCCTCTGAGGACACCTCTATCGGAAACTGTCCAGAGTAGAAGCAAATCCCCCATAGCAAACCTCTTCTACTCTGTGCAGTTCCCGAGACAGATAGAGATGTCAGCAGAGAGCACTGTTGTCAGACAGAAAAGAACAACTCAACTTCTGCAGCCGATAATTATTGGAAGGATTAAAGGGGTTATCCAGGAAAAAACTTTATAATATATATATCAACTGGCTCCAGAAAGTTAAACAGATTTGTAAATTACGTCTATTAAAAAAATCTTAATCCTTTAAAGGGGTTATCCAGGAAAAAACTTTTTTATATATATCCACTGGCTCCAGAAAGTTAAACAGATTTGTAAATTACTTCTATAAAAAAATCAGTACTTATGAGCTTCTGAAGTTAAGGTTGTTCTTTTCTAAGTGCTCTCTGATGACACGTGTCTCGAGAACCGCCCAGTTTAGAAGCGAATCCCCATAGCAAACCTCTTCTAAACTGGGCAGGTTCTCGAGACAGGTGTCATCAGAGAGCATTGAGACAGAAAAGAACAACTCAACTTCAGCAGCTCATAAGTACTGAAAGGATTAAAGGGGTTATCCAGGAAAAAAACTTTTTATATATATATTAGCTGGCTACAGAAAGTTAAACAGATTTGTAAATTACTTCTATTAAAAAATCTTAATCCTTTCAGTACTTATGAGCTTCTGAAGTTAAGGTTGTTCTTTTCTGTCTCAGTGCTCTCTGATGACACGTATCTTGGGAACCGCCCAGTTTAGAAGAGGTTTGCTATGGGGATTTGCTTCTAAACTGGGCGGTTCCCGAGACAGGTGTCATCAGAGAGCACTTAGACAGAAAAGAACAACCTTAACTTCAGAAGCTCATAAGTACTGAAAGGATTAAGATTTTTTAATAGAAGTAATTTACAAATCTCAATATGAATTCGAGTAGAAAACAGACATGGTCGCACATCTACAATCTTGTATAATGATCTGATTGCTTCTCAGCATAATATCAAAAACTAACAGGTTGTTATTATACATTTTTGATCAAAAAGTACAAGCCCACTCGCCACGTCAAGGCCACCTATTTAGAGTGGGTCCCTAACGTCCCTAGCATAAAATGGCGCAGCACCGGGCGGCGACCACCACCGCCGTGACACAAATGCCCACGGAGGGGGAGCGACCCACTGGCAGAGCGGCCCCAATGCCTCTCAAACCAGTCTATGGGCCGCACCCGCCCGCAGACACGGCGCCACGGCAGCAACGGACGCCGCCCCGCACCACACCAGTGTGAACAAGGTGTAAAGGCTCACTTACCTTGCTCTCCCAGTCAGACTGGGAGGCTACTAGGAGTGAAATGGCCCTAGTGTGGCTATCCTTTCTTTTCTTTTTTTTTTTTTTAACATGTGCTGCACTCTTCCCCACCCCCTCAGCCCAAATCTTTATAGGTGGTAATTAGCCACACAAGGGCCATTTCACTCCTAGCAGCCTCCCAGTCTGACTGGGAGAGCAAGGTAAGTGAGCTATTACACCTTGTTCACACTGGTGTGGTGCTGTGCGGTGCCCGTTGCTGCCGTGGCGCCGTGTCTGCGGGCGGGTGCGGCCTATAGACTGGTTTGAGAGGCATTGGGGCCGCTCTGCCAGTGGGTCGCTCCCCCCCCCCCCCCCGTGGGCACCTGTGTCGCAGCGGTGGTGGTCGCCGCCCGGTGCTGCGCCATTGTATGCTAGGGACGTTAGGGACCCACTCTAAATAGGTGGTCTTGACGTGGTGAGTGGGCTTGTACTTTTTGATCAAAAATGTATAATAACAACCTGTTAGTGTTTGATATTATGCTGAGAAGCAATCAGATCATTATACAAGATTGTAGATGTGCGACCATGTCTGTATTCTACTCGAATTCATAATTTACAAATCTGTTTAACTTTCTGTAGCCAGCTGATATATATATATATATATATATATATATATAACAAAGTTTGTTCCTGAATAACCCCTTTAATCCTTTCAGTACTTATGAGCTGCTGAAGTTGAGTTGTTCTTTTCTGTCTAAGTGCTCTCTGATGACACGTGTCTCGGGAACTGTCCAGAGTAGAAGCAAATCCCCATAGCAAACCTCTTCTACTCCGTGCAGTTCCCGAGACAAGCAGAGATGTCAGCAGAGAGCACTGTTGCCAGACAGAAAAGAACAACTCAACTTCAGCAGCTGATAATTATTGGAAGGATTAAGATTTTTTAATAGAAGTAATTCACAAATCTGTTTAACTTTCTGGAGCCAGTTGAGATATATATATATATATATATATATATATATATATCTACATACATATAAAAGTTTTTTCCTGGAATACCCCTATCCAAATGTTTAATCACGGGGGGCCCCCACGATCTCCGCTACAACACCCTTGTCGTTCGGTGAATGGATCGGACTCCGCCCTGTTCCCGATGACTGGGGAACGCAGCCGCCACAACCCCTCCATTCAGATTCATATGGGAGGAGACGTAACGGCTACGTACTAATAAAGCAGAAAACTTTCTTCTACATCCGTGATTCGGTGGTGGTATTTCCTGGACGTCCAAGCGCCTGTTTTTTAAAGGGGTATTCCGGGCAAAAACATCCTATCCCCTATCGAAAGGATAGGGGACAAGATGTCTGATCTCGGGGGGGCCTGCCGTTGGGACCCTCCACGATCTCCCTGCAGCAGCCCGCATTCTATGCATAGCTGCATCTGCAGTTTCGGAAACCACCGGGCTTCCGAGACTGGGACGTGACATCCCGCCACGCCCCCTCCATTCATGTCTATGGGAGGGGGCGTTGTGGCCGTTTAGGGGGGGTGCGGGTTGGGGGGGGGGGGGTGCCAAACAAAAGGTCTGCCCCGGGTGCCAAATGCTCAAGGTATGCCCCTGCCCTAGACCATTAGAGCTCATAAAGGGCAAGGGCATACGTACCATAGAGGCAGGCCATGTGACTACTATAAGGCCCTGTCCTGGTTGGTCACATTCCTTTTTCTATTGTTAAAGGGGTACTCTCTGGTGGAAAACATTTATTATTATTATTTTTTTATCAATTGGTGCCAGAAAGTTAAACAGATTTGTAAATGACTTCTATTAAAAAATATTTACCCTTCCAGTACCTTTTAGTAGCTGTATGCTACAGAGGAAATTCTTTTCTTTTTGAATTTCTGTTTTTGTGTTGTCCACAGTGCTCTCTGCTGACACCTCTGTCCGTGTCAGGAACTGTCCAGAGCAGCATAGGTTTGCTATGGGGATTTTCTCCTGCTCTAGACAGTTCCTGATACGGACATCAGGTGTCAGCAGAGAGCACTGGGGACAAGACAAAAAAAGAAATTCATAAAGAAAAGAATTTCCTCTGTAGCATACAGTTGCTAAAAAGTACTGGAAGGGTAAAGATGTTTTAATAGAAGTAATTTACAAATCTGTTTAACTTTCTGGCACGAGTTGATTTAAAAAAAAAATGTTTTCCACCGGAGTACCCCTTTAAGAAACTACATTATCAGTAAATTAATGGAGAGAGTTTTCAGTCCTAGGGGGAAAAAAAACAACATAATAGGATGCCCATTTATGGTCCCCGCTCTCTTCTATGTAAGTCCCTGGTAAAGGGATATTCCCAAGTCATGTTATTTGAAGATGCCATCACTTTAGGACTCCTCACCCGGTGCAGCGCTCCTGCCTCTCTGCTTGTATACCCATATGTTCCTGTTACATGTTATCATTTGATATAGAATAGAGCTGCAACAATCATGCCCTGCAGGGTGAGTGCCCCGTACTTCTTTCTACTACCCTTGGCTTTAGCCTCAGCTATTACACGTTTATGTGTACAGCATAGTACGGCACATTATAGGAGAGATTCACACTTGATACAGCTGAGTGATGACCGATAAAGGAACAAAGCAAACAATGAATCTCTCCCGTATGACTGCGAGAGAGAAGAAAAAAAAGGTGTGAAGTGTCAGGTACGAGCGAAGAATGATCAGCACTGACAAGACCCCGGATCATGGGTTAAAAAGCGGTATTATTTACTATAGCATATAGCTTTATACATGCTCGCTGGAAGTGAGAGCATTTTGTAATACACCCGCTCACAGGAGGTAATGCTTCTTCTTTTCAGCAGCTTTATACCATTACATTATACTGATATTATGTCCAAGGCCGCAGCAGCGCACCGGTACGACATGCAAATATGCTACAGAAAATGGAACCATTCTGTGTATGCCTACATTAGACACAATGAGGAGCGGAGCGGGGTGGGCGAGGTTGTATAGTCTGTATACTGAGCCAATATGAATTATGAACGAACGAGTAACAACACCCGGGATATAGAAAAAAAAATCCCGATACTGTCAGCGGAACGTGGCGGCAGAGTGATTGACACCACCGCACGCCGCATACAGATCACTGATCAATAAGGACTCAAAATAATAAAATTACTTTTTGCGTTCAATTTCACAGTGTCACAACTCACCTTCACCGAAAAGTCATGGGGCTGAATAGCTGAGTGGTGTCGGACATAGCTACGAAGCCTAAAGATACATGGAATCACCATGACAGGTGACCCCAGACCATTGTTTCTCTTCTATCACAACTTTACAATTGTCTATGGACGTCTCCAGACATTCAATGCATCTGTCCGTCAAGGCGTTGGCTATCCCTCCAAACACAAAGTGCTGCGCACCCCTTGCTAAGGACAGCCGGTATCCATCCAGAGCGTATTAGTCCAAATGGCCTCACGGTGTCTTCTACAGATTCTTGGCTTCTGCTCGGACTTCGGCTTTGTAATAGGATTTTACTTCTATCCTGTTGATTGGGTTTCTCACCTTGGTACAGTGATCCCTCAACTTACAATGGCCTCAGCATACAATAGTTCCAACATACAATGGTCTTTCCTGGACCATTGTAACTTGAAACCAGACTCAACATACAATGCTACGGACAACCCAGATCTGCGAAACATGTCAATGGCTGGAAGAACCGACCAATCAGAATGGGCATTTTACTGGTAAAACACCTGTATTACTGAAGTGTATGCACTGACTGGTGTCTGGTAGCACCCCATACAGTACAGGGAGGTATTACATGTTCTATAGTACTACTACCTGTACCGGGGTTAGCTGCTCCTTTGGGCACCAGGTAAGGGCGGCTCCATTTGACATTTTTAGGACATTGTGTGTTCTGTACAGGACCCAGAAGAAGCTCCTGTCCTCTACATAGACCAGTGATTACAGCTCCCAGCAGATCTTTATTACTTTTATATGTAAGGACTTGATTTATCTATATTAGTTATCTACTTGTTTTTCTTTAATCCTCACTTTTCCTATTTTTGGATGACATTTTGGGGCTTCAGAAACAATTACCAGGTTTTCATAGAGTTCTGGTCTCAACATGCAATGGTTTCAACATACAATGGTCGTCCCGGAACCAATAAATATTGTGACCACTGTACCTGGTTCTGACTCTTGGTCTGCTCTATGTCCTTAGTCCTGTCCTCTACCTGGCCACATCCACTTTTCTTCTAGTTTCAACCATTGTGTGAACGAAAAAAAAAATAACAAGAGGACAGAGTTTTGTGTAACCCTGTAGACCACAAGTTTAGGTCCCCCCTGGTGAGACTCCCTATTATGTTAGGACTTTTACCTGCCATTGTCCCCTATGGACCACAAGTTCGGTTCCTACCAGGTGAGGCTCCCGAGTGTGTTAGAACCTTCACCTGGAATGCTTTCCACTTGGTGGCCCGTCCGGGATTTAGGCACTGAAAGTGTCGTGCACAAATGAGCTTCAGAAATGTCTTTCAAGCAAGATTTTTTAGAACAATAGTGACATAAAAAAAAGCACTAACTCATTTTTAGGGTAAGTTCCTCTTTCTCAGATTGCCTAAGATTACACTGTACAACTTAAAGGGGTACTCCGCTGCTCAACGTTTGGAACAAACTGTTCCGAATGCTGGAGGCGGCGTTGGGAGCTTGTGACGTAATAGCCCTGCCCCCTCATGATGTCACACCCCGCCCCCTCAATGCAAGTCTATGGGAGGGGGCATGACAGCCGTCACGCCCCCTACCATAGACTTGCATTGAGGGGGCGGGACGTGACATCATGAGGGAGCAGGGCTATGTTGTCACGTGTTCTCTGGACTACGCCTTTATAGAATAGGAAAAAAGTGTGTGATAAAGGGGGGTCCGACTACTAGGACTCCACACAATCTCTTATATGAGGCCCTATCTACCTATCCTTGGCGCGCTTCGGTTCCCATGTTCCTAGACGAGCGCAAGTGATGGCCTGCTCAGCCAATCACCGGCAACAGCGGGTGATTGGCTGAATGGGCCATCACTTGCGCTCGTCCTTGAAGATGGGAGCCAAAGCACGCTGACTATGGATAAGTAGACGAGGACCTATAGAGGAGATTGTTGTAAATCCCATTGGTCAGACCCCCCCCCCCCCCCACCCGATCACACACTTATCCCCGATCCTGTTTATTTTATTACGGCTGTCACGAGAGGGCGAGGCTATGACGTCACGAGCTCCCGACGCCAGCTCCAGCGTTCGGAACAGGTTTTTTTTTCAAAATGCTGAGCGGCGGAGCACCCTTTTAAGTTTATATACCCTGTGCCATGGCGCCCAAATGGGTTGTTGGGGTCTGAGTAACAAAATATATAACAGTGAATTAATTTCAAAGCTAATGCCTTAAAGGGGTACTCAGCCCCTAGACATCTTATCCCCTATCCAAAGGATAGGGGATAAGATGCCAGATCGCCACGGTCCCGCTGCTGGGGACCCCCGAGATCGCTGCTGCAGCACCCCGCTGTCATTACTGCACAGAGCCAGTTCGCTCTGCACGTAATACAGGGGCCGGAGCATCGATACGTCAGAGCGAACTCGCTCTGTGCAGTAATGATAGCGGGGTGCTGCAGCGGCGATCCCGGGGGTCCCCAGCAGCGGGACCCCAGCGATCTGACATCTTATCCCCTATCCTTTGGATAGGGGATAAGATGTCTAGGGGCGGAGTACCCCTTTAACTATGGAACTAGTTTTTAGGTTATGTTACATTTGTCGATTTGTATTTTGTTACTCAGCCCCAATCAACTAATTTGGGCGCCAATGCAAGTGTATATAAGTGTATACAAACCTATGTTGTACTGTATAATGACAGGCAATCTGAGGAAGAGGAACTTACCTTCAAAATGAGTTATTGCTTTTATAGGTCACTATTGTTCATGTCTGAAGCTTTCTAATGTATTTTGTGCCATATTTTGGGCTGATTTTGAATTTTACTATGTTATTGCTACCCGAGCATACCTGCCTTTAATCATAGAATATTATGAGGATGGTCACTGTCCAAGCCTAGCTGGTTAGACCCAGTGTAACCCAGTCTATCAGTTCCATACAGACTTCAGTTTAGAAGACCCCCATCACAGAGTAAAATATAGAACTCAAGGTTTCTAGACAGATCAATGTTGAGGCTTTACACCACTATAGCTCCCACTTAGCATTGGACATGGAAACCCAAATCCATGAAGCTCTGATAAACATTTTTGATGAAGCATAAGGTAAAAGTGTGTTGTAACTAAGGTCGTACAATTCTGACGCACTGGGATCCGCAGCACTCGGTTGGCACATTCTGAAAAGTTTAAAATTTTTAATACATAGCTAGTATTATTTAAAAAAAAAAATGGAGGAAGCAACGAACAAATTTAAGAATTTATTGGTATATTTCCGGCTTTTTTCTTAAAAAACAAACAAAAAAAATTGTGCTGAGGGAAAGGAAAAATATTTAAAAAAAACAAGCAAACAACATACCTCTACCCAATTGCCTGCCGGTCCACCATAGCTCCTATTTGACTCTGTCTGGACCCTTCGATCTTCTCTCATCTGTCTGTGTTGGGTGCAGGACTTGCCTGAAATGAGCATTGGGTGCAGGACCTGCCTGAGTCAGGACATGACTGCAGCCTGTGACTGTGTCAGCAGGTCCTGCTCTAAGAAGGATGAGAGGAGAGAAGATGGAGGCGAACGAGGATTGGGGGGGGACCGGAGCTGGGTAAGTATATTTTTTTCTCCAAAACCAGCACCATTTTATTTTTTCTAAAAAGTCTGGATGACCCTTTTAGGCAGATAGCTGTAAAGTGGATGATCATGTGATCGACTCTTTCTCCTGAATCCTCATACACATGCATGCTCAGCTCTGTCAAAGTTCTCAATTGGGAGACAAAGAAAAAAAAAAGGGTATTGCCAGACACCTTTAGCTTATCTCCCCTTAGGAAAGGGTTAAAGGGGTACTCCGGAGGAAAACTTTTTTTTTTAAATCAACTGGTGCCAGAAAGTTAAACAGATTTGTAAATTACTTCTATAAAAAAATCTTAATCCTTCCAGTACTTATTAGCTGCTGAATACTACAGAGGAGATTCTTTTCTTTTTGGAACACAGAGCTCTCTGCAGACATCACGAGCACAGTGCTCTCTGCTGACATCATGACCACAGTGCTCTCTGCTGACACCTCTGTTCATTTTAAGAACTGTCCAGAGTAGGAGAAAATCCCCATAGCAAACATATGCTGCTCTGGACAGTTCCTAAAATGGACAGAGGTGTCAGCAGAGGGCACTGTGTTCCAAAAAGAAAAGAATTTCCTCTTTAGTATTCAGCAGCTAATAAGTACTGGAAGAATTAAGATTTTTTAATAGAAGTAATTTAGAAATCTGTTTAACTTTCTGGAGCCAGTTGATATAAAAAAAAAAAAGTTTTTTCCTGGAATACCCCTTTAAGCATGGTAAAATCTAAATACCTGATCCTTCTCTTCACCAACATAAACCATCAGACAGGCCCCCAAACACATTTAATGGTGGGCACCTTTCAGCACACAAGAAGGCAAAAAAAAAAAAAAATGCTCAAAAGCGGACACAGATTCCTTAAAGAGGAACTTAAAGGGGTACTCCGCTGCTCAGCATTTGGAACAAACTGTTCCGAACGCTGGAGTCGGAAGCTCGTGACATCATAGTCCCGCCCCCTAATGACATCACGTCCCACCCCCTCAATGCAAGACCATGGGAGGGGGCGTGACAGCCGTCACGCCCCCTCCCATAGACTTGCATTGAGGGGGCGGGGCGCGATATCTCAAGGGGGCGGGGCTATGACAACACAAGCTCCCGTCGCCGCCTCCAGCGTTCGGAAGGCTGTTCCAAACGTTGAGCTGCGGAGTACCCCTTTAAATCGATTCCCCAAAACCAAAAGTGCATAGTATTGGGCTTTATTAGTGGGATGAGATAACTTTGTTTTAATTTCAGGTCCAATAGGAGACATCTCGATGACATGTGTATAATTTGGTGATATTCGCCTCCTCTCACCTATTTCTCCCTCTTCCCACGCATTTCATGCAGGACTTCAGATTGTGTACCAAGTGGACAGGGAGTTATTTTCATAGCTTGGATGGTTGCCCTCAATAAATCTAATGAAATTCACATGACCATGTTCATCTCTAAAACAGACGCAGGAGCGAGGACAGACCGCCACAATGCTGCCATTGATCCGGCTATGTGACGTTCGCTTTAGCAGCTGCAAAAACAGGGCATCGCTTCAAAATTTCCCATACCAAAGGCTACTATCCATTTTTCAGCAGCTTTTAATAAAAAAGCCAGTGTCAACAATCAAAAATAGTCCTCGATATTTTCGTTTGCATTCTACCCGACTGCTGCAGAAAACAGTTCCAGCTCTCGTTCGAAGACGTTGCGCTAAGGTTGGATGCCAGAGGACGTACATGGCATAGCCCCTGTTTGCATTCTGGAGACCATGCCATTAAAGGGGTACTCCGGTGGAAAACTTTTTCTTTTTTTAAATCAACTGGTGTTTTTGCCGGGAATATCCCTTTAACAAACAGGCGCTTGGACGTCCAGGAAATACCACAACCGAATCGCGGATGTAGAAGAAAGTTTTCTGCTTTATTAGTACGTAGCCGTTACGCCTCCTCCCATATGAATCTGAATGGAGGGGTTGTGGCGGCTGCGTTCCCCAGTCATCGAGAACGGGGCGGAGTTCGATTCATTCACCGAATGACAAGGGTGTTGTAGCGGAGATCGTGGGGGCCCCCCGTGATTAAACATTTGGATAGGGGTATTCCAGGAAAAAACTTTCATATGTATATATATATATATATATATATATATATATATATATATATATCTATATCTATCAACTGGCTCCAGAAAGTTAAACAGATTTGTAAATTACTTTTATTAAAAATGTTTTAATCCTTCCAGTACTTATTAGCTGCTGAATACAACATAGGAAATTATTTTCTTTTTGGAACACAGAGCTCTCTGCTGACATCACGAGCACAGTGCTCTCTGTGCTCTCTCTTTAAGAACTGTTCAGAGTAGGAGAAAATCCCCATAGCAGACATATGCTGCTCTGGACAGTTCCTAAAATGGACAGAGATGTCAGCAGAGAGCACTGTGCTCGTGATGTCAGCAGAGAGCTCTGCGTTCCAAAAAGAAAAGAATTTCCTCTGTAGTATTCAGCAGCTAATAAGTACTGGAAGGATTAAAGGGGTATTCCAGACAAAAACTTTTTTTTATATATATATATATATATATATATATATAAATATATATATATATATATATATATATATATATATATATATATATATATATATATATATCAACTGGCTCCGGAATGTTAAACAGATTTGTAAATTACTTCTATTAAAAAATCTTAATCCTTCCAATAGTTATTAGCTTCTGAAGTTTTCTGTCTAACTGCTCAATGATGATGTCACGTCCCGGGAGCTGTGCATGATGGGAGAATATCCCCAAAGGAACTGCACAGCTCCCGGGACATGAGTCATCAGAGAGCAGTTAGACAGAAAACAACAACTCAACTTCAGAAGCTAATAACTATTGGAAGGATTAAGATTTTTTAATCAAAGTAATTTACAAATCTATTTAACATTCCGGAGCCAGTTGATATATATAAAAAAGTTTTGGCCTGGAATACCCCTTTAAGATTTTTTAATAGAAGTAACTTACAAATCTGTTTAACTTTCTGGCACTAGTTGATTTAAAAAGAAAAGATTTCCACCGGAGTACCCCTTTAACTCTTCCGAGAGATAATCTACATTCCACGTGAGTCATGCAGCCTCCATACTTTGGCTAACCACAACAAAAGAGTCCTATATGAGCTATTGATGAATGAGCGGTGAATCAAAAAATAAACTAAGCCTCTTAAGAAGGCAATGTGCTTCCTGGTAAATAGTCAAAAATCTCCTTTGAAGTCATAGGGCTCATTACGGAAATAAAGTTCGCTGCTCCAGGAGATCTCAAGGATTCTCTGCCAGTGTTGGGGTAGACGCTGCAGACACGTAAAAAAAAATTCAGGGTCATTCGCTGATATTTTATCTGTGCTGAATGATATACTGTATACTTGTCTTTACTTGACTGGTCAGCCATGAAAAAAAAAAAATATATAAAAAAAAACAATTCTCTAACGACAGGCATATACAACTTTATTGTCTTAAAGGGCTAATACAATATAAAAAAAATTGTATTTAAAAAATTCTCTCGCCCCAAGACATTTAACTTGGCTGGCGTTAACATGATTTTTCTTGAAATACCAGAGACAATAAGTTGTGTATTCTTCTCATTGTCAGTGTGGTGTTGTCTCACCAGCTCCTCCCTCCCTTCTCGCTGGAAGTTGTGTGGTCCTCTTATTGTCAGTGTGGTGTTGTTTCACCAGCTCCTCCCTCCCTTCTCCCTGGAAGTTGTGTGGCCCTCTTATTGTCAGTGTGGTGTTGTCTCGCCAGCTCCTCCCTCCCTTCTCCCTGGAAGTTGTGTGGCCCTCTTATTGTCAGTGTGGTGTTGTCTCACCAGCTCCTCCCTCCCTTCTCACTGGAAGTTGTGTGGTCCTCTTACAGTCAGTGTGGTGTTGTCTCACCAGCTCCTCCCTCCCTTCTCACTGGAAGTTGTGTGGCCCTCTTATTGTCAGTGTGGTATTGTCTCACCAGCTCCTCCCTCCCTTCTCACTGGAAGTTGTGTGGACCTCTCATTGTCAGTGTGGTGTTGTCTCACCAGCTCCTCCCTTCTTCTCACTGGAAGTTGTGTGGTCCTCTCATTGTCAGTGTGGCGTTGTCTCACCAGCTCCTCCCTCCCTTCTCACTGGAAGTTGTGTGGTCCTCTCATTGTCAGTGTGGTGTTGTCTCACCAGCTCCTCCCTCCCTTCTCACTGGAAGTTGTGTGGTCCTCTCATTGTCAGTGTGGTGTTGTCTCAACAGCTCCTCCCTCCCTTCTCACTGGAAGTTGTGTGGTCCTCTCATTGTCAGTGTGGTGTTGTCTCACCAGCTCCTCCCTCCCTTCTCACTGGAAGTTGTGTGGTCCTCTTACTGTCAGTGGGGTGTTGTCTCAGCAGCACCACGGCTCTTTCCTCTCTCCTGAGATGATGCATTATCCTCTGCTGTCTCAGGAGGCGTGGCTGGATCTTTTCTCTGAGCTCTGGCCCCGCCCCTGATTGATGTCCACCACCATCTCCCCGTCATATACCTATATATTTTTATTGGAACATTTAGGTAAGGATGAGGTGTGGGTACAGCATGCTGCCTTGTGATAAAAAATGGCAAAAGGAAGAGGAGCAAACAGTAAACGCATGCAGCAGCTTTTGCAGACTTGCTTTTTGGAGAGAAAGTCTGCTCTGTAGAACAATCTTCCACAGCAGAGATGGGCAATAGTGATGAGCGGCCAAATTCGAATTTGCGATATTTTGCGAATATATGGACGAATATTGGACCTATGTTCACGAAATTCGCATATTCGGTATGTTCGTTTTTTTTTTCCATGTGAAAATTTGCAATGAAATTCGCATAGTGCGCACGTGCCATTGTATTTTTCACCTAAAAGAAGGGAGGGATCAGGGTCCACTCCTGGAAGTGGCGATATTCGCGAATATTTGCATATTCGCAAAAAAAAAAATAAAAACAAGAATATACTGTATATCACTATATTCTAAATGTTCGCAAAATCGCGAAGTGCTGATATTCGCTGTAAAAATTAGCATTTCAAATATTTGCGCTCAACACTAATGGGCAAGGGACTGGCAGGAGCGCAGTGGGAGGGGATAAGGAGGGCTCTGATGAAGAGCAGGGGGGAAGAAATGCAATCTGGGAATTGTAGTACTGAGCAACTGATCAACCAGGAAGCATAGTGATTATCTGACATAGGAAGAGACCCACAGACACACAAAACAAATGGACTATTGGTGGTTTCAGACGTGGGGCAGCCATGTAAGTAATGGTCTATGCTTCTGTAGCTTAGTTTACCTGATGTTGGATGTGCCCCTTTAAAGCAACCAATCACTTTAATGAAAAGTCGACCAACAACACCGATTTTGGCAGGAACAACCAACTCTCTAGTGAATATGGGGGAATGTGAAGTCCAACACATGATGTTGGGTAGAGAAGGGATAGGTACATTATATTTTGTCTGATGATTTTTTTTCTGGAATGCCTACGGCGTTGGTTAACTTTCAATAATTTAAAATGAAACCATAAACTAAGTTCATAACAAGCTGGTTGTCTATGAATATCCAATTTGGAATTTTTTATTCTCATTAAAGGGGTACTCCGCTCCTAGGCATCTTATCCTCTATCCAAAGAGCAGGGGATAAGTTGTCTGATCGCCGGAGTCCCACCACTGGGACGCCCCGCGATCTCCCTGCAGCACCCGGTGCTTATTTAGAATGCCGGCTGCGGCACTGGAGGATGGTGATGTCACGGCCACGCCCACTCATGACGTCACGCCCCGGCCCCTCAATGCAAGTCTATGGGAGGGGGCGTGGCGGCTGCCACGCCCCCTCCCATAGACTTGCATTGAGGGGCCATGGCGTGACGTCACGAGGGGCTTGGCCTTAACGTCACCAGCCCCGGGTGCTGCAGATAGATTGCGGAGGGTCCAAGCGGCGGGACCCCCCATGATCAGACATCTTATCACCTATACAAAGGAAAGGGGATAAGACTTCTAGGGGTGGAGTACCCCTTTGAGGAGCAAAAGAAAATTAAAGGGGTTATCCAGGAAAACAACTTTTATATATATATATATATATATATATATATATATATCAACTGGCTCCAGAAAGTTAACCAGATTTGTAAATTACTTCTATTAAAAAAAAATCTTAATCCTTTCAGTACTTATGAGCTGCTGAAGTTGAGTTGTTCTTTTCTGTCCAAGTGCTCTCTGATGACACCTGTCTCGGGAACTGTCCAGAGTAGAAGCAAATCCCCATAGCAAACCTCTTCTACTGCAGTTCCCGAGACAAGCAGAGATGTCAGCAGAGAGCACGGTTGCCAGACAGAAAAGAACAACTCAACTTCAGCAGCTGATAATTATTGGAAGGATTAAGATTTTTTGATAGAAGTCATTTACAAATCTGTTTAACTTGAGATATATATATATATATATATATATATATATATATATATATATATAAAAGTTTTTCCTGGAATACCCCTTTAACAAATTGTGACTACCCACCAACATGGAAACCCACCCAAAATATCAAAGCTCGCTGCATGCTGAATAGAAGGTTGTTATGATTTTTCTGCTGGTTCTTCCCTCCTTTGCTTATCTTGTAATGTAGTAAAAAAAGGCCTTGAGTAGATTTATGCCTCTGTAATGGGCAGGGAGATGGCACAGTGTGGTACGGAGGCCGCCCCTCTATCCATGGCACAGTAGATGTAGAGATCTAGGATTACTCTTTCTTTGGTATAGGAATAATATTTAGTAAATAAATGCACATATAGACATTATAGAAGTTTATTTTCTCCAATGTGTGGTCATTTGCCTTGTAAACCATTGCAGGTTAGAGAGTGGATCATCTTGGGAGCCCCTAATCTGCCGCTTAGAGAGTGGATCAGTTTGGGACCCCCTAATCTGTAGGTTAGAGAGTGGATCAGTTTGGGACCCCGTAATCTGCAGTTTAGAGAGTGGATCAGTTTGGGACCCCCTAATCTGCACCTTAGAGAGTGGATCAATTTGGGACCCCCTAATATGCATCTTAGAGAGTGGATCAGTTTGGGACCCCCTAATCTGCCGCTTAGAGAGAGTGGATCAGTTTGGGACCCACCAATCTGCAGTTTAGAGAGTGGATCAGTTTGGGACCCCCTAATCTGCAGTTTAGAGAGTGGATCAGTTTGGGACCCACCAATCTGCCGCTTAGAGAGAGTGGATCAGTTTGGGACCCCCTAATCTGCATCTTAGAGAGTGGATCAGTTTGGGACCCACCAATCTGCAGTTTAGAGAGTGGATCAGTTTGGGACCCACCAATCTGCATCTTAGAGAGTGGATCAGTTTGGGACCCACCAATCTGCAGTTTAGAGAGTGGATCATCTTGGGACCCCCTAATCTGCAGCTTAGAGAGTGGATCATCTTGGGACCCCCTAATCTGCAGTTTAGAGAGTGGATCAGTTTGGGACCCCTAACCTGCCGCTTAGAGAGTGGATCAGTTTGGGACCCCCTAATCATATTTAGATATAGCGCCCTAATAATCAGCTATAGAGCAGATAGATGTACTGGGCCACATATAATCCAGGATCATTTTCTTAATCATTATCCTGGTTCCCCACTGCAACGATCTACATCCCTGGTGCTCTAAGACGTTGAAGGGGTTAATACCACTATACCTAGAGGTATAGGATGGTTAATTTCAGTATCTCTGCTGATCTTGGGCTGTAAAAGGGTTAGTGTAAGGACCCCTGGTGGTCTATGGAAGTCAAATGGTAATTATAAGATCACTGGGGAGGGCATTACAAGGGATCCTACCATAGCTGATCATAGAGATGAGTGCAGGGAGGGGATAGAGAAGACTGTGCAGCTGTAACTGTATGACTACACGGTTCTCTCTATGATCATAGAGATGAGTGCGGGGAGGGGATAGAAAAGACTGTGCAGCTATAACTATATGACCACACAGTTCTCTCTATGATCATAGACATGAGTGCAGGGAGGAGATAGAGAGGACTGTGCAGCTGTAACTGTATGACCACACAGTTCTTTCTATGATCATAGACATGAGTGCAGGGAGGGGATAGAGAGGATTGTGCACCTGTATCTACATGACCACACAGTTCTCTCTATGATCATAGAGATGAGTGCAGGGAGGGGATAGAGAGGACTGTGCAGCTGTAACTGTATGACCACACAGTTCTCTCTATGATCATAGAGATGAGTGCAGGGAGGGGATAGAGAGGACTGTGCAGCTGTAACTGTATGACCACACAGTTCTCTATATGATCATAGAGATGAGTGCAGGGAGGGGATAGAGAGGACTGTGCAGCTGTAACTGTATGACCACACAGTCCTCTCTATGATCATAGAGATGAGTGCAGGGAGTGGATAGAGAGGACTGTGCAGCTGTAACTGTAAGACCACACAGTCCTCTCTATGATCATAGCGATGACTGCAGGGAGGGGATGGAGAGGACTGTGCACCTGTATCTGCATGACTACATGGTTCTCTCGATGATCATAGAGATGAGTGCAGGGAGGGCATGGAGAGGACTGTGCACCTGTATCTGCATGACTACACGGTTCTCTCGATGATCATAGAGATGAGTGCAGGGAGGGGATGGAGAGGACTGTGCAGCTGTAACTGTATGACCACACATGTCTCTCTATGATCATAGAGATGAGTTCAGGGAGGGGATAGAGAGGACTGTGCAGCTGTAACTGTATGATTACACAGTTCTCTCTATGATCATAGAGATGAGTTCAGGGAGGGGATAGAGAGGACTGTGCAGCTGTAATGTATGACCACACAGTTCTCTCTATGATAATAGAGATGAGTGCAGGGAGGGGATAGAGAGGACTGTGCAGCTGTAACTGTATGGCCACACAGTTATCTCTATGATCATAGAGATGAGTGCAGGGAGGGGATAGAGAGGACTGTGCAGCTGTAACTATATGACCACACAGTTCTCTCTATGATCATAGAGATGAGTGCAGGGAGGGGATAGAGAGGACTGTGCAGCTGTAACTGTATGGCCACACAGGTCTCTCTATGATCATAGAGATGAGTGCAGGGAGGGGATAGAGAGGACTGTGCAGCTGTAACTGTATGACCACTCAGTTCTCTCTATGATCATAGAGATGAGTGCAGGGAGGGGATAGAGAGGACTGTGCAGCTGTAACTGTATGACCACACAGTTCTCTCTATGATCATAGAGATGACTGCAGGGAGGGGATGGAGAGGACTGTGCACCTGTATCTGCATGACTACATGGTTCTCTCGATGATCATAGAGATGAGTGCAGGGAGGGGATGGAGAGGACTGTGCACCTGTATCTGCATGACTACACGGTTCTCTCGATGATCATAGAGATGAGTGCAGGGAGGGGATGGAGAGGACTGTGCAGCTGTAACTGTATGACCACACATGTCTCTCTATGATCATAGAGATGAGTTCAGGGAGGGGATAGAGAGGACTGTGCAGCTGTAACTGTATGATTACACAGTTCTCTCTATGATCATAGAGATGAGTTCAGGGAGGGGATAGAGAGGACTGTGCAGCTGTAATGTATGACCACACAGTTCTCTCTATGATAATAGAGATGAGTGCAGGGAGGGGATAGAGAGGACTGTGCAGCTGTAACTGTATGGCCACACAGTTATCTCTATGATCATAGAGATGAGTGCAGGGAGGGGATAGAGAGGACTGTGCAGCTGTAACTGTATGACCACACAGGTCTCTCTATGATCATAGAGATGAGTGCAGGGAGGGGATAGAGAGGACTGTGCAGCTGTAACTGTATGACCACTCAGTTCTCTCTATGATCATAGAGATGAGTGCAGGGAGGGGATAGAGAGGACTGTGCAGCTGTAACTGTATGACCACACAGGTCTCTCTATGATCATAGAGATGAGTGCAGGGAGGGGATAGAGAGGACTGTGCAGCTGTAACTGTATGACCACTCAGTTCTCTCTATGATCATAGAGATGAGTGCAGGGAGGGGATAGAGAGGACTGTGCAGCTGTAACTGTATGACCACACAGGTCTCTCTATGATCATAGAGATGAGTGCAGGGAGGGGATAGAGAGGACTGTGCAGCTGTAACTGTATGATTACACAGTTCTCTCTATGATCATAGACATGAGTGCAGGGAGGGGATAGAGAGGACTGTGCAGCTGTAACTGTATGACCACACAGTTCTCTCTATGATCATAGACATGAGTGCAGGGAGGGGATAGAGAGGACTGTGCAGCTGTAACTGTATGATTACACAGTTCTCTCTGTGATCAGGCAGGGTGATTCAGGAGCGCTCTGCTCCATTATCAAGAATGCATCTAAAGGAATGTGTAATACAATGAAGCGCACTTTTACTGAGCAGGATGGCTTTAAAGGGGTATTCTGGTGGGGAAAAAATAATTTGTAAATTACTTTTATTAAAAATCTTAACCCTTCTAGTACTTATCAGCTGCTGTATGCTCCACAGGACGTTGTGTAGTCTTTTTCAGCCTGACCACAGTGCTCTCTCCTAACACCTCTGTCCATGTCAGGAACTGTCCAGAGCAGGAGAAGTTTGCAATGGGGATTTGCTTCTACTCTGTACAGTTCCTGACACGGACAGAGGTGTCAGCAGAGAGCACTGTGGTCACACTGGAAAGAACTACACAACTGCCTGTGGAGCATACAGCAGCTGATAAGGATTAAGATTTTTAAATAGAAGTAATATACAAATCTGTAAAACTTTCTGGCACCAGTTGATTTGAAATGTTTTTTTTTCTCCCACCGGAGTACTCCTTTAAGTAACAGTGCTACATGGTTAACATAGATTAATAAAAAAACTCATTTAAAGTGTATGTCATTTAAAGACTAATATAATTAATACATTTACAACCTTCCTGTATATAAATGTATTTATATAACAAGATTAGATGTATATAAACTGGAAGGAGGAACTGCAGGGAGGTCGATGGAATCAGTTGGGTAATGTGGGAAAAGCAAAAATGCTGTCTCCATGTTTAAAGGGGTATTCCGGCCATAGACATCTTATCCTCTATCCAAAGGATAGGGGATAAGATATCTGAACGTGGGTGGACTGTCGCTGCGATCTCCGTGCAGCACCTGGCATTCTATGGGAACGGGCGTGGTGGCCATCACGCCCCCTCCCATAGACATGAATGGAGGGGGCGTGACAGAATGCCAGCAGCGGGCCCCCACCAAATCAGACTAGTGTTGAGCGTGAATATTCAAAATGTGAATCTTTACCGTGAATATCGGCATTTCGTGAATATTTAGAATATAGTGATATATATATGTAATGATGAATATTAATTTTTTTTGCGAATTTATGTGAATATGCAAATATTCACAAATATGTAAATATTCACAAATATGCGAATATTCGCGAATATCGGCACTTCCAGTCAGAGGACACCGATCCCTCCCTTCTTTTAGGTTAAAGATATACCGTAATCGCGCATGCGCATTATGCAAATTCCATGCAAATTTCCGCATGAAAAAAAAAATAGAACGAACATAGCGAATATGCGAAGTATCACAAAATACGGCCCCTGCTGCTATATTGATATGTCCCCTGCCGCTCATCAGTAAATCAGACATCTTATCCCTTATCCTTTGGGTAGGAAATAAGATGTCTATGGCCAGAATACCTCTTTAAAGGGGTACTATGGTGGAAAACTTTTTTATTTATTTTTTTAATCAACTGGTGCCAGAAAGTTAAACAGATTTGTGAATGACTTCTATAAAAAAAAATCTTAATCCTTCCAGTACCTATTAGCTGCTGAATACTACAGAGGAAATTCTTTTCTTTTTGGAACACAGAGCTCTCTGTTGACATCACCAGCACAGTGCTCTCTGCTGACATCTCTGTCCATTTTAAGAACTGTCCAGAGTAGGAGTAAATACCCATAGCAAACACATGCTGCTCTGGACAGTTCCTAAAATGGACAGATGTGTCAGCAGAGAGCACTGTGGTCGTGATGTCAGCAGAGAGCTCTGTGTTTCAAAAAGAAAATAATTTCCTATGTAGTATTTAGCAGCTAATAAGTACTGGAAGGATTAAGATTTTTTTTTATAGAAGTGCTTTACAAATCTGTTTAACTTTCTGGCACCAGTTGATTTAAAAAAAAAAAAAAAGTTTTCCACCGGAGTACCCCTTTAAGGTTCTGTTCACATTAGTATCATGGCTTTACATGTTCATACGAGTCAACGTGGATACAGGTGGTTTCACGTCTGATTACAAGTCATCGTGGATACAGGTGGTTTCACGTCTGATTACGAGTCATCGTGGATACAGGTGGTTTCACGTCTGATTACGAGTCATCGTGGATACAGGTGGTTTCACGTCTGATTACAAGTCATCGTGGATACAGGTGGTTTCACGTCTGATTACGAGTCATCGTGGATACAGGTGGTTTCACGTCTGATTACAAGTCATCGTGGATACAGGTGGTTTCACGTCTGATTACAAGTCATCGTGGATACAGGTGGTTTCACGTCTGATTACGAGTCATCGTGGATACAGGTGGTTTCACGTCTGATTACGAGTCATCGTGGATACAGGTGGTTTCACGTCTGATTACGAGTCATCGTGGACACAGGTGGTTTCACGTCTGATTACAAGTCATCGTGGATACAGGTGGTTTCACGTCAGGTTTCAGGTTATTTGTCAAGCAGAATGCCAAGCTATCATGGCTGCCAGAGAAGTGCGAACAGAGCCTTAATGTCATATCTCCGGCTGACTGAGAGCAACCTCTATCAAACTGAGCAGCGCTGTGCCGCGTATTTTATTTTTTACATTATTTTTTTTTCTACAGAGAAGAGAACGTTGTGTTAATGGAATACTCAGTGCATCTGTCTATTTCTTACAATGTGAGACATAAACAGGGAAAAAGCAGGATATGGAAGTTTTTTTTTTTCTTTCTTCGTGACACGCATTGCTGATCTGAGCACCGCGTTCTGAGGATCATAGCGGCATCTACGGAACAGCACGTGAAATTGTCTGGTATAACATACGGCTGTTTTCACGACTATGGACGGTGCGGTTTATGTCGTGTTCCGGTGCGGTTTATGTCATCCTATATGCAATGTTTTCTTTCTGTTTGCTTTCTTGCGCACATTTTATGCAGCGGTGGCGTTTTGTATTGTGCGGCATGTGAACTTTTGGCAGGTTTGTGCGACTCTGCTTGTTTATCTGCTTAGCAACTTATTGAATCTTTTGTAGCGCAGGATAAAAGCGACTTCAGTTCTTCTTCAGGCCACAATATCCCCTGTTCCAGCTCACGTCGCTTCGCTTTTTTTTTTTTTTGGGGTGGGTACAGTAAAGACCCAAAGGAATTTGTCTCTATATGAAACCCTTCTGGGCTTTCAAGTTGCGCAATTCTTACTGTCATGTGCGAATTAAGCTACAGATGTAAGTTAAGCATTTGCATGTATAGCTATTCCCTAATATAGCACTATGTAGACACAGGAATTGCGCTAGAACAGCGGTCTCATAACTGTGGTCCTTCAGATGTTGCAAAACTACAACTCCCAGCATGCCCGGACAGCCGTTGGCTGTCCGGGCATGCTGGGAGCTGTAGTTTTGCAACATCTGGAGGGCCAAAGTTTGAGACCACTGGACAAAAGGATGACATAAGAGGGAAGCCTTGATTTACCTTTCCGGGACAGTGTGGATCCTTTGGAGAAGGCAGACAGGCTTTTGGCTGTCCAGGCATGCTGGGATTTGAAGTTTTGCAACATCTGGAAGGGCCACAGTTTGGAGACCCCTGCACGGTGCGGTTACAAGGCTGACATTGTATATCCTGCGCCTGCAGATGGTGATGTAGCTGTAGGGGCTGGTTAGAGGTGATGACATCACTCAGGGGGAGGTGCTTGAGATCAGAGACAAGATCAAGACACACCTCCTGAGACAGCAGAGGATGATGCGTTGTCACGGGAGGTGGCGGGAAGGTGCTGAGACAAGACCACAATGAAAATGAGAGGACTACATAACTTCCTGTCAGGAGAGAGGGAGGAGCACGGGAGCTGCTGAAACAACACTACACTGACAAAGAGAGGACTACATTAATTTTCATGTCAGGAGGGAGGGAGGAGCTTGGAAACTGCTGAGACAACACCAGACTGAAAGTGAGAACACTACAAAACTTCCTGTCAGAGAAGGAGGAGCTTGGAAGCTGCAGAGACAAGACCACACTGACAGTGAGAGGATTAAACAACTTCCTGTCAGGAGAGAGGGAGGAGCTGGAAAGCAGTTGAGACAACCCCATACTGACAATGAGAGGATTAAGCAACTTCCTGTTAGGAGGGCCCCCCGGGCAAGGGAGCAGCTAAGACAACACCACGATGACAATTAGAGGACTACATAACTTCCTATGAGGAGAGAGGCTGCTGAGACAACAACACAGTGACTATGAGAACACTACACAATATACTGTCAGGAGAGAGGTATGAGCTGGGGAGCTGCTGAGACAACACTATGGTGACAATGGGAGGACTACACAACTTCCTGTCAGGAGTAAGGGAGGATGCCGGTAGCTGCTGAGACAACACCATACTAACAATGAGAACACTAAACAGCTTCCTATCAAGGATAAATCATGTAAAAGCTGTCAGGAGGCCCTTCTCCAGTAGAGTACACATCTGCCGGGCCAGGTGTAGAGTGCTCAGTCCAACGAAAGTAGTGAGTGTAAGACGAGATGCATTTAAAGATTTAAAGGGGTACTCCACTGGCCAGCATTCGGAACGAAATGTTCCGAACGGTATTTTTTGCGCTGCAGGGGTAATCCACGCACCTCATTACATCACGACCACGCCCCCGCAATGCAAGTCTATGGGAGGGGGCGTGACGGCCGTCACGCCCCCTCCCATTGACTTGCATTGAGGGGGCATGACCATGACGTCACAATGGGCGTGGCAGACACCCGAAGCGTGGAAATAGCGTTCGGAACATTCTGTTCCGAACACTGGCCAGTGGAGTACCCCTTTAACATTGTTACTTACCTCTGGGCTACTCCGTGTACAGGAGCAGGGACTCATAACAGAAGCGCCCAAAACTAAAATCACAAAAACTAAAATCACAAAAAGTTTTATTTGTACAAAACTTCATCCTTCGCACTAGCTAAATAAGATCAGTGTTATGTATATATATGTAACAGACTTCTAGATAGTTTTTTCAGCAGCTTTTGATATGATGAACATCAACAAGAAATGTGATTAACTTTCCAGGTGTCTAAATGGAACAAAAGGATATATATATATGTATACAAGGACAGATTGCATTACGGCAGCTGAATAGCAAGCGATGAGCACAATCACTGACGGGCCTTTTCTATAGCAGCAATATGATTAAGACGGCGCACGGGAGGTTGATCATTTTCATAGTAAAGAGAGTATACAGGGATACACAAGAGCTGGAGGACAGAGTACAGACGAGAGCAGTCGAGAACAAAAAGTGCAAGAAAAAAAAAAAAAAGACCTTCAACAATATGCGCAAATGACTACGAGCCTATAATCTCCAGCAGTTCGTAAACCAGAAAATCACCAACTATCATCAAGCAATCCGGGTACTTGGAGCAGAACACTATCATTTAGACAGTACTCTGACAGGTGCTAAGAAATGTAGCGAAAAAAAACCCGAATAAAAACCAATACAATTAAAAAAATAAATAAATAATGGTATACTTCAAGATAGCCAATGACATAAAAGATTTGATTCATAAAACATGGAGTAACGTGATAGGATGCCAAGTAATGTCCAGAGCCGATGACGCAATAAATTAGGAACTCTTTGTTCAGTCATATAACAGGACACAACAGAAAGGCTAAAAACGCAGACGTGTTTCGGATCATTCAGGATCCCTAATCATAGCATACCATGATTAAGGACCTTGGGTGATCCGAAACATGTCTGTGTTGTTATCCTGTCTGCTGGAAGAGTAGCCATGTCTGTAGTATAACACAGTCATCTTGACATGTAGTCAAGATGACTGTGTTATAGTACAGCCGCTGGTGACCCCCGCGATCTTGGCTGCGGCACCCCAGACATCCGGTGCAAGGAGCAAACTTCACTCCGTGCCAGATGACTGGTGATGCAGGGTGGGGGCTCGTAACGTCATGGTCACGCCCGCTCGTGACATCATGGCCACGCCCGCTCCATGCAAGATCCTGGGAGGGGGCGTGATGGCCGTCACGCTCTCTGCCATAGACTTGCATTGAGGGGGCGTGGTTGTGAGGTCACGAGCCTTTGGTGCTACACCTGATGCTCTATATGAATGCCGGTGCATCAGGGAGATAGCGGGGGTCGCCAGCGATCAGACATCTTATCCCCTATCCTTTGGAAAGGGGATACGATGTCTAGTGGCGGAGTACCCATTTAATATCAGATGAGATGGGGCAGTGGAGAAGAAAATCATTAGTATTAAGAGAGATTTCTGGCTTGGCATACATTCCCAGTTATGTTCTAAGACTTCAAGCTTGGCCTATGAGTCTCCACACATCTTTATGATGATCCCATCAAGGAGAAGCTTTTTCCCTTTGATCCCACAAGGATGGGCCTTTCAACAACCAGCATTTTGTTTTGCACCGACAAGGGGCAATAACCCCAAAATAGCTCTTTACAGATGGGTATTTTTCCTTCTGGAGAGATTACTAGCTTGGCATACATTCCCAGTCATGTTCTAATAATCCTAGTTGAAGTGAAAACGCTGAGTTTAAAAGAATGCCACCTGGGAAATTTGGCATGAAAGAACTGCACTGCATTTTCTTTTTTCCCAAAAATTCCTAGTGGAGCATGAATGACCTATAAAAGTCTCCACACGTTTCATGATGTTCTCCTCAAGGGGGAACATTATCCCTTTGGGACCACATCATTGGAATGACCAAGCCCAAATAGAGAACTTTCTGGAGAAACAGGTGTTGCAACCCCACCTGAAGGAAAGCACGTAGCACGCACTTTTTCTCTCACTCTTCTGGGCACTCACCCTTAGTATCCTGGCCTTCCGGCTAGGATCGGGGAATTTTTATAGATCCGGTCGAATGTCCGGGCAGCATTACACACTGTGCACATTCACTTATTTATTTATAAATTTTTTGTTACTGTGTCCACTTTTTGTGTTTGTTTTGTCCACTAGGATTTGGTAGGGTGCGGTAGCCCTTCTTGGTGCCCCTCCTGCCGATCTAGGGGAGGTGTGTGTGGCCATGAGGTTCCTCACCTCCCTGCTCTACCTCGTGGCAACCATGTTTTGGCAGGACGCCAAACCGGTTTTACCTGGTTAACACCTTGTGGTCGGCCGGGAACACTTTCGGTCCCTGAGTAGCTTCGGCGAAAGGGGACATTGTACCTGGAACCTTGCATGTGCCTTTTGGCCCGGAGGTGAGGGGTTTGGTTTGTTGGGGGGTCTCTCTACTTTTGGAGAAGGGTTGCGATAGACCGTATCCTCGTGCACTTTTTTTTGTGTGAACACTTGTACTTTTTACTTGCACTTGGCTGATTTGAGAGCATGTACCTTAAAAAGAAACAGGTGTTATAGGGCCACCAAGAGCTATAATGAATAGCACGTACTGCCTGTTATAGGAGCTAAGCTAAGATGTTTGGGGTGTGTCCATCCACAGGCTCGCTGACTGTTTCCAATAACAACAAACAGGATATTTAAAAAAATTAAGGAGATGAAATGTAGAGATTATAAGTATAAAACATCCTATCAAACTTCAGTTTATGTGTATAATCCTTCCAAATGGGGACCATAAAAGATTTGGTTCCCTCTATTCACATGGTGGAGCCCAAGACTTCTTGGCCAATAACAAGAAGCCTCACATGAAGATTCCCTCCAGTCGCGTAGACTCTGGTGACAGATGCTATTTAATCCGGTACATCAGATAAAGCTTAGGAGAAATATGACGTTCTCCTCCTTTGAGACTGACACTTGATATAACAAAAGCTGGGATACCGGCAGATGGAAGAAATAAACTCCCCCCCCCCCCCCCCCCCCCCAAAATGAAAGAGTCTAATAAGGGTCTTATGATTACACAAATGGTTGTATCACACGCTGCATCTCCAAGCATATGCCACCATTTTTATATTAGTATCAAAGCCGGTCTGTAAGAAAGTTGAAGCAGAGCTGAACATGTCAAGGATCAGTCACTAGACCGACTTACGTGTATCAGACAACCTCTTTCCGAGAGGAGCCATTGGCGTATACAGAAGAAGGGGGGGGGGGGGAGGCGCCATAGCAAATATCAAGATAGGCGTCCTAATTTGGTGTCAAATTTTAATGTTTATTTACCCTTGCTTTCCACGAACCATTGGTCAATTATTATTTATACCTTGACGACAAATACCCCTCTATGATGACAACAAAACAAACCCCACTCTAAATAACTATTGTCTGCAAAAATAGCGTAGTACATTCACAATTGCTTTCTGATTTCCATTTTTCTGTTCCAATATGGAGCAGAAAAACGTAATTCAAGATATGCAAAAATCCGTCACACATAGGACACTAGTGGTGTCCAATGGGGTCCAATGGGTTTTATTGTTAATCTTCACTGTTTTGATGGGACAAAGGGCAGAACGGAGCCTCCAACACAGTTGCCAAAAGGAGTCGGCACTCCAACCCAACGCACTTGACAGACACTGTTGCAGCAGAGACAGCGGCAGCAAAAGACCTTATGCGGGGTGCGTTTATAGAAGGTACAGTGTGGAGCAAATCCAATAGAAAGAATGATAAATCGCACTCACCGCTCCGGTATGAACGAAGTCCGGTTTTTTCACATCAGCATAGACAAGGTGCAAGGTGCAGACATGGACAAGACGGGGCTACTTTCACTGAATGGGTGACAGCTGTTGCGCGTGCGCACCGGCACGCTTCCTCAGACCCTATTCCTAGACACACTGGCATCTCCTTTAGAAGCCAAAACGGGATGAAGTGTGTCGAGGGAGGTGCAACAAAAATATAAAATAAACATGTATAGATAAAATAAACAGGATAGGGGATAAGTGTGTGATCGCGGGGGGTCCGACCAATGGGATCTACAACAATCTCCTCTATGGGTACTCGTCTACTTACCCATAGTCAGCGTGCTTTGGCCCCCACCTTCCTGGACGAGCGCAAGTGATGGCCCGTTCAGCCAATCACCGGCTATCGCCGGTGATTGGCTGAGCGGGCCATCACTTGCGCTAGTCTTGGAAGATGGAAACCGAAGCGCGCCAAGTATAGGTTAGTAGATGGGGCCTCATATAGGAGATTGTGGGGAGTCCTAGCGGTCGGACCCCCTATGATCACACACTTCTTCCCTATCCTATAAAGGTGTAGTCCAGAGAACTGAACTTAAGTCTATCTAGATCATCGGCCTTAATTAATTGACGGGAAATCTAAGATTTTACACCATCGTTCTACCCATCAGGACCTGATGATATAATTGAATGTTCTCCTCATTTAGAAAAGGAAAAAAAAAAAAGATTAAAAAAAACATTGAAACAAACAACGCCTTGCCATGGAGCCCACAAAGTGATGCACTTTGTCAATTTTCACTTTTGAGCAATTAAGGATTCAGGCCATAAAACGAAGCTTGCATTTTTAATGATTATTAAAAAATGGAAAGATTCATTAGTAATTGTCATTACACTAAAGAGTCGCCATTACTAACAAACAACAATATCTCAGCATAATAACCTCGCCGCTTGATAGACGTGCAAATACATAATCAGTTTTATGGCTGAAGAAGAAGGAGAAGAAAAATATTATTATTGTTCTGATGTTACTGCTTCCAAGTCCCTTCATAATAAGGAAAATGTAAATACACTAAATAAAAGAGGATCGGGGGAGCGGCAACCCTAATAAATACTGGAAAATTGAGATTTCATCTTACAAACAATGGCTTCTAGAACATCCCTGGAACATTCCTGTGCATAATCATCCTTATAATCTGCGAGATAGGAATAAAATGAGGGACCTGGTTATAATATAGAAAGTCTGTAAGATGACACATTAGATCTGTGGTGTTGCACGCGCCATAAAGAACGTCTCGTCCGTACAGTGGGATCATGGTTATAAAAATGGACGGCAAAATCACAGATAAGTTCAAAGTTATCTGAATGGATCACTATTGTATGCCCTTATGGTTCCATCTATGATCTTACAATTGAGTGCAGGGAGGGGATAGAGAGGACTGTGCAGCTGTAACTGTATGACCACACAGTTCTCTCTATGATCATAGAGATGAGTGCAGGGAGGGGGATAGAGAGGACTGTGCAGCTGTAACTGTATGACCACACAGTTCTCTCTATGATCATAGAGATGAGTGCAGGGAGGGGATAGAGAGGACTGTGCAGCTGTAACTGTATGATCACACAGTTCTCTCTATGATAATAGAGATGAGTGCAGGGAGGGGATAGAGAGGACTGTGCAGCTGTAACTATATGACCACACAGTTCTCTCTATGATCATAGAGATGAGTGCAGGGAGGGGATAGAGAGGACTGTGCAGCTGTAACTATATGACCACACAGTTCTCTCTATGATCATAGAGATGAGTGCAGGGAGGGGATAGAGAGGACTGTGCAGCTGTAACTGTATGATCACACAGTTCTCTCTATGATAATAGAGATGAGTGCAGGGAGGGGATAGAGAGGACTGTGCAGCTGTAACCGTATGACCACACAGTTCTCTCTATGATCACAGAGATGAGTGCAGGGAGGGGATAGAGAGGACTGTGCAGCTGTAACTGTATGATCACACAGTTCTCTCTATGATAATAGAGATGAGTGCAGGGAGGGGATAGAGAGGACTGTGCAGCTGTAACTGTATGACCACACAGTTCTCTCTATGATTATAGACATGGGTGCAGGGAGGGGATAGAGAGGACTGTGCAGCTGTAACTGTATGACCACACAGTTTTCTCTATGATTATTGGCATGAATGCAGGGAGGGGATAGAGAAGACTGGTAAGATAAAGTAAGCCCCTGAATCCTCAGACTGTACAAAAACCAGCAGCCATAACTTCTTTTAGGAAGACACATGGGTTATACAAGCCTCTACTGGTCGGCTGAACTGAACTTTTAGAACTCATGAAGTGGGGGCCCATGCACTAAAATACCTGCAATGTGGCCCTGTTGACAGACATCACTAAGGTGAAAACAGCTTGGTGGCTCCTTGGGGTGCGATGAAAGCAGCAGTTATACAATTATATTCTATGACAATGTATACTTATCTAGTTGTGGCAGAAATAAGCCATATGGTATAGAAAGAAAATAGTAATAAGACACACTGGAATTAGATGTGTTTAGGAAGCTGAACACATCATTATTCTTAAAACATTCTTATAGCATTCAGCTTCCCTTGTAGTTCTGCAACAGCTGGAGGCACACTGGGGTCTACCCAACCTTAGAGCATGCTGGAAGTTGTAGTTTGGCACAGCTGGAGGCACCCTGGTTGGGAAACACTGGTATTAGGAAGCTGAACATGTATGTATTGAGGAAGCTGAACACACTGTTCTTATAGTATTCAGCTTCCCTTGTAATTTTGCAATAGATGGAGGCACACTGGGGTCTACCCAACCTTAGGGCATGCTGGGAGTTGTAGTTCGGCACAGCTGGATGCACACTGGGGTCTACCCAACCTAAGGGCATGCTGGGAGTTGTAGTTTGGCACAGCTGGAGGCACCCTGGTTGGGAAACACTGGTATTAGATGTATTGAGGAAGCTGAACACATTTTTCTTCTAGCATTCAGCTTCCCTTGTAATTTTGCAATAGCTGGAGGCACACTACCCAACCTTAGGGCAATATTTTCCAACCAGTGTGCCTCCAGCTGTTGCAAAACTACAACTCCCAGCATGCCCGGACAGCCTTTGGCTGTCCGGGCATGCTGTAAGTTGTAGTTTTGCAACAGCTGGAGGAACACTGGTTGGGAAACACTGCCCTATTGCTAATGCACACATATTTGGCATTTGTATATCTTATAAATGAAACCATGTTGTTTTTCTATATTTCTTATCTTATTTGTATGCTTTATAAAAACTAAATTTTTTTATTTTCATTTTTTTCATTTTTTGTGCAATGCTATTAAGACAATATAAATGATTTTTTGGCCAGAGGGGCATAAAACAAAAAATATGTCAGACTGCATCTGGTCAGTGAGGTGCGGTCCGTGCTTAGGACAAACAAACTGGCACCTGAAGGGTGGAGAAAGGTCATGTATAATTCAAGAGCCAGTCAACCAAATCTAAGCGCCAACGTGAATATTTTTAGGAGCGATGTGCATGAATTATCAGCAGGAAAGAGAGCTCCTAAAATTTAGGAACCTGCAGTTATACAAAATGGACAGCTGGAAACTTCCAAATAAAGTTTTCAATAGAAAGCGGCATCAAAAATGTATGTTACCCCCTGAGCAAGGCACCGAGCTTAATAGATAGAGAAGAACCTGTACTTAGGCTTTATTATACTGAACATGACGGCGCTAGATTAGTGACATAAATATATTCTGTGCACAACTGTACTACATTAAATTATAGACTGTAGACATGACTTATACCCCAGAGCTGCACTCACTTATCTGCTGGTGGGGTCACTGTGTACATACATTACATTACTTATCCTGTACTGATCCTGAGTTATATCCTGTATTATACTCCAGAGCTGTACTCACTATTCTGCTGGTGAGGTCACTGTGTACATACATTACATTACTTATCCTGTACTGATCCTGAGTTATATCCTGTATTATACTCCAGAGCTGTACTCACTATTCTGCTGGTGAGGTCACTGTGTACATACATTACATTACTTATCATGTACTGATCCTGAGTTATATCCTGTATTATACTCCAGAGCTGTACTCACTATTCTGCTGGTGAGGTCACTGTGTACATACATTACATTACTTATCCTGTACTGATCCTGAGTTATATCCTGTATTATACCCCAGAGCTGTACTCACTATTCTGCTGGTGAGGTCACTGTGTACATACATTACGTTACTTATCCTGTACTGATCCTGAGTTATATCCTGTATTATACACCAGAGCTGTACTCACTATTCTGCTGGTGAGGTCACTGTGTACATACATTACATTACTTATCCTGTACTAATCCTGAGTTATATCCTGTATTATACTCCAGAGCTGTACTCACTATTCTGCTGGTGAGGTCACTGTGTACATACATTACATTACTTATCCTGTACTGATCGTGAGTTATATCCTGTATTATACTCCAGAGCTGTACTCACTATTCTGCTGGTGGGGTCACTGTGTACATACATTACATTACTTATCCTGTACTGATCCTGAGTTATATCCTGTATTATACTCCAGAGCTGTATTCACTATTCTGCTGGTGAGGTCACTGTGCACATACATTACATTACTTATCCTGTACTGATCCTGAGTTATATCCTGTATTATACTGCAGAGCTGTACTCACTATTCTGCTGGTGAGGTCACTGTGTATATACATTACATTACTTATCCTGTACTGATCCTGAGTTATATCCTGTATTATACCCCAGAGCTGTACTCACTATTCTGTTGGTGGGGTCAATATGTACATACATTACATTACTTATCCTGTACTGATCCTGAGTTATATCCTGCATTATACTCCAGAGCTGTACTCACTATTCTGCTGGTGAGGTCACTGTGTACATACATTACATTACTTATCCTGTACTGATCCTGAGTTATATCCTGTATTATACACCAGAGCTGTACTCACTATTCTGTTGTTGGGGTCATTGGGAGATCTTTAAGATCTCTAGTAAAATGTAAGCACTCAGAAAATGAAACAATGAAAATGTCATGGCTTGGGTAAATTCTGTTAAAGGGGTAATCCGGTGTGAAGTAAAAATATTGCAGACGCCTATAGCATTCCTTACCTATCTGTTCCATTTCTGAAATCAACTCAGCTTTTCATCACAGTTCTTCCACCTTGCCTTCTCCCCTCCCACAGCACTCCTGCAATTTCCTGCCAAGAGCTACTGCAGGGCATCTAAGTTCAAAGCACACTATTGCGCACCTGCTGTATTCATTCTTCTGTCTGCTCTTCTGCCTGTGGCATTTCCCTGCACAAATTAGCATGATGTAACCACACCTCATTCTTCCCTAAATGCCCAAAAAGGTATATTTGTATATGACATGGAGATTGTGCTGTAGCTGTGGGGGCTGGTCAGAGGTAATGACATCATTCAGGGGGTGAGACTGGAGCTCAGAGACAAGATCTAGCCATACCTCCTGAGACTGCAGAAGATGAAACGTTGCCTCTGAAGAAAGGGAGGAGTCCAGGAACTGCTAAGACAACATCGAACTTACAATAAGAGGACTACACAACTTGCTGTCAGGAAAGAAGGAGGAGCGGGGGAGCTGCTGAGACAATAGCACACAGATATTGAGAGGACTACACAACTTCCTTTCAGAAGAGAAGGAGAAGCCAGGAAGCTGATTACACAACACACTGACAATGAGAGGACTACACAACTTACTGTCAGGAGATCGGGAGAAGCAGGGGAGCCACTGAGACAACATCATACTGACAAGGGGAGGACTAAACAACTTCCTGTCAGGAGAAAGGGAGGAGCAGAGTATCTGCTAAGACAACACCCCCCTGACAATGAGAGGACTACACAACTTACTGTCAGGAGATCGGGAGAAGCAGGGGAGCTGCTGAGACAACATCACACTGACAAGGGGAGGACTAAAAAACTTCCTGTCAGGAGAAAGGGAGGAGCAGAGTATCTGCTAAGACAACACCCCCCTGACAATGAGAGGACTACACAACTTACTTTCAGGAGAGAAGGAAGAACCGGGGAGCTGTAGACAATATCACACTGACAATGAGAGGACTACACAACTTCCTGTCAGGAGAAAGGGAGGAGCAGAGCAGCTGCTAAAACAACAACCCTCTGACAATGAGAGGACTACACAACTTCCTGTCAGGGAAATTTTAAACAAAAACATGCTGAATATAGTATAATTTGTGATAGTATGGAATAAGCCTAGGGGTGATAATCTTATTTAAAAACTATTTTCTTATACAGAAATACCCCTTTAAAATTACTATTCAGGTAAAAATATTTTTACTCACGAAAAAAAGAAAAAATGTAATAAAATTGGCAGACAAGACGTTGCAGACAGTGCTGGAGAAAACTATACAGAAAGTAACAGAACAGTATGACCAAATAAAAAGAAAACGAGTGTTAATGTGCAAAACAAGCTAGACGAAAGAGAGTCGCCTGATGTAATCACAGGCAAGTTCGAAAATTGTTGTCTGTAAAAAAACTAAAAAAAAAAATCATTGAAAGCCAAAACATACACAGAGCTTCCTATCTGTAATCAGAGGCTTCATTTCTGCTCATTACGATCTCATGAGCACATTAAGATGTTATTAGCATTAATTACTTTGGAGCATCTATGCACGAGCAGTGACAGACATGCGTGCTGATGCCGCGCGACTGCCGGAGAGTATCTACGTTATTATATCCTTGCGTTTTGCTTGGAAAACATGTGAAAACATTGCTGGCAACACAAATTAACTAATCTCGCATGAGGAAAATAATAAACTGATTGCAGGAGCTAATAAGAAACAAATACAAACAGTCACCAGACTCGTCTTCTGCATCCTGCAAGACAATAGCGCTGTCTGCCGAGAGCGAAAACCGCGGGATCTGGGGCCAAACGACGAGGAGACGACGTGGTCTGGCTCCCTGCTTCATAAGACCTTCAGGTAATGTAAGGACATGGTTACCGGGTCCCCGCTGCTACATTAGGCCCCTTTTTAGGCTGTTTTCTGCTTGCATTGTGCTCGCATTTCCTTTTTTTAGCTTTGTTTGTTTATCTGTTTACGTAAAATTCTTCTCTGAATTATTTAAAGCAGAATTTCACTTGCTTTGCTTACTTGCCAGCTGGGAATTAAATGGTCACTGTCACTTTAAGAAAGTAGGGAAGCTGAATGCTGTAAGAAAAATTAGTTCAGCTTCCTAAACACATCTAATACCAGGGTTTCCCAACCAGGGTTTATGTAAAATTCTTCTCGGAATTATTTAAAGCGGAATTTCACTTGTTTTGCTTACTTGCCAGCTGGAAATTAAATGGTCACTATCACTTTAAGAAAGTAGGGAAGCTGAATGCTGTAAGAACAATGAGTTCAGCTTCCTAAACACACCTAATACCAGGGTTTCCCAACCAGGGTTTACGTAAAATTCTTCTCGGAATTATTTAAAACAGAATTTCACTTGCGTTGCTTACTTGCCAGCTGGGAATTAAATGGTCACTGTCACTTTAAGAAAGTAGGGATGCTGAATGCTGTAAGAACAATGAGTTCAGCTTCCTAAACACATCTAACAGGGTTTCCCAACCAGGTTTTATGTAAAATTCTTCTCGGAATTATTTAAAGCAGAATTTCACTTGCTTTGTTTACTTGCCAGCTGGGAATTAAATGGTCACTGTCACTTTAAGAATGTAGGGAAGCTGAATGCTGTAAGAACAATGAGTTCAGCTTCCTAAACACATCTAATACCAGGGTTTCCCAACCAGGGTTTACGTAAAATTCTTCTCGGAATTATTTAAAACAGAATTTCACTTGCGTTGCTTACTTGCCAGCTGGGAATTAAATGGTCACTGTCACTGTAAGAAAGTAGGGAAGCTGAATGCTGTAAGAACAATGAGTTCAGCTTCCTAAACACATCTAATACCAGGGTTTCCCAACCAGGGTTTACGTAAAATTCTTCTCTGAATTATTTAAAGCAGAATTTCACTTGCGTTGCTTACTTGCCAGCTGGGAATTAAATGGTCACTGTCACTTTAAGAAACTAGGGAAGCTGAATGCTGTAAGAAAAATTAGTTCAGCTTCCTAAACACATCTAATACCAGGGTTTCCCAACCAGGGTGAATCCAGCTGATGTCTCTACAATAGTGTTTGCCAACCAGGGTGCCTTCAGCTGCTGCAAAACTACAACTCCCAGTATGCCCGGACAGCCGTCGGCTGTCCGGGCATACTGGGAGTTGTAGTTTTGCAGCAGCTGGAGGCACCCTGGTTGGCAAACACTATTGTAGAGACATGTGAAATAATAAACTGATCGCAGGAGCTGATAAAGGACAAATAAAGTCACCAGACTCGTCTTCTGCATTCTGCAAAACAATAGCGCTGTCTGACGAGAGCAAAAACCGCAGGATCTGCGACCAAATGACAAGGAGACGACGGAGTCTCACGGTACTACATTTATAGTACGGGGAGGAGGACGTGGTTCTGTTTTTCCTTTTTTCTCTTCCTCGTCTTTTGAAATCCGTCTCTCCTACTTTTCATATACAGATCCATATGAGGGTTTGTTTTTTGCAAAACCAATTATTCAGATGTAGCCGGAGTCATCTTGATCTCTGGGGCATTAAAGGGGTATTCCCGGATTTTTTTTAAATTTGACTGTGCTACAGGGAATGCAAAGTTAGTGTAGTTCATAATACAGTGTCTGTACCGGCGTTTGATGGATGGTCTCACTATGGGATCTTTGCCCCAATGTTCATTTTTAGCAGCTTAAAAAATTAGTGTTGTCTCAGGTTACACTAATAGTCAGGTGTTGAAAGGGAGCGTCTCGGTGCTTCAATGGGTGGAGCGACCACTAGGTGGGAGGGAGATCATGCTCCACAGGACTGCAGGGAATTGTTTGATGAACAGCACAGCATGCTGTGCTGCAATGGGTGGCGTGACTGATGTATGGGAGGGAGAAAAGTGACCTCACACTTACAAACAAGGGATCCTGGGACTTGTAGTCGGGGGGAAGGCACTTATAGCCGGAAATAGCCGTTTTACAAAAATAAAGCAACACCGTTATGGCGGACTTACAATAAGCCCATTTAACTCAAAGACATGCATGGATCCTTTCTAAGCATGTCCATTACTGTCTGCCAGGTAAGTACTAAAGTCACCTTATGTTGGATAATCTCTAAGATATTGTACTGCACTTCTGAAGCTGTGATAAGTAATCCTAAAGCATAACACAAAATAAAACTCCTTAAGGATAAGGAAAACCCCTTAATGCCTGCCATTAACCCTTCAGATGCCGTGATCAATGCCAGTCATGGCATCTGAAGTATCTGCGGGGCTGATGTATCTGTGGTCTGATGAATCAAGATGGCCGCCGGATCTTCACTTACCTGCTCCCTGCCGACCGCTGCGTTCTTCTCCTCTGGTCTGCCTCCTTGCAGACCAAAGAAGTAGATTGTCCATTTCACTGTACAGTGAAAGCAAACAAAAGATTGCAATAAATAAATAAATAAATAAATGTGGGGCCTAAAAGTGTAAACAAAAAATAAAAAGGTTTAAAAAAAAAAAAATTAAAGAGAACAAGCTCCTCCCCCCTCAAAACAAATAACATTTACCTTTTTTCTGATTTTACAAAATAAATAAATAAATACAAAATTAAAAAATGGAAATTAATCCCCATATATAGTACCGCCGTGTGTGGAAATGTCCAAACTATTAAAATATAATGTTAATGATCCCTTAATGTGAATGATGTAAATATGTAAATGCAAAAAAAACTTATATGCGAAAGTGATTGATAAAAACTGCAGATAACAGCGCAAACAATACCTCATACAGCCCAGTATACAGAAAGAAAATAGTAAGTTAAAGGGTTACTCCGCCCCCCAGTGTCCCGAACATTGAGTTCCTGAACGCTGTGTATGGGCTTCCGTGTTCACGCCCGCCCCCTCGTGACGTAATGGGAAGGGGACGCGACGTCCGTCATAGACTTGCATTGAGGGAGCGGGAAGTGACGTCACATGACGGGCGTAACGTCATTAGGACGCTGGGGTAACCCTTTAAAGGCGGTCAAAATAGAAAAATTTGACACCTACTAACTTTGTTTAAAAAAGTTTTAGTTTTTTTTAAAAGCCGTACAATAATAGTAAAGCGTGTAAATATCGGTATCGTTTTTATCGTATAAACCCACAGAATAAATAGAACATGTCAGTTTTACCCAAAGTGCATTGCAAAAAAACAATACACCCCAAAAGTTTCAAAATTGCAGTTTTCTTTTCAATTTCCCCACACAAATAATATTTTTGTTGTTGTTGCGCTGTACATTTTTGGTAAAATTTAAGGTGTCATTACAAAGTACAATTGCTTGCACAAAAAACAAGCATCATGTGAGGCTGTGGATGGAAAAATAAGAGTTAGGTCTCTTTGACGGAAGGAGGAAAAAACAAAAATACAAACATGAAAACTTCCTGAAAGGCCAAAAATATGCCGTGTCCTTTAGGGGTTAACATCACACTTCAATTATTTAAACCAGGGGCATTCTAAAAATAAATAATAATAATAATCAACCATCATCATCGTCACATTGCTGTGTTGGGGTAACTCATACTGGATAACCATGGCTACATCTGTACTTTGTATTATTTACAGGAGAAGTGTAATGCCAAAAAATGGATCCCCCTACCCACAGGATAGGGGATGAGTTTAAGATCGCGGGGGTCCAACAGCTGGGACGCCCTGCAATATCGTGTATGGGGCCCCGGCTCTCCTCTGGACTACAGCATCATGACCCCTGTTCAAAGCGGGGGCCATCACACCCCTCAAAGTATCTCTTGGGGAAAGGCTATTTCACCTACGTTTCTGGTGGGGGTCGTGATGCTGCCGGGGCCCAGTACAGGAGATTGCGGGGAGGGGGATAAGTTTTAGATAGTGGGGGTTAAAGGGGCACTCTGCTACTCAGTGTTGGGAACAAACTGTTCTGAACGCTGGACCGGGAGCTTGAGACATCATACCCCCGCCCCCTCATTACGTCACGCCCCCTCCCATAGACTTGCATTGAGGGGGCAGGGTGTGATGTCATGAGAGGGCGGGGCTATGACATCACAAGCTCCCGACGTTGGCTCCAGCGTTCAGAAAAGTTTGGTCCAAACGCTGAGCAGAGGAGTACCCCTTTAAGTTTTTCAGTATCTCATACATCTTTTTTAGCCCCTAGACAACAGAGAGCATACATATATGCCATCTAGGACTGTAGGTACAAGGGCGTATCTGTATGCTGTGTACAGGATCTGCGGTCACTATCAGTACCTGGAACCTCACTGCTAATGATGGCCATTGACGATTCTGCTGCTGGCATCATTAAAGCCATCTAAAAAGAAGAATAACAAGTGCCAGTAGCTCAGAGGTACTAATCGGACCCTCGCAACGCAAATGCGGGGGTTTCATGAGCTACCACGGTGGCGGGTCTCCTTAGCTGACTCCGGATCAATGTCCTAATGATGCATCCTGGCTAAGCCCCGATCAGACTGTATAGTTCTATGTAATAGGCACCACATTATACAGTGAATGTAATCTAATGACTGCATATTATTGTCCCTTATGGGGACTTAAAAAGTATAAAATTAAAAACATTAAACATTTTTTTAAAAAGGACATAAAGGCCCATCCCCTAATATAATATAATTAAAATCACCCTCATTTTCCCACTGTACAAAACAACAAATAATAAAGAAAATAATAAACATATTTGGTATCGATGCAGGCAGAATTGACTGATCTTTTAAAATGTAATGCTACTGATTCCACATGGTGAATGGTGTAAATGTAAAAAAATACCAAACGCCAAAAATGCTGATTTTGGGTCACATAATAAATCAGATTTTTTTTTATTCAATTTTTTTGTAAAAAGGGATCGAAAATTTCCATAAAAAAGAAATACTGATACAAAAACTATAGATCACGGCACAAAAGAAGGGGTTAAAATAGGGCAACTCTGAATACACGAATACTCTGAATTCTGTTAAAAATAAAAATAGAAAAACTTTACAAATTAATCGTATAGACCTACAAAATTAGCATAAAAAGTCATTTTTAATAAAAGTGCACTGCATTAAATCCAAACCACAAAACAGTGTAAAAAAAAAAATGTAATGATATATATATATATATATATATACATACACATACATACATATACCGGTATATATTTATTAGGGATGTAAGAAAAAATCGATTCTCGCGATAATCGCGATTTTTCATTTGCCGATACAGAATCGATTCAAAATATTTTTGAATCGATTCTTTTAGGGATGTGGAATTTTTATCTGCGGACGCCCGGAACAGCATGTCATGTCCTGGGCATCAGGAGATAAAAGTTCCACATTTGTGGAGCCGGGCAGGCCGGATCTGACACGGCTATGGAGCGAGCTCCGACTCGTGCCCACTCCGTACTATGCGACCCCCGGCTGATTTCAGTAGCCGGGGGCCGCCGCTAATAGCCAGCATGCGGCAATCGCCGCAGCTGGCTATTAAAGGAGTATCCGGTGCGCACTTTTCTCATTTTATCCTATCCAGGCTGCAAAATAAAACGCACTTTATCTTACCTGCCAACGAGCCCCCGGAGCTCCGGTACAGGTGTTTGGTCCCCGGGCTGTATTCTTCTTACTTCCTGTTAGTCCGGCACGTCACATGGAGCTTCAGCCTATCACCAGCCGCAGCGATGTCCCGCCTCCGCTGGTGATAGGCTGAAGCTCCATGTGACGTGCCGGACTAACAGGAAGTAAGAAGAATACAGCCCGGGGACCCAACACCTGTACCGGAGTGTACCGGAGCTCCGCGGGCTCGTTGGCAGGTAAGAGAGTGTGTTTTCTTTTATTTTGCAGCCCGGACGGGATAACATGAGAAAAGTGCGCACCGGAGTACTAGATCGCCGCTGTCAAAGCTGACAGCGGCGTCTATTGGGATCTATGAATGCTCCCAGGTGGGCGATATATCGCGATGTATCGTCACCTAGACGGTATCGCGATATATCGGGATATATCGAATCGCCACACTGGTATCGCGAATCGAATCGCCAAATTCTTGGCGATTCACACCCCTAATATTTATACTTATTTTTATTTATTTTTTTATGGCATGTTTTGTTTTTCAAAATTTTTTTTGCCTGAGGAGCTGTGCTGGGGCTAATTTTTTTGTGTTCTGTAGTGTTTATTTATTCATTTATTTTTTTTATAATTTGGTATAGATCAGGCTTTTTGATTGCTTTTTATTAATTAAACTGGTGCCAGAAAGTTAAACAGATTTGTAAATTACTTCTATTAGAAAATCTTCATCCGATCAGAACTTTTTAGCAGCTGTATGTTACAGAGGAAAATCTTTATTTTTTTAATTTCTTTTTTGCCTTGTCCACAGTGCTCTCTGCTGACACCTGATGCCCGTATCAGGAATTGTCCAGAGCAGGAGAAAATCCCTATAGAAAACCTATGCTGCTCTGGACAGTTCCTGACAGGGACAGAGGTGTCAGCAGAGAGCAGTGTGGACAAGACAAAAAATTAAATAATAAAAATAAAGATTTTTCCTCTGTAGCAAACAGCTCCCCTTTAAGGACTAAGACAGTGCTTCCCAATCAGGGTGCCTTCGGCTGCTGCAGAACCAAAACTCACAGCATTCCCCGACAGCTGAAGGGAGTTGTAGTTTTGTATCAGCTGGAGGCAGAGTGGTTGGGAAAAGCTATAATACACAATCGCCCTCATTTACTATTGCAAACCCGACATGTTTTGCGCCAGATTCTGTCTGCGTCAGATTTTGCGCCAGAATTGAAAAAACCCTGACTAACTCTCCATTTTGCTGAGAAAACCCAAAAATGGGCGTGGCTGCCAGGAAAAGGGTGCGTGGTCTCTGAAAAGGGGCGTGTTCCCGACATTTTCACAAAAACCCAACATATTTACTAAGGTTTACACATAAAATGTGGTGGATTTCAGCTGAGGAAAACCCGACAGATCAGAACATGTGTAAAAAAAGCAAAGTGTAGGGAAAGTGCAAAATATAGGGAAACCTTAGTAAATACCGTGGGAAATAAATTGTAGGGAATTAAAACCCACAAAGAAACCTACACAACACTCTTAGTAAATCAGGTGAATCCTATGAAAGCAAAGTGTTCAGCTTCCTGTATGCTTGGCCGCTCAGCAACTAGATTGGCACTAAGTGAATCATAAAAATATTTGGGTTCGAATCAAATCAAAATTTTTGTACAATTCAGAATTGTTTCGTATCGATTCACTAATCACTAGTTAGTGGCATTGAATAATTACATCCTCTATGGATTATTCTAAGAGGTATCAATGTATAGATAAAAAAATACAAAACAGCTTTTCAAAAATGTCAGATGAATTTTACAAATTGATAAGTAAAAATAAATAAATAAACATTCTCCCTTTACATCAGCAGAGATCTGCTACATCTGTCTCCTGCCTCACATTTGTACACAGAAGGAAGTGACAAGTCGCATGAAATGCAGTAAACAGATTAAACGTGTATGCGCGAGGAGTCGCTGCAATCGTTTCTGGGATAGACAGCAAAAAAGACCAACAGGTCATGTACAAATGTGGAAAGGAAAGGGGACATGCATATATAACTAAGTATATATATATATATATATATATATATATACACTAGCTGAGTACCCGGTGTTGCCGGTTTTTCCTTCCTAATCCTTGTTGTGGAGGAAAATAAACAAAGGTGGAAGCTTTTGACTTCAAATCCCGTCCTCATACATTGTTGTCATATCCCGACCCCACATCCCCTCCTCATACCCCGACCTCCTATCCCGTCCTCCTATCCCGTCCTCCTATCCCGTCCTCCTATCCCGTCCTCCTATCCCGTCCTCCTATCCCGTCCTCCTATCTCGACCTCCTGTCCCGTCCTCCCATCTCAACCCCCTATCCCATCCTCCTATTTCGACCTCCTATCCTGTCCTTCTATCCCGTCCTCCTATCTCGACCTCCTATCCCGTCCTCCTATCTCCACCTCCTATTTCAACCTCCTATCCCGTCCTCCTATCTCGACCTCCTATGTCAACCTCCTATCCCGTCCTCCTATCCCAACCTCCTATCTCGACCTCCCGTCCTCCTATTTCCACCTCCTATCTCCACCTCCTATCCAGTCCTCATATCCTGTCCTCATATCCCGTCCTCATATCCCGTCCTCATATCCCATCCTCATATCCCGTCCTCATATACCGACCTCATATCCCGACCATCCCGTCCTCCTATCTTGACCTCCTATCTCGACCTCCCATCCTGTCCTCATATCCCGACCCGTAATATGTGACCAGGTATGGAAATATCTCCAGCCGTACAGAAGTTATGTGAGAACATACATTTCCCATTGATTTGCATGGGACTTTAAACAAAAACCCCGACCCTCTCAAATGGGGGTAGTTAAGGGTTAAATTACCTATCCTATATTTTAAGTGGACATATAAGTAACATGTGACCAAGTATTATGGAAATATCTCCAGCCGTTTGGAAGTTTTGCAGTAACATATATTTCCCATAGACTTGTATGGGACTTTAAACCTAAACCCCGCCCCTGGCAAATGTGGGTGAGTAAGGGTTAAATCACCTATCCTATGTTTGTTGTTGACATATAAGTAACATGTGGCCAAGTGTAATGGTAATATCTACAGCCGTTTGGAAGTTTTTGTGGAACATACACACATACATATATACACATACATATACACACATACACATATATATACACACACACATACACATACCTACACATATATATACACACACATACACATACCTACACATATATATATATATATATATATACACACACACACACACATACACATACCTACACATATATACACACACACACACACGTTGAGTTTTATATATCTATATATATATAAAACTCAATGTGGGTATATATGTATATGTATGTATATATGTGTGTATGTTCCAGCATCACATCCAAACGGCTAAAGATATTACCATTACACTTGGCACATGTTACTTATATGTCAACAACAAACATAGGATAGGTGATTTAACCCTTACTCACCCCCATTTGCCAGGGGCGGGGCTTATGTATAAAGTCCCATACAAGTCTATGGGAAATATATGTTACTGCATAACTTCCAAATGGCTGGAGATATTTCCATAATACTTGGTCACATGTTACTTATATGTCACTTAAAATATAGGATAGTTAATTTAACCCTTAACTAACCCCATTTATGAGGGTCAGGGTTAAATCAATTGGAAAGTATGTTCCCACATAACTTCAGTACGACTGGAGATATTTCAGGATAGGAGGTCGGGATAGGAGGATGGGATATGAGGACAGGATAGGAGGACGGGATATGAGGAACGGGATAGTAGGACGGGATAGGAGGACGGTCTAGGAGGTCGGGATATTAGGTCAAGATAGGAGGTTGGGATAGATGGACTGGATAGGAGGACGGGATAGGAGGTCAGGATAGGAGGTCGGGATAGGAGGTCGGGAAGGAGGTCGAGATAGGAGGTTGGGATAGATGGACTGGATAGGAGGACGGGATAGGAGGTCAGGATAGGAGGTCGGGATAGGAGGTCGGGAAGGAGGTCGAGATAGGAGGTCGACATAGGAGGTCGAGATAGGACGGGATAGGAGGTCGGGATAGGGATTCGTGATAGGAGGTCGAGATAGGAGGTCGAGAAAGGAGGTCAAGATAGGAGGTCGAGATATGAGGACGGGATAGGGATAGGAGGTCGGGATAGGACGTTGAGATAGGAGGTCAGGATGGGAAACAGGGACAGGAGGTAAGGATAGGACAGGGGTCCTCAAACTACGGCCCGCGGGCCACATGCGGCCCACCAAGGACATTTATCCGGCCCGCGGCTGCCTGGGACATCCCTGTGTCCCGAAAGATGTTTTCGGGACACAGGGATGCGCTCTCGGAGATCCCGCGTTTACTTTAAAAACGCAGGGGCCGCCGGGAAGGTGGCGCATGCTGGGACGTCACTGACGCCGTGCGTGCGCCCATAGCAACGGAGTGCGGAGGAGCAGGGCAGCGATGAGGACGTGCGCTGGCCAGCTAGGTAAGTGTTACCAGCTGCACGTCAGCTTCGGTCCTTCGGTCTCGGGACTTACTGCTATGTCCGGACTGGAGAAGCGGTGGTCGGAGCACTGAAGTGGGGCAGCTATACTGCACCTAATTAGGGGGATCTATACTGCACCTAATTTGGGGGATCTATACTGCACCTAATGTGGGGGATCTGTACTGCACCTAATTTGGGGGAACTATACTGCACCTAATTTGGGGGATCTATACTGCACCTAATTTGAGGGATCTATACTGCACCTAATGTGGGGGAACTATACTGCACCTAATTTGGGGGATCTATACTGCACCTAATTTGAGGGATCTATACTGCACCTAATGTGGGGGAACTATACTGCACCTAATGTGGGGAGCTATACTGCACCTAATGTGGGGGATCTGTACTGCACCTAATTTGGGGGAACTATACTGCACCTAATTTGGGGAATCTATACTGCACCTAATGTGGGGAGAACTATACTGCACCTAATGTGGGGAGAACTATTCTGCACCTAATGTGGGGAGCTATACTGCACCTAATTTGGGGGATCTATACTGCACCTAATGTGGGAGATCTATACTGCACCTAATGAGGGGAGCTATACTGCACCTAATGTGGGAGATCTATACTGCACCTAATGTGGGGGAGCTATACTACACCTAATTTGGGGGATCTATACTGCACCTAATGTGGGGAGCTATACTGCACCTAATGGGGGGGGGAACATTATCCAGCACCTAATGTGGGGGAACATTATCCTGCACCTAATGTGGGGGAACATTATCCTGCACCTAATGTGGGGGAACATTATACTGCACCTAATGTGGGGGAACATTATACTGCACCTAATGTGGGGGAACATTATACTGCACCTAATGTGGGGGAACATTATACTGCAACTAATGTAGGGGAACATTATACTGCACCTAAGGTGGGGGAACTCTACTGCACCTAATGTGGGGGAACTATACTGCACCTAATGTGGGGGAACTGTACTGCACCTAATGTGGAGAACTATACTGCACCTAATGTGGGGGAATTGCACTGCACCTAATGTGGGGGAATTGCACTGCACCTAATGTGGGGGAATTGTACTGCACCTAATATGGGGGAATTGTACTGCACCTAATGTGGGGGAATTGTACTGCACCTAATGTGGGGGAATTGTACTGCACCTAATGTGGGGGAACTGTACTGCACCTAATGTTGGGGAACTGTACTGCACCTAATGTGGGGGAACTGTACTGTACCTAATGTGGAGAACTATCCTGCACCTTATGTGGGGGAACTGTACTGCACCTAATGTGGGGGAATTGTACTGCACCTAATGTGGGGGAACTGTACTGCCAACCCTAATGTGGGGGAACTGTACTGCCAACCCTAATGTGTGGGAACTACAACCTAATGTGGGGGGATCTATACTGCCAACCTAATGTGGGGGGAACTGTGCTGCGTACTTAAAGTGGTAGTCCACTAATAAGATATATAAGTGTGCATAGGAATTTGTTCATGTTTTGTTATCTATAGTCCGGCCCTCCAACGGTCTGAGGGACCGTGAACTGGCTCCCCCGTTTAAAAAGTTTGAGGACCCCTGGGATAGGAGGTCGAGATAGGAGGTCGGGATATGAGGACAGGATATGAGGACGGGATGTGAGGATGGGATATGAGGTCGAGATATGATGACGGGATAGGATGTCAGGATAAGAGGACGGGATATGGGGTTGGGATATGACAACAATATATGGGGATGGGATTTGAAATCAAAAGCTTCCTCCTTTGTTTATTTTCCTCCCCAGCAAGGATGAGGAAGGAAAAACCGGGCAACGCCGGGTACTCAGCTAGTATACACATATATATATATATATATATATATATATATATATATATATATAAAACTCAACGTGTGTGTGTGTGTGTGTGTATATATATATGTGTATGTGTGTATATATATATATGTATGTATGTATGTTCCACAAAAACTTCCAAACAGCTGAAGATATTAACATAAAACTTGGCCACATGTTACTTATATGTCACCAACAAACATAGGATAGGTGATTTAACCCTTACTCACCCCCATTTGCCAGGGGCGGGGCTTATGTATAAACTCCCATACAAGTCTATGGAAAATATATGTTACTGCATAACTTCCAAACGGCTGGAGATACTTCCATAATACTTGGTCACATGTTACTTATATGTCACTTAAAATATAGGATAGTTAATTTAACCCTTAACTACCCACATTTGTGAGGGTCGGGGTTTATGTTTAAAGTCCCATGCAAATCAATGGGAAATGTATGTTCTCACATAACTTCCGTACGGCTGGAGATATTTCAATACCTGGTACACATATTACAGGTCGGGATATGAGGACGGGATGGGAGGTCAAGATAGGAGTACGGGATGGTCGGGATAGGAGGACGGGATATGAGGACGGGATAGGAGGTCGAGATAGGAGGTTGAGATAGGAGGTCAGGATAGGAGGTCGAGATAGGAGGACGGGATATGAGGACGGGATAGGAGGTCGAGATAGGAGGTCGAGATAGGAGGTCAGGATAGGAGAACGGGATAGGAGGACGGGATAGGAGGACAGGATAGGAGATCGGGATAGGAGGACGGGATAGGAGGACGGGATATGGGGTTGGGATATGACAACAATATATAGGGATGGGATTTGAAGTCAAAAGCTTCCTCCTGTGTTGATTTTCCTCCACAACAAGGATGAGGAAGGAAAAAACGGGCAACGCCGGGTATTCAGCTAGTATATATATATATATATATATATATATATATATATATATATGAGACAGGGGTCCTTGTGAGGAGTACACAGCCAGGTGTTGTGTGACCCCCCCCCCCCCCCCAAAATGAAGTGCACAGGCAAGGAGTCTTAGTACACACAGTAAGAGGTTGCCAACACTGTGTGTGAACAGTGAGTATAAGGTTGCAGGACACATGTTTAACTGGCAGGGAAAAACCCTCCAGTTGTTAGTCAGGGCATGCTGGGTTGTGTAGTCAGTGACCGGACGTTCCAGGATTTTGTTTGTTCCTGAGTTATGTTTTTATTTATCCTGCAACCTATCTAATAAAGCTGGCGAGGAGCCAGAATTGTATAAAGTACTGTTGTTTGCTGCTGAATGAAGTAGAAACGTGTTCTGTGGCGGTGTCAAGCATGATCCCAGAGCTATCCCCAGGGTGAAATCCGTACAATATATATAAATATAATGTGTGTGTGTGTATTTATATAAATATATATATTTACATAAACACATATAGAGATTTATAAGTATACATTGTGTGTGTGTGTGTGTGTGTGTGTATATATATATATATATATATATATATATATATATATATATATATACACACACACACACACACACACACACACACAGGGAACATTTACAAAGAGTTGCAGACTTTGATACATTTCGCAGATGCAACTTCTAAAAAAGCCGCAGATTTTGTGCGGACATGTGACTTTTGTGTATAAAAGTCGCATATCCCCTAACTAAAAAATTTCTGGGATTGTGAGACAAATTTGTGACATTCGCACTTAGTAAACCAGTGACCACTGCACAAAGTGCTCTACATGGGTAAAAATCATGGAAACGTTTCAAAAGCAATTGTCGGATCCATTGTGCGACATTTTGTGCAACAAACCTAGATTAAAAAAAAGCCATTTAAAAAGCTTTCTAAATGTCTTGATAAATCCTCCCCACAATGTATAAATAAATAAAATGTCTCGTATTCAATCCAGATTTATAGTAAATGTTTCGCCTAGATTTAGTTTTTCTAAATTGATCCAGATACTGCTTCTATTTTCTATCAGTAATTTTTATTTTTTTTTATTTTTTTTTGTAGTTTATTATGTGGGCGGCCTTCTTGGCTGAGCTGTTTTTAACAGCATTCAGACATGTGCCTTACTGCAAGCGTCATGGACATAGATAACAATAGACAGGAGCTGTCCCATTGGTTACCCAAATGTTACTGGGCATGCTTTATGACCCGTGCAGAGATTACAACACAGGGAAGGGAGAGCCTGATGACGGATATCACGCCCCCTCCCATAGACTTGCATTGAGGTGGCATGGCCATGGCGTCACGAGCGGGACGAGTGAGAAGTCTCATCACTGCACCTGATTAGAGATGAGCGAACTTACAGTAAATTCGATTCGTCACGAACTTCTCGGCTCGGCAGTTGATGACTTATCCTGCATAAATTAGTTCAGCTTTCAGGTGCTCCCGTGGGGTGGAAAAGGTGGATACAGTCCTAGGAGACTCTTTCCCAGGAATGTATCCACCTTTTCCAGCCCACCGGAGCACCTGAAAGCTGAACTCAGGATAAGTCATCACCTGCCGAGCCGAGAAGTTCGTGACGAATCAAATTTACTGTAAGTTCGCTCATCTCTACACCTGATCATTAAGTTAGGCTGCTTTGAGCTAGCAGGAACGATCAGATAGGTAATGTCATCCTGTAATTCACATGAAGTCAGTTGACTCAGGACTGACCATTTCCTCTAAAACATTAAACAATGGCATTTTCCGTGGGTCAGGTTGGTGATCACATGGCCGAGTTACAGTAATAAACCAAAGCTCGGGTAAAACAGATGGCACTGTAAGACTGTGCTTTCTTTAAGGAAATCCGTCATCAGTTTCACCTGAACTAACCTGTCGGTACAGACAGGTGATGCTGATGGCAACCATACTTACCTGTCCCCGCTTCGTGCTCCAGTTCTCCCGCTATATTTCTCTGCAACGTCAATTCCGAGGGCCGACTTGGAGCATGGACAATTTTTTACATTTACGCCGTTCACCGTACGGGATAATTAACAATATACTTTAATATTTCAGACTTCTACGCAAGCGGCGATAACAAATATATGTATAATTTTTTGTTTACGCTTTTTGGGGGTAAAATGGGAAAAACGGACGTTTTACCTTTTTATTGGGGAGGGTATTTTTCAAATGTTTTTACTTTTTTATTTAAATTTTTTTTACTTTTGTTTTTACACTTTAATAGTCCCCATAGGGGACTATTTATAGCAATCATTTGATTGCTAATACTGTGCAGTGCTATGTATAGTACACAGCACTGATCAGTATTATCGGTGATCTTCTGCTCTGGTCTGCTCGATTTCAGACCAGAGCAGAAGACCCCGGGAGACGGCCGGAGCCAGGTGAGGGGACCTCCGGCCGCCATGCTGGATGATCGGATGCCCGCGGCAGCGCTGCGGGCGATCCGATCATCCATTCAAAGTACTGCACTGCCGCAGATGCCGCGATCTGTATTGATCACGGCTTCTGAGGGGACCTGCCGCACATGATGTAAGTGCCGTTCCGGTGCTCGCGGTCATAGCGGTGTGTAAATGTACGTCATGGTGCGTTAAGTACCACGGCACCATGACGTACATTTACGTCCATTGTCGTTAAGGGGTTAAAGGGGTACTCCGGTGGAAAACTTTTTTTTTTTTCAAATCAACTGGTGGCAGAAAGTTAAACAGATTTGTTAATTATTTCTATTAAAAAATCTTAATCCTTCCAGTACTTATTAGCTGCTGAATACTACAGAGGAAATTATTTTCTTTTTGGAACACAGAGCTTTCTGCTGACATCACGAGCACAGTGCTCTCTGCTGACATCTCTGTCCATTTTAGGAACTGTCCAGAGCAGCATATGTTTGCTATGGGGATTTTCTCCTACTCTGGACAGTAATACAGGGGTTTTATCAGTGAATGCCCATTCTGATTGGTCGGTTCTTCCGGCCATTGACATGTTTTGCAGGTCTGGACTGTTGGTATCATTGTATATTGAGTCTGGTTTCAAGTTACATTGGTCCAGAAAAGACCATTGTATGTTGAAACTATTGTATGTTGAGGGATCACTGTATAAGATAATAGAATAGACTTGTCGTAACTTATGCAGAAAACTTGTGGTTATATAGAGCCTAGGCCCAGCTCTGCTCTCTTGGCATTCAGCACTGATGCTATATTAGAGGCAGTTCTATATTCAATGATTAAAACTACTTTGCATGCAATTAATCATAATGAAATTACCATAACTCGCATGCAGATTTGTGTGAGGAGGAAATTTACTTGCTGGTAAACAGTGAGGACCTGTCCTCCGAGACTACAACTATTTCAGAGGTTACTGCAGACGCTCAGCGGGGACACTGGAGGAGCTTGTATATACGTGGAGAGCGACGCCTGCGAGGGATTAGTTACTGGGCTGACGGCCGTAACGGTGCGATCAATGTCCTGACAATTTATATGTATGAGAGAGTGCACCACAAAGATGTCACCGGTACATAGATAGCTATAGAATAGATCTATAAACAGCCTTATACACCCCGTATCCTGATCCTGAGTTATATCCTGTATTATACTCCAGAGCTGTACTCACTATTCTGCTGGTGAGGTCACTGTGTACATACATTACATTACTTATCCTGTACTGATCCTGAGTTATATCCTGTATTATACTCCAGAAATGTACTCACTATTCTGCTGGTGAGATCACTGTGTACATACATTACATTACTTATCCTGTACTGATCCTGAGTTATATCCTGTATTATACTCCAGAGCTGTACTCACTATTCTGCTGGTGAGGTCACTGTGTACATACATTACATTACTTATCCTGTACTGATCCTGAGTTATATCCTGTATTATACCCCAGATCTGTACTCACTATTCTGCTGGTGAGGTCACTGTGTACATACATTACATTACTTATCCTGCACTGATCCTGAGTTATATCCTGTATTATACTCCAGAGCTGTACTCACTATTCTGCTGGTGAGGTCACTGTGTACATACATTACATTACTTATCCTGTACTGATCCTGAGTTATATCCTGTATTATACTCCAGAGCTGTACTCACTATTCTGCTGGTGAGATCACTGTGTACATACATTACATTACTTATCCTGTACTGATCCTGAGTTATATCCTGTATTATACTCCAGAAATGTACTCACTATTCTGCTGGTGAGATCACTGTGTACATACATTACATTACTTATCCTGTACTGATCCTGAGTTATATCCTGTATTATACTCCAGAGCTGTACTCACTATTCTGCTGGTGAGGTCACTGTGTACATACATTACTTATCCTGTACTGATCCTGAGTTATATCCTGTATTATACTCCAGAGCTGTACTCACTATTCTGCTGGTGAGGTCACTGTGTACATACATTACATTACTTATCCTGCACTGATCCTGAGTTATATCCTGTATTATAATCCACAGCTGTACTCACTATTCTGCTGGTGAGGTCACTGTGTACATACATTACATTACTTATCCTGTACTGATCCTGAGTTATATCCTGTATTATACTCCAGAAATGTACTCACTATTCTGCTGGTGAGATCACTGTGTACATACATTACATTACTTATCCTGTACTGATCCTGAGTTATATCCTGTATTATACTCCAGAGCTGTACTCACTATTCTGCTGGTGAGGTCACTGTGTACATACATTACTTATCCTGTACTGATCCTGAGTTATATCCTGTATTATACTCCAGAGCTGTACTCACTATTCTGCTGGTGAGGTCACTGTGTACATACATTACATTACTTATCCTGTACTGATCCTGAGTTATATCCTGTATTATAATCCACAGCTGTACTCACTATTCTGCTGGTGAGGTCACTGTGTACATACATTACATTACTTATCCTGTACTGATCCTGAGTTATATCCTGTATTATACTCCAGAAATGTACTCACTATTCTGCTGGTGAGATCACTGTGTACATACATTACATTACTTATCCTGTACTGATCCTGAGTTATATCCTGTATTATACTCCAGAAATGTACTCACTATTCTGCTGGTGAGATCACTGTGTACATACATTACATTACTTATCCTGTACTGATCCTGAGTTATATCCTGTATTATACTCCAGAGCTGTACTCACTATTCTGCTGGTGAGGTCACTGTGTACATACATTACTTATCCTGTACTGATCCTGAGTTATATCCTGTATTATACTCCAGAGCTGTACTCACTATTCTGCTGGTGAGGTCACTGTGTACATACATTACATTACTTATCCTGTACTGATCCTGAGTTATATCCTGTATTATAATCCACAGCTGTACTCACTATTCTGCTGGTGAGGTCACTGTGTACATACATTACATTACTTATCCTGTACTGATCCTGAGTTATATCCTGTATTATACTCCAGAAATGTACTCACTATTCTGCTGGTGAGATCACTGTGTACATACATTACATTACTTATCCTGTACTGATCCTGAGTTATATCCTGTATTATACTCCAGAAATGTACTCACTATTCTGCTGGTGAGATCACTGTGTACATACATTACATTACTTATCCTGTACTGATCCTGAGTTATATCCTGTATTATACTCCAGAGCTGTACTCACTATTCTGCTGGTGAGGTCACTGTGTACATACATTACTTATCCTGTACTGATCCTGAGTTATATCCTGTATTATACTCCAGAGCTGTACTCACTATTCTGCTGGTGAGGTCACTGTGTACATACATTACATTACTTATCCTGTACTGATCCTGAGTTATATCCTGTATTATAATCCACAGCTGTACTCACTATTCTGCTGGTGAGGTCACTGTGTACATACATTACATTACTTATCCTGTACTGATCCTGAGTTATATCCTGTATTATAATCCACAGCTGCACTTACTATTCTGCAGGTCTGACCTGGCCAACAAGGTTTTGGGCTTACAGCAGTCAAATTCAGACTCGGGTTATAAATGTGACACACGACTGTGACAAGTTATATAAACAAAACCTGCAAGCTGAGAACTCACCAGACTCCACACACATGAGCCGTTCTTCTTTAAAAAAGAATGTTTGTGACAATTTGTATTATTGAGCTCAAATTATACTAAACAAAGAAATTAGAAAAAATAAATAAAACTAAACTTCTTTAAAACTAAACTTAAAAACAATAAATATATAAAAAAAAAACAATAAATAATACATTCCAGAATATTGTTAATAACTGGTGACAGGTGTAGTTCAACAAGACAGGTATTAAAAAGCGTAAAGCCTCGAGCGTTGTGGAAAAAGCCAGCGTGCGTTCCTGACCAGCTCAACAAGTTGTCTTATTTAGCTTATTTGCAGTCATTCGTGTATCTCGAGAAATTCACCAACCTCTGTGCAGGAACCCCAATGATTCTTGCTAATAATACAAAAATCTGAAAAAATAAAAATAAAAACTTAAAACTAAATAAAATACAAAAATGATTTTCTTGATCTAAATTCCTGTGTGGTCTCATCTGTTTTCAATTAATGAAACATGCAGCGTCCCAGCCTCAGATGAAGAACGGCGCACACTTACACACCTACCTGCCGAAACATCTGCAACTAACACAACAGTCAGCTAAACTGTACAAAGAGAAAAACGCTGCAATGATGGGAAATGTTTACACCAAATAAATTACAATCTTATTACATTTCTAGCAATTCTGGAGTGGTTTACTACTGATAGCGATGACTATGGTATGTACAGCCTTCTAACCTATTGCAGTGGTCAGCACTGTATGGTGGATCAGTGGTTAGCAGTGTATGGTGGATCAGTGGTTAGCACTGTATGGTGGCTCAGTGGTTAGCAGTGTATGGTGGCTCAGTGGTTAGCACTGTATGGTGGCTCAGTGGTTAGCAGTGGATGGTGGCTCAGTGGTTAGCACTGTATGAGGGCTCAGTGGTTAGCACTGTATGGTGGCTCAGTGGTTAGCAGTGTATGGTGGCTCAGTGGTTAGCAGTGTATGGTGGCTCAGTGGTTAGCACTGTATGGTGGTTCAGTGGTTAGCACTGTATGGTGGCTCAGTGGTTAGCACTGTATGGTGGCTCAGTGGTTAGCACTGTATGGTGGCTCAGTGGTTAGCAGTGGATGGTGGCTCAGTGGTTAGCACTGTATGAGGGCTCAGTGGTTAGCACTGTATGGTGGCTCAGTGGTTAGCACTGTATGGTGGTTCAGCGGTTAGCACTGTATGGTGGCTCAGTGGTAAGCAGTGTATGGAGGCTCAGTGGTTTGCACTGTATGGTGGCTCAGTGGTTAGCACTGTATGGTGGTTCAGCGGTTAGCACTGTATGGTGGCTCAGTGGTTAGCAGTGTATGGAGGCTCAGTGGTTAGCACTGTATGGTGGCTCAGTGGTTAGCAGTGTATGGTGGCTCAGTGGTTAGCACTCTATGGTGGCTCAGTGGTTAGCAGTGTATGGTGGCTCAGTGGTTAGCAGTGTATGGTGGCTCAGTGGTTAGCAGTGTATGGTGGCTCAGTGGTTAAGCACTGTATGGTGGCTCAGTGGTTAGCACTGTATGGTGGTTCAATGGTTAGCACTGTATGGTGGCTCAGTGGTTAGCACTGTATGGTGGTTCAATAGTTAGCACTGTATGGTGGTTCAATGGTCAGCACTGTATGGTGGCTCAGTGGTTAGCAGTGTATGGTGGTTCAATGGTTAGCAGTGTATGGTGGTTCAATAGTTAGCACTGTATGGTGGTTCAATGGTTAGCAGTCTATGGTGGTTCAATGGTTAGCAGTGTATGGTGGTTCAATAGTTAGCTCTGAATGGTGGTTCAATGGTTAGCACTGTATGGTGGTTCAATGGTTAGCAGTCTATGGTGGTTCAATAGTTAGCAGTGTATGGTGGTTCAATGGTTAGCACTGTATGGTGGTTCAGTGGTTAGCAGTGTATGGTGGCTCAGTGGTTAGCAGTGTATGGTGGCTCAGTGGTTAGCACTGTATGGGGCTTCAGTGGTTAGCAGTGTATGGTGGCTCAGTGTTTAGCACTGTATGGTGATTCAATGGTTAGCACTGTATGGTGGTTCAATGGTTAGCAGTGTATGGTGGTTCAATGGTTAGCACTGTATGGTGGTTCAATGGTTAGCACTGTATGGTGGTTCAGTGGTTAGCAGTGTATGGTGGTTCAGTGGTTAGCAGTGTATGGTGGTTCAGTGGTTAGCAGTGTATGGTGGTTCAGTGGTTAGCAGTGTATGGTGGTTCAGTGGTTAGCAGTGTATGGTGGCTCAGTGGTTAGCAGTGTATGGTGGTTCAGTGGTTAGCAGTGTATGGTGGCTCAGTGGTTACCAGTGTATGGTGGCTCAGTGGTTAGCAGTGTATGGTGGCTCAATGGTTAGCACTGTATGGTGGTTCAATGGTTAGCACTGTATGGTGGTTCAATGGTTAGCAGTGTATGGTGGTTCAGTGGTTAGCAGTGTATGGTGGCTCAGTGGTTAGCACTGTATGGGGGTTCAGTGGTTAGCAGTGTATGGTGGCTCAGTGTTTAGCCCTGTATGGTGGTTCAATGGTTAGCAGTGTATGGTGGTTCAATGGTTAGCACTGTATGGTGGTTCAATGGTTAGCAGTGTATGGTGGTTCAGTGGTTAGCACTGTATGGTGGTTCAATGGTTAGCAGTGTATGGTGGTTCAGTGGTTAGCAGTGTATGGTGGCTCAGTGGTTAGCAGTGTATGGTGGCTCAGTGGTTAGCAGTGTATGGTGGCTCAGTGTTTAGCACTGTATGGTAGTTCAATGGTCAGCACTGTATGGTGGTTCAATGGTTAGCAGTGTATGGTGGCTCAGTGGTTAGCAGTGTATGGTGGCTCAGTGGTTAGCACTGTATGAGGGCTCAATGGTTAGCACTGTATGAGGGCTCAATGGTTAGCAGTGGATGATGGCTCAGTGTTTAGCACTGTATGAGGGCTTCACTGGGCACGTGGGTTCGTAGGCAGTCATCGGACAGTAGATGGTCTGTTGAAAATCTATGTCACTTGTTCCCTAAAAGGTAAGCAACTATGAGTGGGGTGCTTCCTAAAAAGTGGTGTAGCCCACACAGTCTAGTATAGTATTGGGTTTTTAACAAATTAGCCAGCTCCCTTGACAAGAGGTCATCTGAGCAGAAACACACATAATGCATCTAACCTTGGCTCAAAAAATGTTCATCCGATTTATAGAAACTGTACTTCATCAAATGGTCATATTGGGACAAAAAAAACTTGCACCGCTTTTTTTTATATATCTAGTTAGGGAGTATGCATGCATGACTGGAGTTCGTAGGTAGCCTCATGTGCCGCTCATCTTACGACGTATACTGACATGACATGACAATTGCCTTATACATAATGCATCACGAGTAGCACAAGGAGATTCGACTTGCCCAGGCACCGAGGAGAGAGGTTGCCCCAGGTCAGGCTCATATCATTTATGGCACCCCCCACCCCCCTCCCCAATTAAATCTTGGAATCAGCAGGTGTAAGAATGGTAAAAATATAGGAGGGAAAGGGGTGGAAATACTTGGAATAACCCTTTATAAGGCTGGATGGATAAGCCACAACCCTTCCACTTTATATGCAAATCACGAATCACCAGATCTGGTGCTCAGAAGTTGCTTCTTTTTGAAGAATCCGATTGCCCCTGAACGCGACATCAGGGGGGTATCCCCATCAATAGAGATTTTGCCCCTCTGTTAATCCCGATTCCTGGTCCATAATTGGGATTAGCTTTAGTACTAATAATAATATGGCGTCTTTTAAGCCCCTTTCAATCGATGCATTTGATAAACACGACCGGTGCACGCTTGTCTCTATACGAGAGGAAGGCATGGAGCGGCAGACTGTGTGATTTTCACAGAGTGTCTTTTATCTCCACGGTTTCACTTTAAAACAGACTAGAAAATCAGCTTAGAGGTTACACGAGACATGTTTTTCTGTGCGCCAACTGAGAGGAACAGCGTTTATTAAATGTAGAACCTATTTGCTCTGCTTCTTGTGAAGGATGCAAATTTGGGGGATAGGCGAAGCTGAAAGAGAGGACGGCAATCCCTATAATTCTGGATCGTGTCTATTGTGACGTTCACAGTGGGGGAAATTACATCGCCTACAGGCAGTTTTGGGCTTTGAATGTTGAATTTTTTTACTCAATGAACTATTTTTAAACCTGTTGTAAACTGCAGAGATTCAGCGACTCTAAAGGTGAATGGAGTATTGGGATAAAAGCCTGCCTGGGTTATTTTTTCCTTTCCTAATCCAAATGGATTGATTTAAATCGCTATCAAAGACGTGCCCTTAAAACCGCCAAAGGGTTCGATATAAAATTAAAAAAAGGTTCTCTTGTCGCTGCAGCGTTTATTTACAGCAACAACTTCCATCAATATGAGTGTTAGTAGAGTAAAACCGTCTGCGAGGGCCTGAAAAACTACAAAGAGCGTAAGAACGGGAACACACACATCAATGTCCTAATGCATTGTGGGAATTGAAGAGGGGAATGGTTAGCGTTGTACTAAAGTGACTGTAGAGTTAGTGTGCATTTAATGGGAAGGAGAAGTTGCGTCAAAGTGAAGGAAGCAGTGGAACCAAATGGAGGGAGCCATTGCACCAAATCGGAGTTAGGAGTTGTGCCAAAGTAGGGGAAGCAGTGACACCAACTGGAGGGAGCCACTGGGCCAAATTAAAGGAAGTCGTTGTGCCAAATTGGAAGAAGGAGTGGTGCCAACTGGAAGTAGGTATTGTGCCAAATTGCAGGAGAAGTGGCACCAACTGGAGGGATCCATTGCACCAAATCGGAGGTAGGAGTTGTGCCAAAGTAGAGGAAGAAGTGGCACCAACTGGAGGGAGCCACTGTGCCAAATTGAAGGAAGTCGTTGCGCAAAATTGGAAGGAGTGGCGCCAACTGGAAGTAGGCATTTTGTCAAATTGGAGGAAACAGTGGCACCAACTGGAGGGAGCAACTGGGCCAAGTCTAAAGTATGGGTTAGGCCAAACTAGTGGCACTAAATGGAGGTAGGCATCCCTCTCTCGCTGTCTGTTTTTTCTTTCCTATTCCACCCCCTTCTTTCTCTTTATTCTTTCTTTTTCTGTCTCCACTTCGTTTTGTTTACCCTTTGTATTCCCTCTTGTCCTATTGGCTGGGTTCACTCTTTTGCAGTATGTATAATTTGTCTTTTAAATGGTTCTCTGTCTTGAACTCAAATATTGGCCCTCATTTACTATTCTAAACCCGACCTCTTTTGTCGGGTTTTTTTGTCGCATCTTTGTCTGCACCTTGTCTGCGACACGATGCAACATTTTTTCCCGACGGACCCGATGTGGATTCTCCCAAACCCGAAAAAGGGGCGTAACCCGACATTTCTGAGCTTTCCCACGTATTTATAAAGGTTTCCAACCCGAATTTGTTGTATTGTTGTGGATTTTTTCCCGACAGCTCAGAGGAGTTGGAAACCAAAACCAACAAAACCCACGTGCGACAAACAGGATGCGACATAATAATAAATACCAGGGGAAAAAAGCAGCCGGGTAAGAAAGCAAGATAGACTTACAACCCGATTTTCTTAGTTAATGAGGGCCATTGTGTGCCTCTCTTGTATATGTGACCTATCAGGTTTGATTTCATTTTATTTATTTTTTCTGTTTTTTCTGTGTGTAAAAAAAAATAGTTAGAAAATCTCAATAAAAAGGATTTTTTTCCCCATGAAATTAGGGCGTTGCACCAAATTGTAGAAAGAAGTGGTACCACCTTGAAGGAGGCCATTGTGCCAAATCAGAGGTAGGTGTCGCATCTTCACATCGTAGGTTGTAACAAATCTGAGAAAACAAACTGTTGCACTTTAACCTCCCTCTTTTGCAGAGACATGCTCTATTTTTTACCTATATTTAAGTACCTATATACATTACCAATAATTTTTTTCCCTTTTTTCCCCTTTTTTTTTGTACATTAGAGATATGCTTTGCCGCATGATCCATGGACATAGGGAACAATAAACAAGATCTGTTCCATTGCTATAAATATGAAAGGTGTCTGGGCGTGTTCTGTGACTTGTACAGAGACTATTCAGGGAGGGTGAGGGTGATCTGTGAGTTTCAGCTATTGTGAAGCTCCTGTTTTCTCTATACACTGGTGAGGATAAGGAGAAGACTGCTGGGAAGTGATCTGTACAGAACACGAATCCTTAGGTCATTTTTAGGCCTAGTGTCCAAAATAAAAACTGCAAGATTTCAGAATCTTTTTTAAATATAAATAGTAAAATGAAAAATTTGAAAGAAAAAAAATCACCAAAAAGTCAAATGAATTGAATATATCATAAAAACTTGATTTAAACAATAGGTAATTTCCCATTTTTGACCTGGGAAATAGATCTTCATTAATAAACCAGGCGCTTTCTGGTTCCTATATGTTTACGCCAGGACAACTTATATATCATTCACCTCTAATTGAACCTTAAAGGAGTATTCCAGCGCAAAATAACTTATCCCCTATGCAAAGGATAGGGGATATGTTATAGATCGCGAGGGTCCGATCGCTGGGACTCCCCGGGATCTCCTGGACAGGGACACGGCAGTCTGCAGGAAGTGAAGTACATGGGGTACATGAAGGAGGCGTGTCGGCCGCCGCGTCATGCGGGGACGGAACGCCCCCTTTCCAGCATACTGCCACGGCCCTGTCCAGGAGATCCTGGGGGGCCCCAGTGCTCGGACCCCCGCAATCTATAACTTATCCCCTATCCTTCAGATAGGGGATACTTTATATTGCACTACAGATGTCCTTTAAAAGAAATGTCTATATTCGGATAAGACAACATGTCACACAAGTGTACCACAATAAATATACAAAAATTCGGGAGGTGCCCATATATTTTTATTAAAAGAAGTGATGCCAGGGGCCCCACTGGCTCCGAATCACATGCAGCAGTTACATCTACCGCAACCTCTTTACATAACTCCATTCTACATTTGGAACAAACCGGGACAAGGTGTTCCCATTACGCTACAATGAATATTTTCCATTTGCATGGACGACGCATTTCGGGACAGATCCAATCGTCTAATCTCAGCCATAGTGTTGTTTTTTCCACCTTTGTTTTTCGGAGCACCTTTCTCCAGACACCTACTAGTTTTCCCTGTAAAATAATCCTGTTATTACATATTGTACCTGGCACTTGATCTGGATGAGGATGTTTATAAAACTCCAGGTAATGAATTCCAGGCAGGTTATTAGCTGAAGGGAATAAATAGGGAAATGTGCGTTAAAAAGCATTTTGCGCCGGGTGGAAGAGGTCACGTTGATGGGTCTGTGACATTGATTTCACAGCGGCTCTATAAAAAAGACGAGGAACGCGAGCCGAGGAAAAGCCAACGGGTGTTCAAAATACTGTTTACACTAATGTTACCAATATGAAGGAAAAATATGCACCGTTCAGCGCCACATCTCATGTGTTTAACCGTATAAAAAAAAGCGGAACTGACAGGAAGCATTAGTAAACTATAACGTAGAGGCATTTTCCTAGAAATTAAGCAGTATGGTACCAGTTACATATAATCTTAAAATATAACAAAGCAATTAGACTGGAAAAAATAAAGTGGTAAAAGCAACAATTTTAACTAATCGCGGCTCTTTCCTGTACGTGAAAAAAATCATGAAGCGAAAGGTCTGAGAAAAGCCGATCTGAACCTATACATGAGGAGCTGGCGCTAAGAGGAACGCACGATGGGGGAGATTTACTATGTGCCGCATTTTCATATGTCGGACATAAATAAAGCTTCGGCCATTTATTTTTATTTCTTAGATTGTAGCAAATCCATAAATGACAGATATGACTCAAAACAATGGCCCTGATTTACTAAGAGTGTTGTGTAGTTCTCTTTGTGGGTTTTAATTTCCTACAATTTTTTCCCCACGGTATTTACCCAACATTTTGCACTTTTCCCATTAGTTTGGCTTTTTTTTACACCTGCTTTGAGCTGTGGGGTTTTCCTCAGCTCAAACCCATTATCTTTGGAAACCTTAGTAAAGATGCTGGGATTTGGGGAAACGCCCCCCCCTTTTCAATGACCACACCCCTTTTCCCATCAGACACGCCCCCTTTCCGGGTTTTCTCAGATTTATGGAGAGTTGGTTGGGTTTTTTTTTTCCAATTTTGGCACAAATTCTGGCACAGACAGAATTTTTGACACACAACCGGACAAAACAGGTCGGGTTTACAATAGAAAAATCAGGGCCAATGGAGGATGAATGTCCTTGCTTCATGACACGTCCCTTGCATTCACACGAAATAACATTTTATAATGTATTAATTTTCTTAGATTCTAGAAAAAGTAGAAGAAAAAATATGGAATCATTCATTAAAAAACATTATTTGGGGTCTTAGACGTCACTTATGATAAATAGTATTGTAATAATATTCTTCATCAAGTGACTGGGATATACCAATAAGGATCTGGACTGTTAGCTTCACCTCATTCAGTCACTATATACAAACTTCTTACACTCACTCACAAAAATGCGCACCCGGCACTACTCGGCTTAAGCACCTGTGTTATTCAAATGCCCACCTTCTAGCAGATCAAAAATAAAGTTCCACTGGTTGTGCTCACTGCAAGCGGTCATCAGCAAATATATAACTTCATCCAGAACGAAACAAGAAATGCAGGGCACTCACCATAAATGCTTAGTGTTCTTTATTCAAACGATCATTTCATATCAGTGCGGTCAGACGCTCAACAGGGGTGTTGTTCGGCCCCAAACAACACCCCTGTTGAGCGTCTGACCGCACTGATATGAAATGATCGTTTGAATAAAGAACACTAAGCATTTATGGTGAGTGCCCTGCATTTCTCGTTTCTTTCTGGATGAAGTTAAAACTTCTTACACTGTTGCAAGATGCATCATCACACTGAAAAAAACTCCGCCCCTAGACATCTTATCTACCACTATCCATAGGATAGGGAATAAGATGTCTGATCGCGGGGGTCACGCTTGGAGTGGGGGGGTGGGGGTCGTGATGTCGCGGCCACACCCCTTATGACATCATGTCGCGGCCACACCCCTTATGACATCACATTACGCCCCCTCAATGCAAGTCTATGGGAGGGGGCGTGGCAGCCGCCACGCCCCCTCCCATGGACTTGCATTGAGGGGGCGTGTCGTGATGTCATGAGGGGCATGATCCTGACGTCACGACCCCAACCCCCCCCCAACTCCAAGCGTTCGGAACAAAATGCTCCAAATGCTAGGGCAGCGGCTGCCACACCCCCTCCCATAGACTTGTATTGAGAAGGCGTGTCATGATGTCACGAGGGGCATGATCCTGACGTCACGACCCCTGCTGCCCACTCCAAGCGTTCGAAACAAAATGTTCCAAACGCTGGGGCAGCGGAGTTTCTCTTTAAATGGGAGAAAAAAATTGACCACAATGTCTCTGTTCCCCCCCCCCCTCCCCCCCCCTGTACTGGCTAATGATGATTCCCATTCATAGTTACATAGTTAGAACGGTTATAAAAAGACATATGTCCGTCAAGTCTCCCTGCGTCCTTTACCTGAAATTGACTCCATGTACCAATAATTGCACCAAAATTTTGTCGCAAGATTGTAGCCTAAGGTAAGCCAACAAGTAGGTGGTCTAAACTTAAACTAGACAATCTATAGTTGTGCATACACTTAGTTCTTACACTTAGTGCTCATTGACACTATGGAATTTCCTCCTAGAAATTTCTCGTGGATTTTGCTTACAGCAGATGCGCCAGTCTGAACTAAGCACCATAATCCCTTCAATTCTTTAGGGAATCCCAGAATCATTGCAGAAACTCCGCAGCGTAAGGGTGCGTTCACACGCTATTACTAGCAGTGGGTTGCCCGCTGCGGGAATCCAGATGCCAGTTACGCTACCATTGATTTCAATGGGTCCACAGACAGTCCCCAATAGTGTCAGATTTGCGGACTGTCCGCGGACCCATTCAAATGAATGGTAGCGTAACTCACAGCGGGTTTCCCACAGCGGGAAACCTGTTACTAGTGTGTGAACGCACCCTTAATTAGCCCTTATCTCAAAGCTCTTCACGGTGCCACACCTCCTTACATCTCCTCCTTCCCCTCTATCTAACACCCTACCGGGGCTCTACACTGTGCCAATGACCTAAGACGCATCATAATCCAAACTTCTCGTTCCTGTCACCAAGACTTTGCTGGTGCTGTACCTTTTATCTGGAATAAATTATAAAAAATGTGTTTAACTCTATAATATCTTACTTTTGTCAGTACGTGTAACCTAAGAATTGAAAAATGAAGCAGAATATGTTGACTCTAAATAAATAAATAAATAAAATACATAAGTATTATAAATAAATAGAAAAATAAACAAAAAAATATTATTATGCGTTTTGGACTGTAGAGTCTAAGTTTACACTATCTAAGAATTAGACAGTACTAGAAAATCTGCTCCAGCGACTCCTTTCCCGTTTTTAAAATATTTGTCATTTTAGGCATTTTCTCTTTTCCAGGCATACAGCTGCGAGTCTTTTATCGGGGCACTCTGACAGCTTCTTTGCTCTACCTGTATCTTTTCCTTCTATAACTTTTCCTTTTTATGTGCACGTGTCATATTTTACATGCAGCTTACTGGGAACAACTAATATCTTCAACATGACTGAGAACAACCAATATCTTTAAAGGGGTACTCCACTGGAAAACATTTTCTTTTCAATCAAGTTAAACAGATGTGCAAATTACTTCCATTAAAAATCCCAATCCTTCCAGTACTTATCAGCTGCTGTAAAAAAAACAAAGGACGTTCTTTTCTTGTTGAATTTCCTTTCTGCCTGACCACAAGTGCTCTCTGTTGACACCTCTGTCCATGTAAGGAACTGTCCAGAGCAAAAGAGGATTCCTATGGGAATTTGCTCCTACTCTGGACAGTTCCTGACATGGACAGAGGTGTCAGCAGAGAGCACTGTGGTCAGACAGAAAGGAAATTCAAAAAGAAAAGAACTTCCTGTGTATAATACAGCAGCTGATAAGTACTGGAAGGATTGGGATTTTTAATGGAAGTAATTTGCACATCTGTTTAACTTTCTGGCACCAGTTGATTTAAAAGAAAATGTTTTCCAGTGGAGTACCCCTTTAAAGATATTGGTTGTTATCAGTCATGTTGAAGATATTGGTTGTTCACAGTAAGTACTGGAAAGATATATATATATATAATTTTTTTTTTTGGTCCCCATCACCAGCTAGCATTCACACTGGACATGTGTTCTCCCTATGGATGAAGAGAACTGGAAAAAAAAATCTCAATTTATTATTAAAAACAAACAAACAAAAAGGAAACAGAAATAGACGATTACAATAAAATGGACCGCAGAATAACTGTATTTTTTTTTTTTTGCCAAGAGCTACATTTAGGAGCAAACAATCTGGAGAGGTACGAGTCTCATTTCGGTGAAATGGAAATTGATTTTTTCTTTCATGCAGTATGTATAAAGCTCCGTGATCTGACACTGCCGCACCGGGCAGGGAGCGCTGTGTGGGTTTTGGGATTATATTGTCACCAGATTTCCCATCACAGGACGATTTCTAATCACAAAATGTCTGTGGTGCCAACATTAGGACCTGACTTTGGGACTGTCAAAATCTCTGCAGGCTGGTGACATGACCTAGGCACCATGATGGCACGCATACACAGGCAACCAGGCGGTCATGCAACAGTTTTAAAATTTACAATAGTGGTCTAAGAACTATGGCCCTTCAGATGTTGCAAAACCACAACTCCCAGCATGCTACCTAGCAGGTCTATGAAATACAGTAAATGACCTGTAATGCAGATAGGTTAGTATTAGGAAGCTGAACACATTGTTATCATAGCATTCAGCTTCCCTGATCATACTAATACATTGTACATAATAGTGTTTCTCAGTGTGCCTCCAGCTGTTGCAAAACTACAACTCCCAGCATGCTACCTAGCAGGTCTATGATATACAGTAAATTACCTGTAATGCAGATGGGTTAGTATTAGGAAGCTGAACACATTGTTATCATAGCGTTCAGCTTCCCCCTGATCATACTTATACATTGTACATTATAGTGTTTCTCAGCGTGCCTCCAGCTGTTGCAAAACTACAACTCCCAGCATGCTACCCTAACAGGTCTTTGATATACAGTAAATGACCTGTCATGCAGATGGGTTAGTATTAGGAAGCTGAACATATTTATGGACATTTATCAACGGGTTTAGTCAGGTTTTCTTTACTATAATTGTCGCAAAATTGTCGCAACTGCGACTACATGATTTTTCGTGCGACATTTTGACTGGAAAGCGAGAAAAGCAAGTTTTCCTAAAATTTACTATGTAGTAATAATTTTAAAATGGACTCCGGGTAGTCAGGTATTTATTAACTGCGACAGTCGCAACTGCGCAAAAAAAAGTCGCAACAGCGTTAAAAATTGACTAAATTTACTCCAGCTCAAACATGGAGCAGAAAAAGCTACTACCAAAGTAAAAAAGGAAAAATTGCTTACGTGAAAGAAAATTATCAACAGGCTGAAACCAGTTGATAAATAAGTCACACATAAGCAAAAAAAAAGTAAGGAAAAAATTACTAAAGAAAAGAAGACATAAGCGAACATTGATAAATGTCCCTCATTGTTCTTATTGATTCAGCTTCCCTGATCATACTAATACATTGTACATAATAGTGTTTCTCAGTGTGCCTCCAGCTGTTGCAAAACTACAACTCCCAGCATGCTACCTAGCAGGTCTATGATATACAGTAAATGACCTGTAATACACATGGGTTAGTGTTAGGAAGCTGAACACATTGTTCACATTGCATTCAGCTTTCCTGATCATACTAATACATTGTACATTATAGTGTTTCTCAGTGTGCTTCCAGCTGTTGCAAAACTACAACTCCCAGCATGCTACCTTAACAGGTCTATGATATACAGTAAAAGACTTGCAATGCAGATGGGCTAATATTAGGAAGCTGAGCACATTGTTATCATAGCGTTCAGCTTCCCCGATTATAATAATACAATGTGTATTATGGTGTTTCCTAACAAGTTTGCCTCCAGCTGTTGCAAAACTACAACTCCTAGCATGCCCGGACAGCCGTAGGCTGTCCGGGCATGCTGGGAGTTGTAGTTTTGCTCAGATAAACGCTGCCCAGATAAACGTTGGTCGCTGTGATAATGTCAATAATATTCAGATCCAATCAAATGTTACATTTTCTATAAAAATCACTAGACAACAACCTTACTAAACAATCAGGATGTAAAACATATCTAACACTTTTAAAGGGGCTTTAATGGACTTTAAATATGGACTGTCTATCCTTAAAGGGGTACTCTGCCCCTAAACATCTTATTCCCTATCATCTTATCTGTCTCTGCTTTATAATTGTAGATTTATTTATTCTATTTTCTGCACATGGATAGGATACGGGGATGACCATCTTGCCCGGGCTGTATTTAAAGGGGTACACCCGTGGAAACCTTTTTTTTTTTTTTTTATCAACTGGTGCCAGAAAGTTAAACAGATTTGTAAATTATTTCTATAAAAAAAATCTCAATCCTTTCAGTACTTTTTAGGGGCTATATACTACAGAGGAAATTATTTTCTTTTTGGATTTCTCTGATGTCATGACCACAGTGCTCTCTGCTGACCTCTGCTGTCCATTTTAGGAACTGTCCAGAGCAGGAGAAAATCCCCATAGCAAACATATGCTGCACTGGACAGTTCCTAAAATGGACAGCAGAGGTCAGCAGAGAGCACTGTGGTCATGACATCAGAGAAATCCAAAAAGAAAATAATTTCCTCTGTAGTATACAGCCCCTAAAAAGTACTGGAAGGATTAAGATTTTTTAATAGAAGTGATTTACAAATCTGTTTCACTTTCTGGCACCAGTTGATGTAAAAAAAAAAAATGTTTTCCAAGAGAGTACCCCTTTAACAGGATTTAGGCTTCGCAAGCTCTCTGCTGACATCTCTGCTTGTCTCGGGAACTGCACAGAGTAGAAGAGGTTTGCTATGGGGATTTGCTTCTACTCTGGACAGTTCCCGAGACAGGTGTCATCAGAGAGCACTTAGACAGAAAAGAACAACTCAACTTCAGCAGCTCATAAGTACTGAAAGGATTCAGATTTTTTTTATAGAAGTAATTTACAAATCTGTTTAACTTTCTAGAGCCAGTTGATATATATAAAAAGTTTTTTCCTGGAATACCCCTTTAAAATCTTAAATTAGATTGCACATTCTTAAATTAGACTCAGAACCCATCTTTGCACTAAGGCTGCATGATTGGCTGACATCATTTGTGTAAATCTTTTATTTTTTTTCTGGCGGAGTTTCTTTGTTTTATTTAAGGAATTGCAAATGCAAGATAGTAAAATTGTGCGATTTTTTTTCTTTTAATAGGCAGTGCTATGGGAGGGAAGGGAATATAATGCATTCTGGGAATTGTAGTACTGAGCAACTGCTCAATAAGGAAGTACAGGACTAAGACCCTAAAAACAAATGGATGCTTGGTGGTTTTGGAATTGGGGCAGACACGTTAGTAATACTATACGCTTTTGCAACATTTCTTATTTTTTAACCTAATGTGGAAGTACCCCTTTAAATGGGCACGTTCAGAATCAAAAACTTTTTATACATTGTCCATCTTGGAAAAACATGAACCTTTTTAATAATCTTCATGAAAACATTTTATCTCCTTTTTTTTTTACTGCAATCATGGCTTATTAAAAAAATAAAAGACCACTGGGGGTCCCCGTACCATCCAGAAAATAATCCTGTTCGGCTGCAGCATCATCTTTGTCCCAGCTCAAACAAAGGCATGGGACAAAGTCCAGGAAGTGAGGGGGCGGGGCTAGCACTCATCTGTGCTCACTCCTGTCCTATTAGACTGCAGCATGAAAACAGAGAGCAGAGGGTTACAGGGCAGCATACTGTGATTGGATGCAGAGACCTAACACAGCACAGCAGATTCAGGGAGGGTGGGGAATGCATGTTGAGTGAGGGCGGGCTCAATGCTTGCCTCAGACACGCCCCTTCCTGAGCAGTGGATGTCAGAAGGAGTGAGCAGCAGAACAGAGGGATTTGTGAGCCAAATACAGAAGCTAGACACATTAAAAAGACATGTAAAGCATCTGCATGACATGGTGAGTAACATATAGAAGTATTATTATTGTCTCTGATATGACAGGTACGCTTTAAAGGGGTATTCCAGGAAAAAACTTTTTTTTTTATATATCAACTGGCTCCAGAAAGTTAAATAGATTTGTAAATTACTTCTATTAGAAAGGCTTAATCCTTTCAGTACTTATGAGCTGCTGAAGTTGAGTTGTTCTTTTCTGTCTAAGTGCTCTCTGATGACACGTCTCTCGGGAACTGCCCAGTTTAGAAGCAAATCCCCATAGCAAACCTCTTCTAAACTGGGCGTTTTCCAAGACAGGTGTCATCAGAGAGGATTTAGACAGAAAAGAACCTTACCTTCAGAAGCTCATAAGTACTGAAAGGATTAAGATTTCTACTCTGTGCAGTTTCCGAGACAAACAGAGATGTCAGCAGAGAGCACTGTTGCCAGACAGAAAACAACAACTCAACTTCAGCAGCTGATAATTATTGAAAGGATTAAGATTTTTTAATAGAAGTAATTTACAAATCTGTTTAGCTTTCTGGAGCCAGTTGATAAAAAAAAATAAAAAATGTTTTTTTTTCCTGGAATACCCCTTTAATTGCATTATCGAAGAATTTGCAAGAACAATAATAGAATTTTAGTATGCTAAAATATGGTAGGATGCAATGCAGTGTTGCAAAACTACAACTCCCAGCATGCCCGGACAGCCTTTGGCTGTCCGGGCATGCTGGGAGTTGTAGTTTAGCAACAGCTGGAGGTTCACTTGTTGGGAAACACCGTTCCAGGCTATAACGTATGCAAATCACATTGTCGTAAAAATCAGCTAATTTTACCAAGAGGACACTTTACATCCAGGTTAAGGTCTCCTGAGATAAAGCCTTATCACACCGATATTTACATCACGGAATTAAAGGGGTTATCCAGGAAAAAACGTTTTTATATATATCAACTGGCTCCTGAAAGTTAAACAGATTTGTAAATTGCTTCTATTAAAAAATCTTAATCCTTTCAGTACTTATGAGCTTCTGAAGTTAAGGTTGTTCTTTTCTGTCTAAATCCTCTCTGATGACACCTGTCTCGGGAAACGCCCAGTTTAGAAGAGGTTTGCTATGGGGATTCGCTTCTAAACTGGGCAGTTCCCGAGACAGGTGTCATCAGAGAGGATTTAGACAGAAAAGAACAACCTTAACTTCAGAAGCTCCTAAGTACTGAAAGGATTAAGATTTTTTAATAGAAGTAATTTACAAATCTATTTAACTGTCTGGAGCCAGTTGATATATATAAAAAAGTTTTTTTCCTGGAATACCCCTTTAAAGGCTGAAGAGGCAGCTTGTTCTCTGCTCCTGCTCATTGGAAATAAAATATTTTTCCGCTATAAATCATCTTCGGAGCTCTAAGAAAAAAAAAGAAAAAAACCCAAGAACAGACAATTTATTCCCATTTACACGCCGGACCTTGCGCACCCCTGAAAGCTGCAGTCACACTGTGCGGGAATGATTACTCATTAAAGGGGTACTCCGGTGGAAAACATAAAAAAAAAAAAAATAATTTAAGTCAATTGGTGCCAGAAAGTTAAACAGATTTGTAAATTACTTCTATTAAAAAATCTTAATCCTTACAGTACTTATTAGCTGCTGAATACTACAGAGGAAATTCTTTTCTTTTTGGAACACAGAGCTCTCTGGTGACATCACAAGCACAGTGCTCTCTGCTGACATCTCTGTCCATTTTAGGAACTGTCCAGAGCAGCATATGTTTTCTATGGGGACTTTCTCCTACTCTGGACAGTTCTTAAAATGGACAGAGGTGTCAGCAGAGAGCACTGTGCTCGTGATGTCAGCAGAGAGCTCTGTGTTCCAAAAAGAAAAGAATTTCCTCTGTAGTATTCAGCAGCTAATAAGTACTGGAAGGATTAAGATTTTTTTTTTTTTAATAGAAGCCATTTACAAATCTGTTTAACTTTCTGGCACCAGTTGATTTACAAAAAAAAATAAAAGTTTTCCACCGGAGTACCCCTTTAAAGACATGGAAAACACATCGGATCAGTCGGAAAGTTACTACCTGGTATATATATAAAAAATAAAAAACAACAGCGAGCTGAAATATTATCTCCCCTGCTCGCAATGCAAAACAGGTGTCGTCCGTCGCCAGGCCACAGAGCGAGCGGATAAAGACTGCGAACGCAATAAATGCAGATCCCGAAAAAGATTTTACCTTCAAATGAAACATTGGCAGAGATCAATCGTTCTGCGTGCAGGGGGCTGACTGTGAAAAGTCCCGCAATTATGGCGCAAACGCCAATTTTGCATAAGAAATTAGCAACTTTTTAAAATTATTTTTCGGCTGCGCGGAAGGGGTGCGGCTTCACATGGAAGGGGCGTGGTCTCAGCCCAAGCTACATTTATTAAAATTTACGTCCGCCCGTGTGAATTGTCGCAGAAATCTACGCCAGCGAACGGGCAGGGATTTACGTATAAAAAGGCCACACTAATTCTCCCCTATGGTATACGTTTGTTTCTTCCTTGCACACTGTGACGGTTTTGTAATGTGCACAGTGACGGTGGTTACAGTATGCTGTGGTTCGTATATTATTCTTTGTATTGTATTGTGCACAGGTTATGGTTAACACTATCATTATTATCGTTGTTATTATTCTTTTTAACCCCTTAAAGACGCAAACTTTTTTCATTTTTGCACTTTCGTTTTTTCCACCTCCCCTTTCGAAAAATCAATTTTCCACCTACAGACCCATATGAGGTCTTGTTTTTTGCGCCACCAATTGTACTTTGTAATGATATCGATCATTTCACCACAAAATCTACGGTGAAACAAAAAAAAAAATCTTTGTGGGGCTAAATTGAAAAAAAAAAAAAGCCATTTTGTAACTTTTGGCATCTTCCGATTCTACACAGTGCACTTTTTTTTTTGTAAAAATGACACCTTTTCTTTATTCTGTAGGTCCATACGATTAAAAGTATACCCAACTCATATAGGTTTTATTTAGTTTTACTTTAAAAAAATAATAATTATTATTATTATTAGTTGTACAAAAATTTGCATGTTTAAAAATGTCCTCTTCTGACGTTGATAACTTTTTTTTTATTTTTCCGTATATGGGGCGGTATGAGGGCTCATTCTTTGCGCCGTGCTCTGAAGTTTTTGTCGGTACCATTTTTGTTTTGATGGGACTTTGTAATCGCTTTTTATACATTTTCATAAGGTATACAAAGTGACCAAAAATATGCAATTTTTGATTTTTTTTTAATGTGTATGCCATTGACCGTGCGGTTTAATTAACATTATATTTTTATAACCAAGCACAAGAAATATCCAGCAGCACGACCACGGAATAAGAACGCTGCTTTTTATTAGATTTCCATCGACAGGAACATGTAACACAGTATGCACGAACCAAGGAGTGACGCGTTTCGACAGGCGTAGCCACCTTAGTCATACTACACAAGCCCAAGAATCCAACCCCTCTATATAAGGAGAGAGCTCCACCCACCGCCAGGTAAAATGCCAGGACAGGTAAAGGTGAGACACTCCCACTAGAGATACAGGGATTCACATATAATATTCACCACCAGTGCAGCAAATAACATAATAAACATCAAAATACATTATACTGCACATTTATATTATTATTTATATGAAAAAAACTATATAAAAACACATATATGAATATATAACGTGAAAGGGTTCACTCGTGCATAAGCATCACAGGTTCTGCACATATAACGATGGTTTTTTAAATATTTTTGATATCTTTTTTCTGTACTTTGGTGAAATGTAACACAAATAATAATATATCATATATATTTTTTCACCATATATATATATAAGTTCTCGACATTAAGGCTAGGTTCAGACTACGGAATCTCCGGGAAACTTTCCGCCCGGAGATTCCGAGTGCGGCCAGCGCTGACTGAATCAGTTGGAGCTAGGACCGCGCGAACACTGCAGTCTCCAAAACACTGCAATGTGTTCCGCAAGTATTTCTGCCTGAAGAATGAGCAATGCCATTCTTCAGGCGGAAATTTCCAAGCGGATTTTCTGTTCACAAATTCCGCTTCGCAAATTCTGAAGTGTGAATTTGTGAACGGAAAACCATTCTTTTTTTTTTTTTTTTTTATATGCCGAGGCAAGTGCTCTCTATCACCCAAAGTGCAAGAAAAAGTGCAAACGTGTCACACTAAAAAAACTCATATCTATCTATCTCATATCTATCTCATATCTATCTATCTATCTATCTATTTATCTATCTCATATCTATCTATCTCATATCTATCTCTCATATCTATCTATCTATCTCATATCTATCTCATATCTATTTCATATCTATCTATCTATCTCATATCTATCTATCTATCTATCTATCTCATATCTATCTCATATCTATCTCATATCTATCTCATATCTATCTATATATCTATCTATCTCATATCTATCTATCTCATATCTATCTCATATCTATCTCATATCTATCTATCTATCTCATATCTATCTATCTCATATCTATCTATCTATCTATCTCATATCTATCTATCTCATAGCTATCTATCTATCTATCTCTCATATCTATCTATCTATCTCTCATATCTATCTATCTATCTCATATCTATCTATCTATCTCATATCTATCTATCTATATCATTTCTATCTATCTCATATCTATCTATCTCATATATATCTATCTATCTCATATCTATCTATCTCATAGCTATCTATCTATCTATCTCTCATATCTATCTATCTATCTCTCATATCTATCTATCTATCTCATATCTATCTATCTATCTCATATCTATCTATCTATCTATCTATATCATATCTATCTATCTATATCATTTCTATCTATCTCATATCTATCTATCTCATATCTATCTATCTATCTATCTCATATCTATCTTTCTATCTATCCCACTGCTGCCAGCATCTATTTTTCATTTACTTACAGCCTATTTAGACGCCGAGACAGGGGATAAGTTATAGATTGTGGGGGATCCGAGCGCTAGGACCCCCTACAATCTCCCGAAGAGGGCCCCTGCAGTCTGCTGGAAGGGGGTGCTGAACCCTGCACGGAGCTTCCTGCGGGGGACATTGGAATGGACACTTCCGGCAGACTGACAGGGCCCAGTTATGTGCCCCTCACTTATAATGCCCCCCGTTATGTGCCCCTCACTTATAATGCCCCCCTGTCATGTGCCCCTCACTTATAATGCCCCCCTGTCATGTGCCCCTCACTTATAATGCCCCCCTGTTATGTGCCCCTCACTTATAATGCCCCCTGTCATGTGCCCCTCACTTATAATGCCCCCCTGTCATGTGCCCCTCACTTATAATACCCCCCTGTCATGTGCCCCTCACTTATAATGCCCCCCTGTCATGTGCCCCTCACTTATAATGCCCCCCCCTGTCATGTGCCCCTCACTTATAATACCCCCCTGTCATGTGCTGCTCACTTATAATGCCCCCCCTGTCATGTGCCCCTCACTTATAATGCCCCCCGTCATGTGCCCCTCACTTATAATGCTCCCCTGTCATGTGCCCCTCACTTATAATGCCCCCCTGTCATGTGCCGCTAACAAATAATGTGCTCTGATTTATAACGCCCTCCTTTTATGTGCCCCTTACTTAAAATGCCCCCTGAGGGTGCAGGACAGGGGGCATTATATGTGAGGGAAACATAGCGGGGCATTAAATGTGAGGGGCACATGAAGGGGTCATTATAAGTTAGGGGCACATAACAGGGGGCATTAAATGTGAGGGGCACATGACAGGGGGCATTAAATGTGAGGGGCACATGAAGGGGGCATTATAAGTTAAGGGGCACATAACAGGGGGCATTAAATGTGAGGGGCACATGACGGGGGTCATTAAATGTGAGGGGCACATGACAGGGGTCATTAAATGTGAGGGGCACATGACAGGGGGGCATTATAAGTGAGGGGCACATAACAGGCCCTCACTTATAATGCCCCCTGTCTTGGGCCCCTCACTTATAATGCCCCCCTGTCTTGGGCCGCTAACATATAATGTAGTTCAACTTATAATGCCCCCTGTTATGTGCCCCTTACTTATAATGCACCCTGAAGGGGCAGGACAGGGGGCATTATATGTGAGGGGAACATTACATGGGCATTATATGTGAGGGGCACATGATAGGGGGGCATTATAAGTGAGGAACCCCCTGTCATGTGCCCCTCACATATAATGCCCCCCTGTCATGTGCCCCTAACATATAATGTGCCCTGTCTTATAATGCCCCCCTGTTATGTTCCCCTCACTTATAATGCCCCCTGAGGGAGCAGGATTGGGGGGCATTATATGTGAGGGGGACATTGCAGGGGCATTATATGTGAGGGGCACAGCACAGGGGGCATTATATGGTAGGGGCACAGGACAGAGGGCATTATTATTATGAGGGGGAACAGGACAGGTCATAGTTATATGTGGGGGCACAGGATGGGGCATTATTACTATATATGAGGGGCACAGAGTATAAGGAATTTCTGGGGTAGTACAGTTTTCATTAGCCACAATACATCACGGTATTGTATTCAGAGGGATATTTAGAGTGTACAGTGAGTGGGAGTATTATATTCAGAGGGTACAGTGTGTGGCAGTATTATATTCTGAGGGTACAGTGTGTGGCATTATTATATTCAGAGGGTACAGTGTGTGGTAGTATTATATTCAGAGGGTACAGTGTGTGGCAGTATTATATTCAGTGGGTACAGTGTGTGGCAGTATTATATTCAGTGGGTACAGTGTGTGGGCAGTATTATATTCAGGGGTAAAGTGTGAGGCAGTATTATATTCTGAGGGTACAGTGTGTGGCAGTATTATATTCTGAGGGTACAGTGTGTGGGCAGTATTATATTCAGGGGTAAAGTGTGAGGCAGTATTATATTCTGAGGGTACAGTGTGTGGCAGTATTATATTCTGAGGGTACAGTGTGTGGGCAGTATTATATTCAGGGGTACAGTGTGTGGCAGTATTATATTCAGTGGGTACAGTGTGTGGCAGTATTATATTCTGAGGGTACAGTGTGTGGCAGTATTATATTCAGGGGTACAGTGTGTGGCAGTATTATTCTGAGGGTACAGTGTGTGGCAGTATTATATTCTGAGGTTACAGTGTGTGGCAGTATTATATTCATTGGGTACAGTGTGTGGCAGTATTATTCAGTGGGTACAGTGTGGCAGTATTATATTCATTGGGTACAGTGTGTGGGCAGTATTATATTCAGTTGGTACAATGTGTGGAAGCATTATATTCAGTTGGTACAGTGTGTGGCAGTATTATATTCAGTGGGTACAGTGTGTGGCAGTATCATACTTAGAGCGTACAGTGTGTGGCAGTATTATATTCAGTGGGTACAATGTGTGGCAGTATTATATTCAGTTGGTACAGTGTGTGGCAGTACAGTGACCCCTCGACTTATGATGGCCTCGACATATGATCATTTCAACATATGATGGCCTCTCAGAGCCCATCGTATGTTGAAGGCAGCCTCGACATATGATGCTGCTGTGTGTCGGGGCCATCGTACAAACAGCTATCTGACAGCGCTGACAACTTCAGTAACTGACAGATAGTTGTTTAATGTGCCCCGTGTGCCCCGTTCTGCCTCCTGTTACTCACATGCTGTCCTGCTAACTCACGCAGGCTTCCACTGTGAGCTCCGTGTAAGCCCCGCCCCCCAGTGCAGCCATAGCCAATAGCCTGCAGCATCTTGCTGCAGGCATCCGATGAGCTGCTGGCTGCCCTCCCCTTCCTTTCCTATAGAGCTGTAGTTGGCAGGATCATAATGGAGGACATTCTGTCCCCCCTGAAGGTATTTAAAGAACTGTACAGTACTGTATGCGATGTCACACATCACATACAATACATATACACACTATACACCCCATACATCAATGTTTCCCTATCAGTGTGCCTCCAGCTGTTGCAAAACTATAACTCTCAGCATGCCCAGACAGTCAATGGCTGTACATGCATACTGGGAGTTGTAGTTGTGCAACAGCTGGAGGCACCCTGGTTTGTTAAACACTCCCCATACACTCCACATACAATGGTCATCCCAGAACCAATTAGCAGTTTCCCATAGAGATATGTATTCAACATACAATGGTTCCGAGGCCCCAGAACAAATTACCATTTTTACATAGACATATGTACTCGACATATGATGGTTTCAACATATGATGGTTCTCCTGGAACAAATTAATATCATATGTTGAGGGACCACTGTATTATATTCAGAGGGTACAGTGTGTGGGCAGTATTATATTCAGTGGGTACAATGTGTGGCAGTATTATATTCAGTTGGTACAGTGTGTGGCAGTATTATATTCAGAGGGTACAGTGTGTGGCAGTATTGTATTCAGTTGGTACAATGTGTGGCAGTATTATATTCAGTTGGTACAGTGTGTGGTAGTATTATATTAAGAGGGTACAGTGTGTGGCAGTATTATATTCAGAGGGTACAGTGTGTGGCAATATTCTATTCAGTGGGTACAATGTGTGGCAGTATTATATTCAGTTGGTACAGTGTGTGGCAGTATTATATTCAGAGGGTACAGTGCGTGGCAGTATTGTATTCAGTGGGTACAATGCGTGGCAGTATTATATTCAGTGGTCACTGTGTGTGGCAGTATTATATTCAGTGGGTACAATGTGTGGCAGTATTATATTCAGTGGGTACAGTGTGTGGCAGTATTATATTCAGTTGTTACAGTGTGTGGCAGTATTATATTTAGTGGGTACAGTGTGTGGCAGTATTATATTCAGAGGGTACAGTGTGTGGCAGTATTGTATTCAAAGGGTAAAGTGAGTTGTAGTATATTCGGAGGGTAAAGTGTGTCAGAATTATATTCAAAGATATGGTGTTTGGCAGTATTATAATAATTCTTTTTTCATATAGAGGATCAGAATCCGCTGACACAGTGAAGAGCCGTCTGGGCATCAAGTTCTGCAGTGAGAACATTTAGCTGGACCTGGCGGTATGTACCATCTGAATTAGATAAGACGTCACTTGTAGTCACTGATATCATTGTGTAGTGTCCTGACTGTCCCATCAGAGCTGTAGTCACTTGTAAGTTTTGAGGTAATGATGGGTGAAACAACAACTCCCAGCATCCCCTTACCACTACTTAGGTCATACTGGGAGCTGTAGTTTTAAATGGTAAAAACTTCTTTAGCGCTTTCCCATTCTGTGGCAATTGGTATATTTGATTATTATACTGGATACATTTAATAATATTGTAAGTTCTTTAAGAAACACCTTATTTGCTGTCCACCAAAATGAAATTCTCTAATAGTGCCCCTCCCGAGACTAGACTCTGGATCCGCCCCTGCCTAGACCGCCAGGAGGGACACCCAGAAGGGCTACCGCATCCTGCCAATCCTGTGTACAAAAACAGACACATAAAAGTGGCACAGTGACAAAACACAAAAATAATAAATAAGTGGACGAGTGCAGATATACTGCCCGGATCTATAAAAATGTCCCTGATCATAGCCAGAAGGCCGGGATACCAAGGGTGAGTGCCAAAGGTGAAGAGTATGGTGAAGTGCTTTCACTCAGTGAGCTATAACACCCAGTGAGTTTCGGCACCTCAGGGTCACCACTCCCCGAGGCACAGAAGTACCTCGGCTCTACACCCCCCTACCTCATGGCGAGACCCGGGGGAAGCAGGTCACATCAGGGCAGCCGTCGGGCTGATTCCTCAGAACCAGCCCCGGAACACCCCGGTACATCTGCCCCCTCCAAGCAGCACCCATACCCACCAGCCCCACACCGGTGGGACTTCTCCACCAGTATGAAACTGATAAGAACAGATACTACACTTGATCTTAGCCAAAAGGCCGAGAACGGAAACCCATTCACTACACTATACATTTTAGCAAGCGGAATTTCCGCCTGCAATTTCAAAGCGGTATTGGAGGCGGCGATTCTTTAGTCTGAACCTAGCCTAAGTGTTTTGAAGATAATGGCCCTCATTTACTATTGCAAACCCGACATGCTTTGTCGGGTTGTGCGCCAGTTTCGGGCGCAATGCGCCTAAAATTTTGTCTGCAGCAGAATTTGCACCTGAAATTCTGTCTGCGCCTGAATTTGTGCCTGAAAATGCGCCTGAATTGAAAAAACCCCAACTAACTCTCCATTTTGCTAAGAAAACCCGAAAAAGGGGCGTGACTGTCAGGGGGAAGGGGGCGTGGTCACAGAAAAGGGGCGTGTTCCCGACATTTTCACAAAATCCCCATATTTACAAAAGTTTCCACAGAAAATGTGGTGGATTTCAGCTGAGGAAAACCCGACAGATCAGAACAGGTGTAAAAAAAAGCAAAGTGTAGGGAAAGTGGAAACTCTAGGGAAACCTTAGTAAATACCGTGGAAAATAAATTGTAGGGAATTAAAACCCACAAAGAAACCCGAAACGCGTCACTCCTTGGTTCGTGCATGCTGTGTTACATGTTCCTGTCGATAAAAAATCTATTAAAAAGCAGCGTTCTTATTCCGTGGTCATAGTGCGGGATATTCCATGTGCTTTGTGGTTCCATGCGTGCAGTCCCCACGCATCCATGCACACGCGACGGATTGGTGAGCTGGATACTTCACTGTTTGCTTTCCCATTATATTTTTATAGTTCGGACATTTACGCACACAGCGATACTAAATATGTTTATGTTTATTTTTGTTTACATATTTTTTTATGGGAAAAAAGGGGGGGTGATTCAAACTTTTATTTGGGATGGGGTTAAATCACATTTACTAACAATTTTTTTAAACTTTTTTTTAAAACTTTTTCAATGCTACACTGCTCAATGCAGAACCTGGCTGGAGCATCAAGGGACAGAACGGACGGCGAGGAGGCAGGTATGGGCCTCCTCGATTTATCCGCGATGATCGAGATCAGCTCCGCTCAGCTACCGGGAGTCTATTTTTGACATTTTAGACATACCGATCAACTTTGATCGCGGCATCTAAAGGGTTAATGCCAAACAGCTATTAAAGGGGTTCTCCGCTGCTCTGCCTTCCGGAGCTCCGCTCGCAGCATCCGGAAGTTTATTACTCCGAACGCTGTGTGCGGGCTTCCGTCTTCGAGGCCGCCCCCTCGTGACGTCATGCCCGCCCCCTCGTGACGTCACACCCGCCCCCTCAACGAAAGTCTATGGGAAGGGGGCGTCACCACGGTCACGCCCCCTTCCCATAGACTTTCATTGAGGGGTCGGGCGTGACATCACGAGGGGGCGGCCTTGAACACGGAAGCCCGCACACAGCGCTCGGAGTAATAAACTTCCGGACGCTGTGAGCGGAGCTCCTGAAGGCAGGACAGCGGAGAAACCCTTTAAGCGAGCTCAGCTCCTGAGCTCCATAGACTTGTCGCACGAAAGTGCCGTATATATACGGCGCTCGTCATTAAGGGGTTAAAGGGGTACTCCGCCCACAGACGTCAAGCACCCTCCCATAGACATGAAGGGGGCGTGGCGTCACATCTCTGGCCGCAGAAACCCAGCATTCCAAACATACTGTTTAGAAAGCCAGGTGCTACATGGAGATCGCGGGGGGTCCCAGCGGCGGGAGGAGTACCCCTTTAACCACTTTAAGTATTTAGGTTATACACGAAGGGATTGCTATCATAGTGGTGTGTATTTAGTGAGAATGAGGCTGGACCAGAGAATACTTTTTATGGACTCATTTTTGTATATATTGTACAGGTATATGTTGTTTGTATTATTGTTATGTTTTTGCTTATCACTGTAACTGGTTATATTTTATAAATAAAAGATCTACAGTATGGTTTCTACATTGTTGCTGTCTGTGGCGGTTATCAGTCCTACTTCTTCAGGACTGAAGCATTGACCTCCCCCTTATCTTTAGTTGGCAGATGTACACAGTCACATGACAACTAAGTATTGTCCATAAACGGAAAACAAATTAAAGGTACCTGTCAGATCCCACAATAAAAAAAAGAAAATAATACATGTTACTCACTACATAATCCTGACCATGTACATGTCATTTTTATGCCTCTATCACTTATATTTATTATAAAAATCCCTGTTTTCATTTGTTCACAATGTTAGAAATCCTTTAAGGGAAAGGGAGGGGTGTGTCCCTTCTTGTGGTGGTGGGAGGTGAATGGTGGGAGGGGGCATGTCCCTCCCTTGTGGTGGTGGGAGGTGATTGGAGTGTGGTGGGAGGGGGCATGTCCCTCCTTGTGGTGGTGGGAGGTGATTGGTGTGTGGTGGGAGGGGGTGTGTCCCTCCTTATGGTGGGAGGTGAATGGTGTGTGGTGGGAGGGGGTGCGTCCCTCCCTTGTGGAGGTGGGAGGTGATTGATGTGTGGTGCAAGGGGGCATGTCCCTCCCTCATTGGGGTGGCCGGGAGGTGATTGGCTTGTCTGCTCATGCAGCTTTGTCCATGAGTCATCTCTTGTCCATGACTCATGGACAAGCCTGATGCTGCTGCAGGACTGGTTAGTGTCCCAGTAGGTATGGGGATGCCTAGTGGTGGGGTTTTTAGGAGCCATTTTCTTTATTGAATATTAGAAAATTTTTAAACAACCATATTACAAAAGGCCTTTAATTTTCATCAGTAACAACATATAAAAAACATTTGGGATCTGACAGTGCCCATTTAAAAAAAATTATAAAAAAATTAAAAAAATGAAATAAATATAAAAAAAATTATATTTCTCGATTTCCAGTGTATAATTTGTAAGGAGTTTTTCTTTTTTTTTACACCTTACATATTACGCCTACACCTCAACAATTTTGAGCTCAGCCATGTGGTAATAGATGATGTGGAAATAATACATTCCTACTATGCATAAGAAACATGATGAAAAATATAACCGAGCGCACAAAAGTGTTTTCTCTTACATTGTTCATTTGGATGTCCAGCTTTCAATACGATTTTACTTTACAGTGTGTGTATTTATATTATATAGATATATTTTATAACTTATTATTAGTTATTATTTATAAGTAAAACAATTCAGCTCTAACTCATCCAGGTCCGGACTCCATAGTCCTGTAATGTGACCTACGAGGACTGCACCCCATAGGCATGTGATGTGACCCCCAAGGTCCGGATCCTATAGAACAGTGATGTGACCACTGAGGCCAAGACTCCATAGCCTTGTGCTGTGACCCCGAGGCCTGGACCCCATAGCCCTGTGATGTGACCCCGAGGCCTGGACCCCATAGCCCTGTAATGTGACCCCGAGGCCTGGACCCCATAGCCCTGTGATGTGACCCACTGGGCCCAGACCCCATAGCCCTGTGATGTGACACCCTTGGCCTGGATCCCAAAGCCCTGTAATATGACCCCTGAGGCCTAGATCCCAAAGCCCTGAGATGTAATCTCTGGGGCCAGCACTCCATAGCCTTGTAATGTAAGCCCTGAGGCTTGGACCCAATAGTTCTGTGATAAGACCCCCAAGGGCCAGACCCCATACCACTATTTTGTGACCCTCCAGGGCCCGGACCCCATGGACCTGTGATGTGCCCTGCGGTATCAGATGACTGAGATCTGGGAAATCTGGCTTCACCTCTTTGATCTCTTTGTCTGTAGTGTGGCCGGGGGGGCATTATCCTGCTGATAGAGGCTGCTGCCATAAGGGGGAACTTGGTGTGTACAATGGTTAGGTAGGTGGTACGTGTCACAGTAACCTCCACATGATGCCAGGACACAAGGTCTCCAGCAGAACATTGCCCATCATACTGCCCCCCCCACTGGCTTCTGTCTTCTTCCCATAATGCATCCTGGTTCCATCTCTTCTCCAGGTAAGCGACACACACACGAACCTGGCCATCCAAATGATGGAGAACATCATCTAACAGACCAGGTACCTTCTTACATTGCTCCTGGTCTAGTTCAGACGCTCTCATGCCCATTGTAACCATGTTCTATGGTGGTCAAGGCTCAACATGGGCAACTGGTCTGCGGTTACGCAGTAATCTGCAATATGAATGCAGCTCTGGAGTATATGGAGTATAGGATGTATCTCACTATCAGTAGAAGTAAACAATTTAACCTTTATTGATTTATTCCAGGACATACCCATAAGGTTAGTGGTTCCTAACTGGAGTGCTACAGCAGCCCGGTGGAAAAGATGGAGACGGGACATGCTAGGACCTCTGTGATGGTCCTAGATCTGGGGTCTTTAGAGTTTTGTGGCCTCTAGTGACTCTCTCTGCAGCCATTAGAGGCCAGAAATATCACTTCTTCTCGGATGTGCACGAGGACATCATTGTGCACAACCCTTAGGTAGAGAAGAGTCCTGTGGCTTTAAGTGACTGGAGAAAAAGAAGGTGGGTGTAAGATGGGTTCCTACCAACAGGTGGCAAGCTAACAGGAGGTCCAATCTACCATGGGAAAAGAACTACAGGGGGCCCATCAAACAGGGGGCAATATACCTACAGGGAGTCCTATATATGAGTGCAAGCTACCTACAGTGGGATCCCACCTACAAGGGATTTTACATATAGGGGGCAAACTACCGACAGGAGGGTTTCACATATAGGGGGCAAAGGACCTTAACATGTAAAGCCTGGAAGAAAGACGAAGAAGGAGGAGAGGATGCATGGAATAGCCTTCCTGCAGAAGTGGGAGCTGCAAATACAGTGAAGGAGTTTAAAGGGGTATTCCAGGCAAAAACTTTTTTTTATATATCAACTGGCTTCGGAAAGTTAAACAGATTTGTAAATTACTTCTATTAAATAATCTTAATCCTTCCAATAGTTATTAGCTTCTAAAGTTGTCTGTCTAACTGCTCAATGATGATGTCACGTCCCGGGAGCTGTGCATGATGGGAAAATATCCCCATAGCAGCTGCACAGCTCCTGGGACGTGAGTCATCAGAAAGCAATTAGACAGAAAACAACAACTCAACTTCAGAAGCTAATAACTATTGGAAGGATTAAGATTTTTTTATAGAAGTAATTTACAAATCTGTTTAACTTTCCGGAGCCAGTTGATATATAAAAAAAAGTTTTTGCCTGGAATACCCCTTTAAGCATACATGGGATAGGCATAAGGCTATCCTTCATATAAGATAGGGATCGGCATAAGGCTATCCTTCATATAAGATAGGGATAGGCATAAGGCTATCTTTCATATAAGACAGGCATAGGCATAAGACTATCTTTCATATAAGATAGGAATAAGGCTATCCTTCATATAAGATAGAGATAGGAATAAGGCTATCCTTCATATAAGATAGGGATAGGCAAAAGGTTATCCTTCATATTAGATAGGGATAGGCAAAATGTTATCCTTCATATAAGACAGGGATAGGCATAAGGTTATCTTTCATATAAGATAGGGATAGGCAAAAGGTTATCTTTCATATAAGACAGGGATAGGCATAAGGTTATCCTTCATATAAGATAGGGATAGGCATAAGGTTATCCTTCATATAAGATAGAGAAAGGCAAAAGGTTATCCTTCATATAAGATAATGATAGGCATAAGGTTATCCTTCATATAAGATAGGTATAAGGCTATATTTCATATAAGACAGGGATAGGCATAAGGTTATCCTTCATATAAGATAGGGATAGGCATAAGGTTATCCTTCATATAAGATAGGGATAGGCAAAAGGCTACCTTCATATAACATAGGGATAGACATAAGGCTATCCTTCATATAAGATAGGGATTAGGTTATTTTTCATATAAGATAGGGATAGACATAAGGTTATCCTTCATATAAGATAGGGATAGGCAAAAGGCTACCTTCATATAAGATGGGGATAGACATAAGGCTATCCTTCATATAAAGAAAGGGAAATACATAAGGCTATCCTTCATATAAGATAGGGCCATGGACTATTAAAGATAGAATATCAGGCAGACATGATGGGCCCAATAGTACTTATATACAGACACATTATATGTTTCTATAACTACCTAAAGGGTTGAGTGCATTATGTTTTAAGCTGTAAACAATAATACAGATTTGCTATAATGTTTATTCCATGCTAATTTCTAACCGACATCCCACCTATTTACTTCATGTGCGTCCTTGTTTTCTCAGCGTGTTTACTGTACTAAACCAACCACAATACCTAATGAATTGCCTAAAGTAACATATACTTCACCCAGGTGTCAGCAGTACGCCTATGGGTGCAGATTGGAATCTATTGCAAAAGCTATGTGAGAATCTTATGGTGTGCAGATGACATTAAAAGTCAATAGTACCGAACAGACACAAGGCTGACACGTCAGCCGGCAACCAGCAGGACTTATGGGAAGAAGAGGTAGCAATAGTTATGAGAATACAAAGAAATATCCCCAACATATCCCCAACATATCCCCAACATATCCTCAATATATCCCCAACATATCCTCAATATATCCCCAACATATCCCCAACATATCCTCAATATATCCTCAATATATCCCCAACATATCCCCAACATATCCCCAACATATCCCCAACATATCCCCAACATATCCTCAATATATCCCCAACATATCCCCAACATATCCCCAACATATCCCCAACATATCCTCAACATATCCCCAACATATCCCCAACATATCCCCAACATATCCCCAACATATCCCCAACATATCCCCAACATATCCCCAACATATCCCCAACATATCCTCAATATATCCCCAACATATCCCCAACATATCCCCAACATATCCCCAACATATCCTCAACATATCCCCAACATATCCCCAACATATCCCCAACATATCCCCAACATATCCCCAACATATCCCCAACATATCCTCAATATATCCCCAACATATCCCCAACATATCCCCACACCTCTTGTTTGAATAGTTATTGTGTAATTTTATGTCTGATACTTGTCTTTGTTTGTACCCCATAATTGTAAGCGCTGCGGAATCTGTAGGCGCTATATAAATAAATAAATAATAAATAAATAATAAATCTTCAGCTCTCCTCCCTTTGGTCTTGCACGGATCCTTAGCCTGGCCCAGCTTGGTACGTAACAGTAGAAAAAAGCAGTTGATCCAGCAATTCCTTAAAACATCAATTCTTTATTCCAAAACGATATAAGTTACAGAACAACCGCAGATCACACCACCTAGCCGATGACACACTCCAAATGGACGCGTTTCGAGCACATGCATAAGTCTATAAGGCTATAAGTTACAGGACCTACGCACATCACACCACCTAGCTGATGACACACTCCAAATGGACGCGTTTCGAGCACATGCATAAGTCTATAAGGCTATAAGTTACAGGACAACCGCACAGCACACCACCTAGCCAGTGACACACTCCAAATGGACGCGTTTCGAGCACATGCATAAGTCTATAAGGCTATAAGTTACAGGACCACCGCACATCACACCACCTAGCTGATGAAACACTCCAAATGGACGCGTTTCGAGCACATGCATAAGTCTATAAGGCTATAAGTTACAGGACAACCGCACAGCACACCACCTAGCCAGTGACACACTCCAAATGGACACGTTTCGAATGCATGCATATAAGGCTATAAATTACAGGACAACCGCACATCACACCACCGAGCCAGGGACACACTCCAAATGGAAGCGTTTCGAGCGCACACATAAGTCTATAAGTTACAGGACAACAACACATCACACCACCTAGCCGGTGACACACTCCAAATGGAAGCGTTTCGAATGCATGCATAAGGATATAAAGCTATAAGTTACAGGACAACCGCACATCACACCACCTAGCCGGTGACACACTCCAAATGGAAGCGTTTCGAATGCATGCATAAGGATATAAAGCTATAAGTTACAGGACAACCGCACATCACACCACCTAGCCAATGACTCATTCCAAATGGAAGCATTTCGAGCACACGCATAAGTCCATAAGGCTATAAGTTACGTGAGAACCACACATCACACCAACGAGCCAATGACACACTCCAAATGGATGCGTTTCGAGCGCATGCATAAGTCTCTAAGGCTATACGTTACGTGAGAACCGCACATCACACCACGGAGCCAGCGACACAATCCAAATGGACGCGTTTCGAGCGCATTCATAAGTCTATAAGTTACATATAAGGATAAAAGGTTACAGGACAACCGCACATCAAACCACCTAGCAGGTGACACACTCCAAATGGACGCGTTTCGAGCGTATGCGCTCGAAAAGCATCCATTTGGAGTGTGTCACCGATTAGGTGGTGTGATGTGCAGTTGTCCTGTAACTTTTAATCGTTTTGGAATAAAGAATTGATGTTTTAAGGAATTGCTTGATCAACTACTTTTTTTCTACTGTAACATTAGTTATGAAACGGGGCATGATGTCATGAGGGGGGCGGGGCTATGACGTCACGAGCTCCCGGTTCCAGCATTCGGAACTGTTTGTTCAGAACGCTGGGCAGCGGAGTACCGTTTTAAGCATCTCCCCTAAATCATAAGGGAAGTATAAATTAGAGAAATATTTTTGTCGCTCCTTATTCCCTGTTGTGTAAACTCTGATGTGTCTTTTAGTTGTAAAAATACAGTACCACAGCAGATTGCTTCATTATGATGAAAAGATGGTTCCTAATACAAACATATAGAAGATCTAACAAAGAACAATCGCAGCCAAAACTAGACCGGCATATTTAATATGATCTAACATACTGAGAATTATAATAGCGTCTTCGTTTTCCAGCCATAACACATCACCTCAGCTCTTTGAAAGGCTAAGTGTGGCAACGAAGAAAATTTTGTTGGTTTATTCAAAGTTGTTATTAGTCAACAATTAGCGGTGCGTCTTAGTGCGTACCCCGCAGAGCCGCATTAGCAGCGAGCCTGGTGCCGCTCATTGTCTTAACATTTTCATCTTGACCACTCAGTCACCCTTTAGTAAATTTAGCTCTCATTCCGAGACTTTGTAAATTACTTAGGACATTACTTGGACGCTCGGTGCGCTGGCATGCAACTTGAGACTTTTAGAAAGTTAATATACAACCTTCCAAAAATAAAACTCTATCCTTCTGCTTGGAGAGGAGAGACTTAAATTTGCAGTTCAAAGCAAACATAAAGAAACAATTCTTCTTTATTAGTATGTGTTTCGGCATATATCAGTCAAGGCTCAAGCTGAGGGTAGCCTATTAAAAGTATTGTTGAATATGAATGGGAAAGTGGAACGTATGTAGCAATATATGTGCAGGTATGTAAAAAATGACATATATATATATATATATATATATATATATATAATGCATACTTACAATAAATCTAAAACTGTATGATCAGGGAAGCTGAATGCTATAGGAAAATGTGTTCAGCTTCCTAAACAGATCAAATACACAATGTATTATCAGGGAAGCTGAATAGTAGAAGAACAATGGGGGAGATTTATCAAAACCTGTGCAGAGGAAAAGTTACGCAGTTGCCCATAGCAACCAATGAGACCGCTTCTTTCATTTTGCAGAGGCCTTGTTAAAAATGAAAGAAGCGATCTGATTGGTTGCTATGGGCAACTGGACAACTTTTCCTCTGTACAGGTTTTGATAAATCTCCCCCAATGTGTTCAGCTTCCTAAACAGATCTAATACACAATGTATGATCAGGGAAGCTGAATGCTAGAAGAATAATGTGTTCAGCTTCCTAAACAGATCTAATACACAATGTATGATCAGGGAAGCTGAATGCTAGAAGAATAATGTGTTCAGCTTCCTAAACAAATCTAATACACAATATATGATCAGGGAAGCTGAATACTAGAAGAATAATGTGTTCAGCTTCCTAAATAAATGTAATACATATCATATGACCAGGGAAGCTGAATGCTATAAGAAAATGTGTTCAGCTTAATATACAAATGTAATACACAATATATGATCAGGGAATCTGAATACTAGAATAATAATTTGTTCAGCTTGCTAAAGACAAATGCACATTATTATGGACATTTATCAACGGGTTTAGTCCGGTTTTCTTTACTATAATTGTCGCAAAATTGACTACACGATTTTTCGTGCGACATTTTGACTGGAAAGCGAGAAAAGCAAGTTTTCCAAAAATTAACTACGTAGTAATAATTTTAAAATGGACTACGGATAGTCAGGTATTTATTAACTGTGACAGTCGCAACTGCGCAAAAAAAAAGTCGCAACAGGGTTAAAAACTGACTAAATTTACTCCAGCTCAAACATGGAGCAGAAAAAGCTACAACCAAAGTAAAAAAGGAAAAATTGCTTACGTGAAAGAAAATTATCAACAGGCTGATAATAAGTCACACATAAACCAGTTGATAAATAAGTCACACATAAGCAAAAAAAAAGTAAGGAAAAAATGACAAAAAAAAAAGAATACATAAGCAAACAATGATAAAAGTCCCTCTATATGATCAGGGAAGCTGAATGCTATAAGAAAATGTGTTCAGCTTTCTAAACAGATCTAATACACAATGTATTATCAGGGAAGCTGAATGCTATAAGAAAATGTGTTCAGCTTCCTAAACACATCTAATACACTAGTGTTTCCCAACCAGCTTGCCAACAGCAGTTCCAAAACTACAATTTCCAGCATGTCTGTTTTGCAACAGCTGTAGGCCCACTGGTCGGCAAAACCTTTAATACACATTGTATGATTAGGAAAGCTGAATGAGTCAAATAACTCGCAATTGCAGCGGGTCTCAGGAGTGACTGCTTGACGTGTCAAAAGTGGTTTCTAATGGCAGTTAATGCTTTAAGGCTTTTAAAAAATATATATATCATTAATTAAACTGAAGTAACTGAGCAACTAAAGTGGATTTTGCTGTGGATTTTCAGCTGCTTTTTTTTCTACAGCTATTAATAAAGTAAGCAGCAGAAAATAAGCAGCTAAAAAATAAAAAAGCAGCAGATCACTCAAATCCACTCAAATCCCCTCATGTGAACCAGCCCTAAGGGCACGTTCACATAGGTGGATTACCTGCAAGTTTCCCGCTGCAGGTTTCAGCCATGACGAGTTTTCAGCGGAGGATTTTCTGCAGCGGAAAATCTGCAGCAGACCCCATTGAGGTCCAGGTCTTCCTTCGAGGATAAAATGACAATAACAGGGCAGAAAATGTAATAAATGAGTAAAATGTATAAAGCCATGCCTGCGTTTTGAATAAATTGCTAACATTTTAGCTCACGACAATAGAGTAAAATCCATTGTGAAAGAAATAAAACAAAAAAATGTATAAATAAAAATTATAATAATAATAGTAATTCAATAAATAAATAAAAATAATAATAGTTATTAAATAGTGTAAAATGCATTTCCCTAAAAAAAAAATGTCACCACAATTTATACCGAATTCCAATAGTAACTAAGGGACAATGCGTATAGAATCCGCTTCCACTTTATAATGGGTGCCCCACCGATCCTAAGAACATGGGGGCCTCAGTGCTGTCCTGTTCCATCCCCTTCACAGTCGTGTCTGAATAACCCTACAGCTTCAGGCTATGTTCACACACAGCATTTTGAACCTCTTTTTGCTTGTTTTACATCACAAAACATGCCCAAAAAAGCATATCCTTTTTTTCCTCTGCAGAATTGCACTGAAATCAATGGGGAAAATGTCCTACACTTTACATGTAATTGAAATTTTAAGACCATAATTATAACATCCATAAAATAAAGTGTAAGGGATTTCTTTTGGGTCTATTTGGTGTCAGAAAAACAGCTATTTTTGGAACTTTTTTTGACACATTTTATGAGCTGTTTATGGGTTTATGGTCAGAAAATTGACTGGTTTGCAAATTGCATATTAGCATTTCAGTGGCCTTGAAAGAAAGAAAGAAAAAAATGACGGCTACAAAAACTGTTTCATAAATAGCTAAAAAAAAAACTAAAGAAATAAAAAATTGCCTGTAAAATGAGCCATGTTTTTTGAGACTCTAATGAGTGAGGGAGATAATCAAAACTGCCTGCACTTGAAATCTGGTGCAATTTGCATCAAAAACTGTGTTTTAGACATGTCTCATTCTACAAGGCCGCTTGACAAGCTAAATAGTGAGTGCGGTGTGGTGGAAAGGTGTGTGGCCTAAGGCCTTTTAGCCTCAAAACATTTTTAGAATCCTGGATTTTTGATAATAACCTTTCAAAGTGGTAACAAGGTAATCTTTGGGCTCTTAGGGGGGTATTTATTAAAACCAATGCAAAGGAAAAGTTGCTGAGTTGCCCATGGCAACCAATCAGATCACTTCTTTCATTTTGCATTTTGCATTTGGCCTTGTTAAAAATCATAGAAGCGAGCTGATTGGTTACTATTGGCAACTGGGCAAATTTTCCTCTGGACAGGTTTTGATAAACCTCCCCTTATTGCTGTTATTGATCCCATCCCATACATGGTGAAAAGCAATTTCTCATTTTCTCCATTTCAGGGGGGCAGGACCAAAGTTGGGTTGTCTGCCAGCAGTGATCACACAGGTACTTTCTTTCCCTTACTTCTAGGGCCAAACATAGCACATCACTATGATTGGCCAGAGAAGTAAGGGAATGAAAGTGACTCTTCTCTGCTGTGCCATGACATAGTGCTAGTTAACAAAAATATATGATAAGTTTGACACAAACAACAACATTTTTTTTACCAAGTGGTTAAGACCAATGGACCACATTATAAGTGAGTGGGGTCCATCAGGTTGGGTTTCTGTTGTCTTTACATTCTAATGGACACTATAACATAGATCAGGGGTCTCAAACTCCCGGCCCGGGGCCATTTGCGGCCCACGGAACAAAATTTTGCGGCCTCTGCCAGGGATCTGGAATTTGTATCGCCCGATGCCCGGGACATGCAGTTCCGGGCGCTGGGCAGGCGATTTCTTCAGACATTTAGCCCTGCTTCAGGCAAGCAGGGCTAAATGCCAGAAGACTTCACACACTTCAGCAAACACTGCTACATGGGACCCGGTGCACATATGACAAGGCAACCAGTCCTGCCCCGTCATTGAACTGCTACTTACATCTGCCTGCAGGTGAGTAACGTCATCGCAAGCGCCACACAGGGACACCGATGTCCAGTGCGTGTGATGATGTCACTTATAGGCGCATCTCTGCCAGCAGGAAGTCCCTGAAGGCAGATGTAAGTGGCGCAGTCCAGGTGGGGAATCTGTACTAAGGCTACCTAATGTGGGGAATCTGTGCTATGGCTACCTAATATGGGGAATCTGTGCTATGGCTACCAAATATGGGGAATCTGTGCTATGGCTACCTAATATGGGGAATCTGTGCTATGGCTACCTAATGTGGGGAAACTGCTGCCTAACTAATGCTCCCCCCCCAGCAGTAGCACCCCCATCATCTGTCAGCTATTACCACAGGGGGGGTAGGGGGAGTGTGGGGGATGTTTCTGGTGGATGATGGGGTTGTTACTGCTGGTGGGGGATGTTGCTGGTGGATGATGGGGGTGTTACTGCTGGTGGGGGATGTTGCTGGTGGATGATGAGGGGTGCATGATGGGGGCATTATATGTGAGGTGTGCATGCGGCCCAGCCTCACCCAGCCTCTACCTCCAGTGGCCCCCAGATAATTTGAGTTTGAGACCCTTGACATAGATGTTAACAGAGCCCTACTGACACTTATAAAACCAAGACACATTGAGGTTAATTTACAAAAAAAAGAGTCTGAGTATTAGGGAATGAGCACCAAAAATGTATGGCATGCGCCCAAAATGCTAGACACTTATTTGGTTGCAAAAAGGTGTCTGGAGAAGGAGGCGTAACTAGAAGAAGTGCCAAAAATGTGCCAAATTTATTAACATCATTTGCTAAACACTGGTGTAGGGCACAATGGCCATGAGAAGGTATGACGATAAAGCTCTAACAAGGAGCAAAGCAAAAAAAAATTCTGCAATTTTAATCATTTGTTTTTTGGTATTACATAAAAATATACATTTTGCAACACAATTGATTCATCTCCCCCTATAATATGGGTATAAATTACTAGATACTTGTGCAACACATAGAAACTGTCACCAGCAAACTTCGGCATTGAAAGTAGCCCTAACTTTTGCTAGAGCCCAAATTATATAATATATATAAAATAGAAATAGAAAAATCTAAAAATTGCTATATATTTTTTATTTTTTTTTGCTAGAATAAATGCATGCTTTTTGGGCTGTAAATACCACCCAGAACACTTAGCAGGGGGATTTGTCAACTGGCGTGCACCTGCTAAATTGCATCTACGCTGTGAGATTTTATCATCTAATTTTGCACTATTTTCACCGTTTTCATGTTGCCTGTCCTAGCTTTGTCATTTGCTTTCTGTGCACTTTTTAGGGGGGAACGTAGTTTGCAAATGCGCTGGTTGATGCGCTGACTTACACAATTATATACAGTGACCAGCTAGCGTATGAACGTGTGTGAGCTTTTTACTCTCTGCGCAAATAAGTGACGTGCGCCACAATTTTGGAAAAATACACGCTTGTAGAGCAAGTTCGCATTGCGCAAAAATCTGTGCTCATGATAAAATTCTGGTATTAGAAATGGGATGAAAATAAGTGTGATATCTCTTTTAATTTGCCCAGTTTTTCTGAAGGGGCCCCTGTGTCTAATTTAAGAAATTGCGCATGCAAGATAAATCGAATCAATTTAAAAAAGAATGCACAATGGGGGGAAAACACACCCACCAATGAACTTCCCACATCCTACGCCTCTTTGGAGTGCAGCATACTTGCACAATTATTTTGCGCGGCAATTATTTTTACGCCGATGATAAATGCAACAAATCTATGTGTGCAGACAAAAATGTAAAAAGAGCGCAAAGTGCAAAAACAAATCATGCGCTCGAAACACGCCAATAAAATAACGTAAAAGCAATGATAAATGCCCCCCTTAAAATAAACACAGCTTTAGGATAAATTCACAAACCGCATATTTGTTGCAGAAATTTTTGCAACACATGTTTTCACATGAATAGGACAATCGCAGAAATTTCTGCAACAAATTCTGCAGCTTCTGAATTCCCCCCTAGAGCAGACACATTTTAAGAATATTGTAGAAATCCCATCTAAACAACCTGGAACTCCGGGTAGAGGGTAAATATACAAAGGAGCCTCATTGCTGTGGATTCTACCTGTAGAAATACATTAGTAGAAAAAGGAGAAACAATTTTACAAATCTTATCCACGTGCTGCAGATTTTATTTTTATTTTTTGCTGCGTGGTATCTTGCACATTATTTGTAAATATTCTGCAGATTTTCTTACTTGACTTCAACGATAAAAAACTGCAACAGAACCCACAAGCAATAACGTACTGCTGCAGATTTTACCAGGCAGATAGATATGCAGCAAAATCTGCATCTGTACTAATATTGTTATTTTTTATAGTCATTTTTATTTATTTTTAAAATAACTTACTGGGAAATCTGCAGCAGTACATCCGGCACCAAAAATCTGCATCATGATTTAAAAATATATATATATGGATCTCGCTATAAAATTGCAGTTCTAGGTGGATTTAACTCAAAAGGAGTCATCTGGGATTAGAATCAAATGAAAACTGAGTTGGAATATCCAACGTGATAAAAGGGTAAGAATTGCACAGATTTGAGGGAAAAAGGGCCAAAAAAAGACATACTGGCTGCATGTTAGTTGGGGATTAATAGGAAAATATGAAGTGTCATACCAACATGACAGGTTTTTTTGGGGGGCGGGGGTTGGAAGTTTTTACGCTAAGTGGCAATATTTTTCTCTCCCATATTTGGAAAAAATTGGTAGAAAAAAACCCCTTTCAGATGTGCACAATAGTCAAACACTGGTGATCCCCAGTACAAGCTCCAGTTGCCACCATAGTCACTCTCTTGATAAGTGGACGACATGTAACTCGTGCAGCCAATCGGCGGCCGTAAAAGGCCGTAAAAATCCCGTCCAGTACTCCTAGTTATAGGAGCCATGATGTTAGGATTGGCTGCTGTAGTCACATGTCCTCGGCTTTTCAAGACAGAGCGCTGAGTACTGGGGATCACGGCTTAATCGTATGGGTGAGTAACCACAGTTTTGTTGTTTTACCACATTTTAGGCCTTTTAAAATAAATAAATACATAAATAAATAATATTAAAAAAAACTGATACAAAACATTTACAGTAGTGCTCTAATACATGTTACATATACAGTAAGGCAAGTTTGCAATTAGACTTGATTGTTCTGCGTATACAGCTCCCATGCATTCCAACATGTCTCCATGGTTACAGACTACAAACATATCCTGCGTAGTCTGATCCTGCAGTCATGTATAACTCTTTCCTCTGTCTCTCTTCTTGATAACCTATACGGGTACAGTCACTTGGTAGGGTTTACAGTGAGATTCCCTCTACAAGTCTGAGCTGCAGTGGGGTTTTTTGCAGCTGAAAATCTGCAGCAGATTACATTTATTTCAATAGGGTCTGATGCAGATTTTCTTTACTCTAAACCCGCCCTTGTGAACGGTACCCTACCAGCGTTTCTCAACTAGGGTGCCTCCAGACCTGTGATCCAAATGTGTTAGGAAGCTGAACACCTTGTTCTCATTGCATTCAGCTTCCCTCATCATACATTGCATATTATAGTGTTTCCCAACCAGTTTTCCTCCATCTGTTGTAAAGCTACAACTCTCAGCATGCCCGGACAGCCTTTGGCTGTCCGGGCATGTTGGAAGTTGTAGTTTTGCAACAGCTGGAGGCATCATGGTTGGGAAACACTGACCTATACATTTCACAAGGTTAGTTTGCAGTTGATAACTATGGACTCACTTGGGTTTGCATAGGAGCTGTATACACAGAACGGGACAATTTTAAATCAAAATGCAAACCATGGTTGCAAAAGTGTCCATATATGGATGCTGTCAGATTCAATTATTTTTATAAGTTGTACATCTTGGCAAAACATTAACCTTTCTATTATACTTCATAAGAAAATTTTATTTCCTTTTTATTAAAATCATGGCTAATTAAAAAAAGACCACTAGGGGTCCCCGTACCATCCAAAAACATAATCCTGTCCGACTGCAGCATCATCTTTGTCCCAGCTGAAACACAGGCAGGGACAAAGTCCAGGAAGTGAGGGTGCGAGTAGCACTCCTCTGTGCTCACTCCTGTCCTTTCAGACTGCAACATGAAAACAGGGGTTACAGAGCAGCCTGCAGTGATTGGATAAAGAGACCCAGCACAGCACAGCAGACTCAGGAAGGAAGTGAATGTATGGTGAGTGAGGGCTGGCTCAGTGCTTGCTTCGGACACACTCCTTCTTGAGCAGTGGATGTCAGAATGACTGAGTGGCAGAACAGAGGATGAGAGGCCCAGCACTCGGGGAAGAAGATGAGTCATGTAGAAGGAGGACACGCCCCTCCAGAGCACAAGATGACAAGGCAAGTGAGCAACAGAAAGAAGGTATTTGTGAGAGAAATATAGGTGCTAGACACATAAAAAAAATGTATGTACATGATCAGGATTGGGTCCTGAGTAAGGCTGGGTTCCCATTACGTTTTCCCCCATACGGGAGCGCATACGGCAGGGGAGAGCTAAAAACTTGCGCTCCCGTATGCCTTTCTATGCGCTCCCATATGTAATTCATTTCAATGAGCCGACCGCAGTGAAATGTTTGGTCCGGTCAGCTCCTTTTTGCCCCATATGCGTGGTCGACCATGGTTTTAGGTGAGGGAAAAAGTGCATACGGGGCAAAAATGAGCCGACCGGACCAAACGTTTCACTGCGGTCGGCTCATTGAAATGAATTGCATGTGGGAGCGCATAGAAAGGCATACGAGAGTGCAGGTTTTTAGCTCCCCCCTGCCGTATGCACTCCCGTATGGGGGAAAACGTAATGGGAACCCAGCCTAACATAACTTTTTTTTTTTTTTTTTAGATATGCCGATACAGAAAATCTGCAGGGTTTTTAAACCAATATCTGCGGCATAGCAGGTATTTAAGGTGAGCACTCTTTAAGGTGATCTGTTATTGACCACATGACTCATCTGGTATTGACCATGTCCTCACCGAAAAACAGTAATAAAAGTTTTGAAGTCTACAACGACCGACCGAATATACGTCAGTGCAACAGATCCATTTGGGGTAGCGGCTAGAGAAGAGAAGACAAGACTTTTTCCATAAGATGTATTTATCGAACATATTGATAAAATGTTCCATCTTATGTGCCGTCTAAAAGTGCGGTGATTGTGGACACCGGCGGCGAGTACATTACACAACGCGCCACTATTCCTGTAAGAAGCCGTGCATTTCAGACGTAGAAGAGAAGCGACATGATCATTACTGAAAACATTTCACAAACATCCTCCGACATCTTCAAACTTTTCTCTCGCCGAACCAAGAAATTTCAAAATAATCTCTAGAAAGCGGAATATCATAATATACGGTAAAGGCGACGGCTACGGTCCTTTGAGGACACTATGAGAGTTGATGCCCATGGCAAAGGGCCGGTAAGGAGAATGCATGGCGGCGCACCCAAAGCTGTGGGCACTTAGTGTGCTGCCATATGGGGCTTCGGTAGAGCGGCAAGTTAGGGAAGTATTGCAATCCTTTATCATACAGTAGTACCTCCTTAATATGCATCTGAGGAAACATTCTACAATAGAGAAACACTCGGTATGTCTACAAATGAGATCTGAGGCAAACAGAGATATTGGCCGGTCCCAAAAACATCTGTAGGTTGGGTACGACAGCTTTCTAAAGGAGACTGGGCACAATATATCCATTTATTACTCTATGGGCTGCACCTGATCATTGGCTGTGATAGATAGATAGATAGATAGATAGATATGAGATAGATAGATAGATAGATAGATAGATATGAGATAGATAGATACATATGAGATATGATAGATAGATATGAGATAGATAGATAGATAGATAGATAGATAGATATGAGATAGATAGATAGATAGATATGAGATAGATAGATACATGAGATATGATATATATGATAAAGATAGATATGAGATTAATATTAGGTAGATAGATATGAGATTAATATTAGGTAGATAGATGGATAGGTAAAGAAGGGTGTGAGAAGGCACCAGGGATTGACCTCTGTGCCGGTGACTATCCAGGTAGCCAGCCCAGAATCAATGTAGTCAAAGTGCCGAAATCACAGCACCAGCTAGGTCATGGATCTTGAAAAACTGGATTATTAATAAAATAATCCAGTTTTTCAAGATCCATGACCTGGCTGGTGCTGTGATTTCGGAACTTTGACTAGATAGATATATAGATATTATAAAGATAGATATGAGATCAATATTAGGTAGATATATATATATATATATATATATTAAGGTTGGGGTCTATAATAGAAACAAAAATACACACAAATTATTTTGACATAATACCAATTTTTTTTTAAAGGGCAGTATGTTATCTAAGATTACTCAAATAAAGATAGTTTTGAGAAACCCCCCAAAAAATAAAAAAAAAATACAACAACAAAGTATGTCAATGTATCTTCATATGAACTGCGTTCACTAGTTTTCAGTTTTATTTTAATAATTTTTTTTCTCATAATTTCAGATTTTATCATTCCTCTTATCTTAATGAATGGGTATGAGTTGCGGTACATCTGCTGACTGATGTGTCTGTTTATGAAGGGACCTGATGAAACATAATAAAGACGTAACAATAACGTTATATAAGTGGCTGCATAAAGCCATATTGGGGCACAAGTACTCTGACCTCACAAGTGTTCCCAAAAAATGACGACCCAAGTGCCAGGCTAATAAATAAAAAAAAGTATACATTTTAAAAAAAAAATGTTTTTACTTGCCATGTCACAGCCACGCTTTCCTATATACAAGACGGACGAGATGCAATAAAACATTACAGTATTTTATAGCCTATGACTGCAAAGGTAAAAGGGTTAAAAATCCATATTTTTATTATGGGGGGGGGGAAAGGTGCAAGGCAAAACACTGTACATGGATTGAGGGAGCATGTTTAAAAAATAAATAAAAAGAATACGGTAGTTTGATTTAAATAAAAAAAATTAATAAAAAAATAAAAAAAGGGTAAAACCTATATCTAAATATATAATTAAATAATGCATTTCCAGGCATCAGGTGTAGCAATTTCAAATATCTGAATCTTATTACGATATGAAAATAAAAAATAAAAAAAATGTTTTTTCAAAAGAGTCTGATGGAAAAGGTAGAGGAGCTGGTAAGCTGCAGAAAACCAGTTAAATCTTGGCACGTAATTCTTTCATTTCAGCCCTGGAACTTTGAGATAAACAATAAAAAAAACGAGATAAAATAATCCTTGTATGCCGTGGCTGGTAATGTATAACTTTTAATACAGTCATGTGAATACACCATGCCAGTCACATTGTTTGATATATTCCTGCCAACTTGTATACATCGACGGGGGCAAGTTTAACCCACATCCAGTATTAGAGGTCAGGAGATAGACGGATACAGCTAAATCCCATTATTCCATTTTCTTTTATCGTCCATCTGCAATATCTACAAATGAACTCTCGGGCCGCTTTCTGAATACACTAAATGGATTTCTAGTCCTGGGCACTGTGGGTCCCGTGCCAACTACCCTCCTGTTGCCCCCGCCTCCTCCAATTGCTTTCCAATGTCTCCAAAAGTTTACATTCACACCCAATTTATTTGCAGATAAAAAGTTAAACTTTGTTTCCTATTAGAAATGGCTGAGACTGTAAATTTGGTGTAGGCCTCAAATCTCCAAAGTTCAATTAAAGTTTAGTTACCATTAACATATAAGATATATATATATATATATATATATATGTATATATATATATATGTAAATATAGAGATAAAAATGATTTTATATATATATATATATATATATACACACACACATATATATATTATAAATATAAATACACACATATATATATATATATATATTTATATAACAGTATATATAAAATATATATTTATATACACACGTACAAATATATATATATATATATATATATATATATATTTTTTTTTTTTATTACTGTTTGCATAGCTAAATAGAAAAAGCTAAAAAAAAAGTTACTATTTACAATAATATATAAATAGGATTACTCCATATTAATTCCCTCTCATTAAAATACATTGTTTTGGGTGGATACCCATGGGCGTGTTAATGATAATGGGGGGGTATACTAAGGACTCTAATGGGGGCAAAACTGTCCTCTCTCTTTAAATATGTAAATTAGCAGTTAGGATTATTTCTGATTGACGTCTCTTAAGGGTCACACTCAACCCCCTATCCTCACATTCCAAAAAAGTTATATAAATAATACGGTATATGGATGTATAGTTCAAGGTTACTGACAGAGTAATAAAATGAACTCTATTATAACAGACCAATGGCATGGCTGGACCAGATGCCGCAGTTATGGCCGAAAAAAGAAACCATCGAAAACCGACCGCGTGATCCAGATTATTATTATTATTATTCTTTTTTTCCTCTCATCTATAAACATCAGATCACATTTATTTATTTTTCTTGAGTTATTGGATTTTGTCACAAGATTAAACAGACGGAGGTAGCTGGTGCCCAAGTCTATTTTTTTTTTTTTTACTAATAATGCAAATCTTAGCCAAAAGAAATGCAAACTGTGGAATAAAGTTGCTGTAACCCTTGCACGTACCGACGGGTGCTCGTCTCCCTGTCCATACATTATGCACAGGGAATACATGCTGCACCACACAGTCAAGTTACATTTCCCTCTAAACTGAAAATCCAGTTGTTGTTCTTGTTCTGCTTGTGATCAGAATTGCCAAGGGCTGTAGTTTTCCACTCCTCTCATTTGTCCAGTCTCCATTTACATAATGTATCCTATGCCTGAACAGTTAACAGCTGAGAAAGAAGGAAATATAAGGAAACATATAAAAAAATAAAAACAAACAACCCATGCAATAGTTTTTTTTTTAAGCCAGTTTAAGAAATAATACTTTTAGAAAAAAAAATATCCAAATATGCATTAGACGTATTTGTGGTTGTACCCGGATAGGTGTCACAGTACGTGGGTAATAACCCTGTGTTATCAGAGGGTACTAACCCTGGGATGTCTTGTACCTGTTGGATACAAACCAAAAAAGTAATTTGCATTCACGAAAAAGTGGGCCGCAACTACCCGGCGGGTACAGGTACAAGTGACATTATGCTACTTCAAAAAGCCGCTCTGTCTGAGGGTACCCAGTGAACCCCCTCCCCAAACACAACAACAACAACAACAACAAAAAAGACACAAACACAACAGTGCAAAAACTGAGGCATACAGAAGGAAAGCTTGGCCCTGATTTTTGATGACAATCTCTTTCCCAAAAAAAAAAAAAAAAAAAATACAAAATAAAAAGAAGAAAGCTTAGTGATTTTTTTTGTAAACTCTTTATGCAACAGTGACTCTCGGTGTCCGTGCAACAAGCAAAGCAGCAGTGTTACTCGTAGGGAAAAAACAAAAAAGATCTGAGATGAGAAGAGGCAGATTATGCACACAAACCACAACACAACACAAAAAAGCAGATCTCGTCTTTCCTTCCATGCTGCAAAAAACAAAAACAAAAAAAAAAACTCTGCCGAAAAGCCTTTCCAAAACAATGGTCCAAGGCCCAGGAAAACATGCCGGATATGTCTGGATACTTTTTATTGCATTTTATTTTTATGCTTTTTTTGTTTTTTTTTTAAATCACAAGCATTATTTTATTTATTCCCCAAATACAAAATGGCTCTAGACACTAAAAATGTCTCTAGCAGGGACAATGACACACCCCCCCCCCTCCTCTCCTGAGCAGACACACCTAACAGCAGGCACTTTTTCTCTTCCCAACACTACCTGTTCCAAAGTTTTCACATTTTACAATAAAGAAACGTTAGCTGCCGAGCTGGAGGAGAACAAGTTGAGAGCACACAATGCTGTTTGCTTCTAAAAATAAAGAAAAGAAAAAAAGGGAGGACAGATATGCAACCCCAGCTCTCCGGTCCAAAGTAAATAAGGATAAAAAAATAAATAAAAAAGAAAAGAAACTAAAATTCAGTCCAAAGTTTAACATACAACAACAACCTGCTCCACATTTACATTTTCCTATTCCTTTTATATATATATATCTTGTCTTGTCTTGTTTTTTTGCCAACTTTTAACACAGGAAGGAACAGATTAAATAAATAAAATCAGCTATAAAATAGACATCTCGGCACATACTAAAAAAAAAAAAAGATGCAAAAAAGGATATAAAAACTGGGAGCTGTATAAACAGGAGACGAGACTGAAGAGATACACACACACACAGGAGAGTTTCGGACGAGTGACTGATATTGATTTCATTAGAAACCGAGGAAAATAAAAAATAAATAAATAAAAATAAAATAAAATAGAATAAAAGAAATTTAAAGTAAAAATGCCGAACTGCCGGAGCGGTCACACCCATAAACACAAACAACTGTAGGAGAGAAGGATGAAGAAATAAAATATATATATATACATATATATATATATAATTTTTCTTTTTTTAGGGAGGGGGTTTGGTAGGCCCCAGGAAACATGTTGAGCAAAATAAAATTCAAGGAAAAGAAGAAACTGTAAGTTGCCGGATACATTTCGTGCAAATCGAAAGACAAGAATAAACAAAATGTGACTGAAAATTAAAAAAAGGCGAATGAATTGGATACATTTTTGTTTTCTCTTTAAAGTTAACTGGCCTACCTTGTTTCCCCCAGAGCTGAGTTTTCTTCTTATAATCGGAGTCTCCCTGGAACTACAGTGTGAGTGGTAATGACTGCCTGCCTGTCTAATGAGTCCATTTTCCTGCGCTTGATGTTGTGTATATACACACACTGCAACCTACCTTACAAACCACAGAGACGAGAGAGAGAGAGAGTGGAAAAGAGGAAGAGAGAGAGAGGGAGAGAGAGAGAAAGAGCGAGCAAGAGTATGTGTGTGTGTGATAGAGGGAGAAAGACACAGACAATGCCCTCCTACCAGACAGCAGACAGCCCTCCTTCCTCTATCTAGCAAGCAAAATACTCACTCGTCTACTGCAGCAACAGGTTCAACACTGCTTGACTAACACACTGCCAGATACCAGCAGCCAAAAAAAAAAAAGGGACCAGGGACACACAGACAGTTCGGAAGGAGCAGCCCCACCTTCCCTCCCCTTGCTCCCGCATTGTTTTTCAGCCACTGATTATATATTAATGTCACCCGTTTTGTCAGAGGTTGTACAGCCTATTCAGTCACAAAAAAATGGTGACAGGCGTAATTGCTTTCCTAATAATTTCCTTTTTTTCTTTCTTTTTTTTCTTTCTTTTTTTATTTATTTTTTAAAGCTGTAAAAATTAAAAAATAAAATAAAACAGCAACAAAATGAAGCCAGAAATCGGGGAGAGCACTCAGGAAGCAATATCACCTTCTACAACTTGCAATACGGTCCTCGGCGACCTATATCGGTGTCTCCTGCTATGAAGTATCAATATAGAATAAACAAAGAGCACGTACGTGCACTCACCGCTAGGCAGAGACAGTCGGGTCTGGAAGTCCGGTAAGGGGGTGCCGGGTCACGACATAGGGGCTGGTGTGTGGTGCTCGGAGGCTACGCCTACGGCGTAGCCTCCGAGCGCCACTCAACCAGCGCCTAAGCCGGACTTCCAGGCGTAGCCTCCGAGCGCCACACCCCAGCGCCTATGCCGTGACCCAGCACACCGTTACTGGACTTCCAGGCGTAGCCTCCGAGCGCCACACACCAGCGCCTATGCCGTGACCCGGCACCCCATTACCGGACTTCCAGGCGTAGCCTCCGAAAGCCTCACACCAGCACCTATGCCGGACTTCCAGGCGTAGCCTCCGAGCGCCACATCTGAGCGCCTATGCCGTGACCCGGCACCCTATTACCGGACTTCCAGGCATAGCCACCAAGCACCACACACCAGCGCCTATGCCGTGACCCGGCACCCCATTACCGGACTTCCAGGCGTAGCCTCCGAAAGCCTCACACCAGCACCTATGCCGGACTTCCAGGCGTAGCCTCCGAGCGCCACATCTGAGCGCCTATGCCGTGACCCGGCACCCTATTACCGGACTTCCAGGCATAGCCACCAAGCACCACACACCAGCGCCTATGCCGTGACCCGGCACCCCATTACCGGACTTCCAGGCGTAGCCTCCAAGCGCCACTCACCAGCGCCTATGCCGGACTTCCAGGCGTAGCCTCCGAAAGCCTCACACCAGCACCTATGCCGGACTTCCAGGCGTAGCCTCCGAGCGCCACATCTGAGCGCCTATGCCGTGACCCGGCACCCTATTACCGGACTTCCAGGCATAGCCACCAAGCACCACACACCAGCGCCTATGCCGTGACCCGGCACCCCATTACCGGACTTCCAGGCGTAGCCTCCAAGCGCCACTCACCAGCGCCTATGCCGGACTTCCAGGCGTAGCCTCCGAGCGCCACACCCCAGCGCCTATGCCGTGACCCGGCACCCCGTTACCGGACTTCCAGGCGTAGCCTCCGAGCGCCACACACCAGCGCCTATGCCGTGACCCGGCACCCCATTACCGGACTTCCAGGCGTAGCCTCCGAAAGCCTCACACCAGCACCTATGCCGGACTTCCAGGCGTAGCCTCCGAGCGCCACACCTGAGCGCCTATGCCGTGACCCGGCACCCTATTACCAGACTTCCAGGCATAGCCACCAAGCACCACACACCAGCGCCTATGCCGTGACCCGGCACCCCATTACCGGACTTCCAGGCGTAGCCTCCAAGCGCCACACACCAGCGCCTATGCCGGACTTCCAGGTGTAGCCTCCGAGCGCCACACCTGAGCGCCTATGCCGTGACCTGGCACCCCATTACCGGACTTCCAGGCGTAGCCACCAAGCGCCACACACCAGCGCCTATGCCGTGACCCAACACTCCATTACCAGACTTCCAGGCGTAGCCTCCGAGCGCCACACCCCAGCGCCTATGCCGGGACCCGGCACCCCATTACCGGACTTCCAGGCGCAGCCTCCAAGAGCCACACACCAGCGCCTATGCCGTGACCCGGCACCCCGTTACCGGACTTCCAGGCGTAGCCTCCGAGAGCCACACCCCAGCGCCTATGCCGTGACCCGGCACCCCGTTACCGGACTTCCAGACCCAACTGTCTCTGCCTAGCGGTGAGTGCACGTTCATGCTCTTTGTTTATTCTATAAAATAAAACAGAACAAGCACAAAGCTGGTTGGCCTGATGCACATCAGATTTATTTTTCTTAATGAACGATATTTACGGATGCTTGACCCCCCCACCCCCACCCCAAAAAATAATAAAAAATAATAGAAAATATTCCTGTAATCTGCAAGCCGGGTCAATGTGCCAGTACAGGGGTAGGAGGGGTGGTGGAGAGAGTGCCTGCTCCTACAGTTATAATAATATGCAGTACTTATGTCTGAACAGGTGCAATGCATATAGTACATAGTGTTACCAGGACAGAAATAAAACGATACACCGAAACCTTCCTCCAAATTAAAACTCCGGCCAAGGGTTATTTTAAAGGGAAGCGGACGCGTGGATGCTTGTCCCATTTTTTTTTTGTTTACTGGCATGAAAATAATATTCCTGTGTTAAAAACTGATATAAAAAGTATTTAAGAGAAGAAGGCGAAAATGATTTTGGAGGGAAAGTTGCCTTTCTTTTTTTTTTTTTTCTCTTTTATTCAGACCGTGGAATCAGGATGCAGATTGTAGAAATTGAGATAAGAACTGAGATGTGGGATTTATGGCTGGGGTGTAAGGGGTTACTCGCGAAAGCATCAATGGTAAAAGATATTCATTCTCTCAGCACCTGTATCCAGTGACCTTGTACTGTTCAGGACTAAGCAGAATATATAAAGGATGAAAGTATACAAAGTGCAAAACCGTGCATAAAACTACGCAAAGCACAAAAAGGATAAAAAGTGTACAAAGTAACTGTACTACTCCTAATGCAAAACCGTGCATAAGACTATTAAAAGCACAAAAAGGATAAAAAGTGTACAAAGTAACTGCACTACTCCTAGTGCAAAACCGTGCATAAGACTATTAAAAGCACAAAAAGGATAAAAAGTGTATATAAAGTAACTGCTCTACTCCTAGTGCAAAACCGTGCATAAGACTAAGGCTGGGTTCACACCACATTTTTGCCATACTGTTATCAATCAGTTTTTCTAAAGAAAACCGTATGGCAAAAAGCCCGGATGGAACTGTATGGGGAAAAAGTAAACTGTATGCATTTTTAAACCATATACTGTTTTTAAAAGTGCATACAGTTCCGTCCGTTTTTATAAAAAAAAAAAAAAAACATAAGTTTTTGAAAATTTTGTCCATTTTTAATGGAAGGGGTGTTGGGTGGGGACTTTAGGATGCAAATGTGCATGTGTAAAGTAAAAACCGTATACGGTTTCCCGTATGGAACCGTATACATGTGCGTTCCCCATTGACGTCCATGTTAAAAAAAACATATGCGGTTGCAGTACGGTTTTTAAACCGGAGACAAAACCGTGGTCAACCACGATTTTGACTCCGGTTTAAAAACTGTACTGCAACCGTAGGCGTTTTTTTTTTAACATGGACGTCAATGGGGAACGCACATGTATACGGTTCCATACGGGAAACCATATACGGTTTTTACTTTGCACATTCGCATTTGCATCCTTAAGTCCCCACCCAACACCCCTCCCATTAAAAATGGACAACATTTTCAAAAACTTATTATTATTATTTTTTTATAAAAATGAACGGAACCTTATGCACTTTTAAAAACAGTATAAAAACGCATACTGTTTTCTTTTTCCCATATGGTTCAATCCGTTTTTTTGCAAATCAGTTTTCTTTAGAAAAACTGATTGAAAACAGTATGGCCAAAACGTGGTGTGAATCCAGCCTAAGCAAAGCTTAAAAGGGGTATTCCAGGCAAAAACTTTTTTTTATATATATATCAACTGGCTCCGGAAAGTTAAACAGATTTGTAAATTACTTTTATTAAAAAATCTTAATCCTTCCAATAGTTATTAGCTTCTGAAGTTGAGTTGTTGTTTTCTGTCTAACTGCTCTCTGATGACTCACGTCCCGGGAGCTGTCCAGCTCCTATGGGGTTATTCTCCCATCATGCACAGCTCCCGGGACGTGACATCATCATTGAGCAGTTAGACAGAAAACTTCAGAAGCTAATAACTATTGGAAGGATTAAGATTTTTTAATAGAAGTAATTTACAAATCTGTTTAACTTTCCGGAGCCAGTTGATATATAAAAAAAAGTTTTTGCCTGGAATACCCCTTTAAAGGATGAAAGTATACAAAGTGCAAAACAGAGTACAAAGTAACTGCACTACTACTAGTGCAAAACAGTGCATACGACTAAGCAAAGCAAAAAAAAGGATAAAAGCATACACAGCAACTGAATTACTCCTAGTGTAAAACAGTGCAAAATACCAAGCTAAGCACAAAAAGGGTAAAAAGTATACAAAGTAATAGCACTACTCCTAGTGCAAAGCAGTGCATACAACTAAGGCCTCGTTGGAAAACGTCCGTGACGGGACACAACAGAAAACAACGGATCCCGACAGATCCCTTTTACTATTATGGGGTCCGTCGGGTGTCTTTTGACTTGGGTAGCGGGAGGAAAAAATGTTGCATAATGTATTTTTCCTCCCGCTATTCTCCCCGGGCTCCCCGACATATGTCACACTGCCGTGTCACAACGGCAGTGTGAGAGAAGCCTAAGCAAAACACAACAATTATGTGTGTACCGTATGCAAAGTAACTGCACTACCCATAGTGCAATATAGTATATAAAAATAAGCAAAGCACAGAAAGATGATAAGTATATACAAAGTAACTGTATTACCCCCTGCCCCTTAGTGCCACATAGTACAGTATATAAAACTAAGCAAAGCACAAAAATGATGTGTGTATAACAAAAGTAACTGCACTAAGGCTATGCAAAGTATAAAAAGGATTTAAAGAGTACTTGTCACCAAATAAACTTTTCTTAACTAACTCAGGCTATGTCCCCTAACTACTCCTAACACCCCTCCCACCCCTAAAAAAAGCTGTGTATCATACCTTTATTCTTGCTCATATGCAATCTCCCAGCAGGAGAAAGTGGGCGTTTCCCAGCAGGCGTGACATCACTGAAGCCTGCTTGAGGACCACTTCCGCCCTCACATCATTGCAATGCTGTGATAATTAGAAAACTTCAAGCTCTATGCATGTTTCATTGAGGCTCTGTGCAGCTTTCAGTGAGGCTCTGTGCAGCTGTCAATCAAGCTCAGTTGCGTTTGGAAAATTTAGTTCTGAGCGCTGGTGCGGGCTTCGGGGGTCGCCACACCCCCTTGTGATGTCAAGGCCACACCCCCTCAATGCAAGTCTATGGGAGGGAGCCTGAAGGCCGCCATGCCCCCTCCCACTGACTTACATTGAGGGGGCATGACCTTGATGGCCGACCCCCGCAGCGCGAAAACAGCATTAGGAACATTTAGTTCCGAAGGCTGGCCAGTAGAGTACCCCTTTAATTGTGGCAGGGAACAGAACAGAGCCACCTAGTGGTCGTTTTTTCTGTTACATTTTAAACATATTTATATTGATATTTTTAAAAGCAAGTGAATAGGGAAATGTCTTCTAATTACACAAGGAACACTATATTAAAAGTTTTATTCAGTGACAGGTACTCTTTAAGTATTCAAAGTAACAGCACTACCCCTAGTGCAATAAAGCTAAGCAAAGTATAGGAAGGATATAGGTATACAAAGTAACTGCACTAGCCCTAGTGCAATATAGTGCATAAAGCTAAGCAATGTATAAGGGTATAAGTATACAAAGTAACAGCTCCTGCGCTAAGAGGTGCTATGCAGCGCCGTACATTTACGGCGCATGTCCTTAAGGGGTTAAGATTAGTGTTGAGCAGCATAGGCCAGATTCAAATTTGCGATATACTATGCGCCTTAAAATTTGCATGCGCATGCGCAACATTGCATAATAAAAGAGCTAAAAGAAGGGAGGGATCAATAAGCGCAAAAATTTGCATATGCAAATTTCCGGGCGCCCACCAGTCTGACACAGTAACTAATATTGGAGCCTTGTTTACACCACAAGCTGGAAGCAGGGAGGGATGATCACTGTGATGTGTACTGTGGGGGAAAAATGTGAATATTCCTAATTGCGAATATTTAGCGCCATATTCGCGATAAATATTTGCATTGCGAATATTCGCGCCCAACACTAGTTAAGACCTCTCCACAGGTGATCAATGGGATTTAGATCTGGACTCATTGCTGACACTTCAGAACTCTCCAGCACTTTGTTGTCGTCCATTTCTGGGGCTTTTTGACATATGTTTGGGGTCATTGTCCTGCTGGAAGACCCATGATCTCGGGAGCAAACCAGCTTTCTGACACTGGGCTGTACAGTGCGACCCAAAATCTGTTGGTAATCCTCAGATTTCATGATGTCTTGTACACATTCAAGGCCCCCAGTGCCAGAGGCAGCAAAACAACCCCAAAACATCACTGACCTCCACCATATGTCACTGTAGGTTCTGTGTTCTTTTCTTTGTAGGCCTCATTCCTTTTTCAGTAAACAGTAGAATGATGCGCTTTACCAAAAAGCTCTATCTTGGTCTCATCTGTCCACAAGACATTTTCCCAGAAGGATTTCGGTTACTCAAGTTCATTTTGGCAAATGTAGTCTTTCTTTTTTATGTCTCTGTGTCAGCAGTGGGGTCCTCCTGGGTCTCCTCCATAGTGGGGTCCTCCTGGGTCTCCTCCATAGTGGGGTCCTCCTGGGTCTCCTCCGTAGTGGGGTTCTCCTGGGTCTCCTCCATAGTGGGGTCCTCCTGGGTCTCCTCTATAGTGGGGTCCTCCTGGGTCTCCTCCATAGTGGGGTCCTCCTGGGTCTCCTCCATAGTGGGGTCCTCCTGGGTCTCCTCTATAGTGGGGTCCTCCTGGGTCTCCTCTATAGTGGGGTCCTCCTGGGTCTCCTCCATAGTGGGGTCCTCCTGGGTCTCCTCCATAGAGTTCCATTTCATTTAAATGTCGACTGATGCTCCCTGAGCCCCTTGTTTGGGGCTGCTTATCCACCATCCGGACTATCCTGTGTTGACACCGTTCATGAATTTTTCTCTTCCGTCCACGCCCAGGGAGATTATCTACAGTGCCATGGGTTGCAAACTTCTTGATAATGTTGCGCACTGTGGACAAAGACAAATCTAGATCTCTGGAGATGGATTTGTAACCTTGATATTGTTGATATTTGTCCACAATTTTGGTTCTCAAGTCATCAGACATTTCTCTGCTCCTCTTTCTGTTGTCCAGGCTTAGTGTGGCACACACCGACACACAATGCACAGACTAAGTGAACTTCTCTCCTTTTTATCTGCTTTCAGGTGTGATTTTTATATTGCCCATGCCTGTTATTTGCCCCAGGTGAGTATAAAGGAGCATTACAGGCTTGAAACAATCTTATTTATCCACAATTTTGAAAGGGTGCCAATAATTTTGTCCAGACCATTTTTGGAGTTTGGTGACATTATGTCCAATTTGCTTTTTTCCTCCTTTTTTGGTTTAGTTCCAATACACACAAAGGGAATAAACATGTATATAGCAAAACATGTGTTACTGCAATCCTTTTCTGTGAGAAATACTTAATTTTCTTGAAAAATTTCAGGGGTGCCAACATTTACAGCCATGACTGTGGGTATACAAAGTAACAGCACTACCCCCTAGTACAATCTAGTGCATAAAGCTAAACAAAGTATAAGGATATAAGTATACAAAGTAACAGCACTACCCCCTAGTGCAATATAGTGCATAAAACTAAACAATGTATAAGGATATAAGTATACAAAGTAACAGCACTACCCCCTAGTGCAATATAGTGCATAAAACTAAACAATGTATAAGGATATAAGTATACAAAGTAACAGCACTACCCCCTAGTGCAATATAGTGCATAAAACTAAACAATGTATAAGGATATAAGTATACAAAGTAACAGCACTACCCCCTAGTGCAATATAGTGCATAAAACTAAACAATGTATAAGGATATAAGTATACAAAGTAACAGCACTACCCCCTAGTGCAATATAGTGCATAAAACTAAACAATGTATAAGGATATAAGTATACAAAGTAACAGCACTACCCCTAGTGCAATATAGTGCATAAAACTAAACAATGTATAAGGATATAAGTATACAAAGTAACTGTCCTTCTCCTAGTGCAATATAGTGCATAAAGCTAAACAATTTATATGGATATAAGTATACAAAGTAACAGCACTACCCCTAGTGCAATATAGTGCATAAAACTAAACAAAGTATAAAGATATAAGTATACAAAGTAACAGCACTACCCCCTAGTGCAATATAGTGCATAAAGCTAAACAATGTATAAGGATATAAGTATACAAAGTAACAGCACTACCCCCTAGTGCAATATAGTGCATAAAACTAAACAATGTATAAGGATATAAGTATACAAAGTAACAGCACTACCCCTAGTGCAATATAGTGCATAAAACTAAACAATGTATAAGGATATAAGTATACAAAGTAACTGTCCTTCTCCTAGTGCAATATAGTGCATAAAGCTAAACAATTTATATGGATATAAGTATACAAAGTAACAGCACTACCCCCTAGTGCAATATAGTGCATAAAGCTAAACAAAGTAAAAAGATATAAGTATACAAAGTAACAGCACTACCCCTAGTGCAATATAGTGCATAAAACTAAACAAAGTATAAAGATATAAGTATACAAAGTAACAGCACTACCCCCTAGTGCAATATAGTGCATAAAACTAAACAAAGTATAAGGATATAAGTATACAAAGTAACAGCACTACCCCTAGTGCAATATAGTGCATAAAACTAAACAAAGTATAAAGATATAAGTATACAAAGTAACAGCACTACCCCTAGTGCAATATAGTGCATAAAACTAAACAATGTATAATACAAAGTAACAGCACTACCCCTAGTGCAATATAGTGCATAAAACTAAACAAAGTATAACGATATAAGTATACAAAGTAACAGCACTACCCCCTAGTGCAATATAGTGCATAAAGCTAAACAAAGTATAAGGATATAAGTATATAAAGTAACAGCACTACCCCCTAGTGCAATATAGTGCATAAAGCTAAACAATGTATAAGGATATAAGTATACAAAGTAACAGCACTACCCCTAGTGCAATATAGTGCATAAAACTAAACAAAGTATAAGGATATAAGTATACAAAGTAACAGCACTACCCCCTAGTACAATATAGTGCATAAAGCTAAACAAAGTATAAAGATATAAGTATACAAAGTAACAGCACTACCCCTAGTGCAATATAGTGCATAAAACTAAACAAAGTATAAGGATATAAGTATACAAAGTAACAGCACTACCCCCTAGTGCAATATAGTGCATAAAACTAAACAAAGTAAAAAGATATAAGTATACAAAGTAACAGCACTACCCCTAGTGCAATATAGTGCATAAAACTAAACAATGTATAAGGATATAAGTATACAGAGTAACAGCACTACCCCCTAGTGCAATATAGTGCATAAAACTAAACAATTTATAGGGATATAAGTATACAAAGTAACAGCACTACCCCCTAGTGCAATATAGTGCATAAAACTAAACAAAGTATAAGGATATAAGTATACAAAGTAACAGCACTACCCCCTAGTGCAATATAGTGCATAAATCTAAACAATGTATAAGGATATAAGTATACAAAGTAACAGCACTACCCCCTAGTGCTATATAGTGCATAAAACGAAACAAAGTATAAGGATATAAGTATACAAAGTAACAGCACTACCCCCTAGTGCAATATAGTGCATAAAACTAAACAATGTATAAGGATATAAGTATACACAGTAACAGCACTACCCCTAGTGCAATATAGTGCATAAAACTAAACAATGTATAAGGATATAAGTATACAAAGTAACTGTCCTTCTCCTAGTGCAATATAGTGCATAAAGCTAAACAAAGTAAAAAGATATAAGTATACAAAGTAACAGCACTACCCCCTAGTGCAATATAGTGCATAAAGCTACACAAAGTATAAGGATATAAGTATACAAAGTAACAGCACTACCCCCTAGTGCAATATAGTGCATAAAACTAAACAAAGTATAAGGATATAAATATACAAAGTAACAGCACTACTCCTAGTGCAATATAGTGCATAAAACTAAACAATGTATAAAGATATAAGTATACAAAGTAACAGCACTACCCCTAGTGCAATATAATGCATAAAACTAAACAATGTATAAGGATATAAGTATACAAAGTAACTGTCCTTCTCCTAGTGCAATATAGTGCATAAAACTAAACAATGTATAAGGATATAAGTATACAAAGTAACAGCACTACCCCCTAGTGCAATATAGTGCATAAAACTAAACAATGTATAAGGATATAAGTATACAAAGTAACTGTCCTTCTCCTAGTGCAATATAGTGCATAAAACCAAACAATTTATAGGGATATAAGTATACAAAGTAACAGCACTACCCCCTAGTGCAATATAGTGCATAAAACTAAACAAAGTATAAGGATATAAGTATACAAAGTAACAGCACTACCCCTAGTGCAATATAGTGCATACAACTAAACAATGTATAAAGATATAAGTATACAAAGTAACAGCACTACCCCTAGTGCAATATAGTGCATAAAACTAAACAATGTATAATACAAAGTAACAGCACTACCCCTAGTGCAATATAGTGCATAAAACTAAGCAATGTATAAGAAGGATATAAGTAACTGCACCACTTTTAGCTGAATATAAAACAATACTGAGGGTGCGCTCACACTGAGTAAATAAAGAGTAATTCACGGCGAAAAATTTACGGGCGGAAAAAAGAATTTTATTTTTGCGTGAAATTCCACCCGCATTCCGCACAAATTGCGGGCTGAAATGGGGGAGAAAGAAGTGAAGGGTTTTTCAGCCATTTCCGCGCAATTTTTTTACCATTGACTTCTATTGATTTCTGCTAGCGGATTCCGCTAGAAGAATGAATATGCTCACTCTTCAAGCGGAACGGAATTAAGCGTCGGAATTCCGCTAGCAGAATTTCCGCAGTGTGAACAGGACAACGGAAAAAACATTAAAGTCAATGGGCAGAGGAGATGGGCATTAATTTGAAGCGGAGAATTCAAGAGGAAATACTCGAGTAAATTAACTCTTGAATTACTCCGTGTGAACGCGCCCTTATTATGCAAAATACAATGTAGCAGATAATGCTGCCCCATCACTGATCACTGATCACAGTGCAAGTTTCCCAACCGGGGTGCCTCCAGCTGTTGCAAAACTACAACTCCCAGCATGACCGGACAGCCGTTGGCTGTCCGGGCATGCTGGGAGTTGTAGTTTTGCACAGCTGGAGGCACCCTGGTTGCAAAGCGCTGCTCTACGGCATAGACGAAGCAAAAAAAATTAAAAAATAATTTAAAAAAAGCAACGTATATTCTGTGTATATGAATGCATAGTATAGTACGTGACGGCTCGCTTGGAAATCAGCGCGACGGTAATGACTTACAAGGTGCCAACGCTTCTCTCCTCTTGCTGCCTGGCAAATTACACCTTAGACATATTTATTAAAGAGGCATTGCACTAAATCACAGCAATCAGAATTGAGTTACGCTTAATTACCGCATGCTGCTATTTATTTTCATAAACGCATTAGCAAAACCTACTTTTTCTTTACCAACACATTTTTTTTATATGATACATTTTCTACAGTCACAGAATGCAGCAGATGATTTTGTTCTTTTTACAAATAGCTATCAGAATATAGAAAAAAAATTATAATAATAAAATAAAAAATATCATGTCCAGTCATCTGTTCTATTATAATTGTATATACGATGATTTAATGGAAAATTTACAACATTAATAAAAAATATATATATATATATATATACATATATAATAAAAATAGTAAATAATAAAAAATAATAATAATGGTATTAAAAAAAAAAAAAACAAGAAAGAAAAATTTCCCTGAACCACGTTGCATTGTCAATAATGATCAGTAGGTCGCGTTCCCATGTGCAGCTGAAGCCACGCCTCCATGCATTCGCCGATGAGTATGGACAACAATGCGCAGCAATTGGTGAACATATAGGGGGGTGGGGTTTCAGCACCTCTTTACCTGCATGTAGAAAGTCAGGCCTAAAGATATTTATTTATTTTAAAAGAGCCTAGTGATTAAAAAAAATTAGGACTAATACTTAAGGTGGCTTTGCTGCAGATATGCCGAGGCAGAAAATCTGCAGGATTTCCAAACAAAAATCTACAAAAAAAAAATATAAAAAAATGATATGTTACTGAATACCTAATCATGATCATGTACATATAATTGTTATGTGTCTAGCACCTATATTTTCCTCACAAATTCCTTCTATCTATTGCTCACTTGGTTTGTCATTCTGCGTTTTGGAGAGGGAGTGTCCACATCCTTAGTTGAGTGTTGGGTCTCTCCATCCAATCACTGCAGGCTGCTCTGTAACCCCCTCCTCTCTGTTTTCATGGCGCAGTCTGATAGGACAGGAGTGAGCACAGAGCAGTGCTAGTCCCGCCCTTACTTCCTGGATCATGTACATATAATTATGTGTCTAGCACCTATATTTCCCTCACAAATACCTTCTATCTATTGCTCACTTGGTTTGTCATTCTGCATTTTGGAGAGGGGGTGTCCACATCCTTACTTGAGTGCTGGGTCACTTCATCAAATCACTGCAGGCTGCTCTGTAACCCCCTCCTCTCTGTTTTCATGGCGCAGTCTGATAGGACAGGAGTGAGCACAGAGCAGTGCTAGTCCCGCCCTTACTTCCTGGATCATGTACATATAATTATGTGTCTAGCACCTATATTTCCCTCACAAATACCTTCTATCTATTGCTCACTTGGTTTGTCATTCTGCATTTTGGAGAGGGGGTGTCCACATCCTTACTTGAGTGCTGGGTCACTTCATCAAATCACTGCAGGCTGCTCTGTAACCCCCTCCTCTCTGTTTTCATGGCGCAGTCTGATAGGACAGGAGTGAGCACAGAGAAGTGCTAGTCCCGCCCTTACTTCCTGGATCATGTACATATAATTATGTGTCTAGCACCTATATTTCCCTCACAAATACCTTCTATCTATTGCTCACTTGGTTTGTCATTCTGCGTTTTGGAGAGGGGGTGTCCACATCCTCACTTGAGTGCTGGGTCACTTCATCCAATCACTGCAGGCTGCTCTGTAACCCCCTCCTCTCTGTTTTCATGCTGCAGTCTGATAGGACAGGAGTGAGCACAGAGAAGCGCTAGTCCCGCCCTTACTTCCTGGACTTTGTTCCAGCCTGTGCTTCAGCTGGGACTAAGATGATGCTGCAGACGGACAGGATTATGTACTGGGTGATATGGGGACCCCTAGTGGTGATTTTTATTAGCCATGATTTCTATAATAAAGGAGATAAAATGTTCTCATGAAGTATATTATAAATGTTTTTTGCCAAGATGTACAGCATGTAATTTTTTGGGGAATCTGAGAGTGCCTATTTAAATACATAGTTTTTTTCTTCTACACGTACCGTGTCTGCTGCATATTTCAGATATTTATTTATATTGACTAAATCCGCAGCATCAAATCTACGGCAGATGAGTTATGTGTGAATGTGCCCTAGGGATTGCCCCTTGCCCCCCCCCCCCCCCCCCCCCAGGGGACTGGGCTTTTTCCTACATCTGTACATACAGTACGTAAATAGCATACATAATGCACATACAGGAGAGTAGACTTATGCTGCAGGCCATGTGATTATGTCATTTTATCACAGAACCTGCCAGAAAAGTCCCACGTCTCTTTGAAGGATCCAAAGAGCCCAGCCACAGGATCGGCGGAAAGGTAAGTGGGATTTTTTAAATTTATTTTTTAGAGGACCTATCCGAGCGCTTTCCCTTTCTGGAGGGCACTTCCTATCTACTACCTACTGGGGGCATTACCTGCTAATTACCTACTGCGGGTACTACCTACTTGGAGCATTAACCTACTATCTAACTACTGGGGGTATTACCTACTAATTACTTACTGCGGGTACTACCTACTTGGGGCATTACCTTCTATTTTACTACTGGGGGCATTGCCTACTACCTACCTACTGGGGGTATTACCTACTACCTACATACTGGTGGCATTACCTACAACCTACCTGGGGGCATTACCTACTACCTGGAGACATTACCTATTACCTACCTACTGGTGGCATTACCTACTACCTACTTACTGAGGCAATACTTACTGGGGTCTTAAAGGGGTACTCCAGTGGAAAACAATTTTTTTTCAAATAAACTGGTGCCAGAAAGTTAAACAGAGTTGTGAATTACTTCTATAAAAAGCAATGTTAATCCTTCCAGTACTTATCAGCTGCTGTATACTCCACAGGAAGTTGTATAGTTCTTTTCAGTCTGACCACAGTGATCTTTGCTGACACCTCTGTCAGTTCCTCTGTGAGCAGAGAGCACTGTGGTCAGACAGAAAAGAAATTAAAAAATAAAAGTACTGATAAGAAGTGGAAGGATTAAGATTTTTAAATAGTAGTAATATACAAATCGTTTAACTTTCTCGCATCAGTTTATAAAAAAAAATAAAAATGTTTTCCAGCAGAGTACCCCTTTAAAACAGCTGATCAGCTGGGGGTGTCGGGAGGTGAATACCACCCATCTAATATTGTTTGAATATCCGGAAGAAAGGCTATACATTTTTACAGGCTGTCTAATCCCTTTAAGAGTAGGGTCACATGGAGTGTATCTGCAGCGTAATTCATGCTGCGGATGTGCCAACAGCTGTCACAAGGGCAGGCTCCCTGCTGAGGCAGGATAGCTCTGTGTGTCTTCTCGTAGCGGCGGATTTCTCATTAGGCATCTGCTATGAGCAGATACTGTGTCTACAGCAGGAAATCCAAACACACAGAGCTAACCAGCTGCAGCACGGAGCTCGCTCTTGTGACTGCTATCGGCGCATCCGCAGCCTGAAATAAGCTGCAGATGCGCTCCGTATGACTCTACCCTAAGGGTGTATTCACACGTAAAGTATTCTGTATATATTTGATGCGCAGAATTTTACAAAGAATTCTAAAGTACATTAAAATTAACTTCTGCAGTTCCGGATCTGCGATTGCAGATTTTACTGCTTCAAATCCACAGCGGATTATGTGTGTGTGAATGCACCCTAAAGGACAATTTAAAGGGGTACTCCGGTGCTCCAGCATTCTGAACATTTTGTTCAGAAAACTCGGAGCCAAAGGCCATGAAGGTGACGTCACTGCCGCACCCCGCTGTTCATGTCTATGGGAAGGGGAATGTCAACGCCCCCTCCCATAAACATGAATAGAGGGGGGGGGGGGGGCGTGACCTGATGTCACGACCACTGCCGCAGGAACCCTAGCAGTGGAGTACCCCTTTAAGGCTAGGCTTACACTTCGGAATTTTGTAATTCTGCTTAGTAATTAGGCTAAAAAAAATTCAGTCCACACTGCAGATATTCTGCTGTCAAAATAGTGATTTGGGTCATTCTTTAGGAAGAAACCCATGGGCGCACCAGCCGGGATTTTTCTGGATAGTACCGTATTTTTCGCCGTATAAGACGCACTTAAAAGTTGGTGCGTTTTATACGGCAAATACACATTAAAACCCTGTCCTATCGGATCGGTCCCTGCGGCCATCAACAGCTGGGACCCGCGGCTAATACAGGACATCACCGATCGCGGTGATGCCCTGTATTAACCCTTCAGACGGGGTAATCAAAGCTGACCGCCGCGTCTGAAATGAAAGTGACACTAACCCGGCTGCTCAGTCGGGCTGTTCGGGAACGCTGCGGTGAAATCGCGGCGTCCCGAACAGCTTACAGGACACCGGGAGGGACCTTACCTGCCTCCTCGGTGTCTGCTCCATGCCGAGATCCCCTGCATGGCCGGCGCTCTACTTCGTCACCATCACGTCGTCGCACACGCCGTCATCCAATAAAAGCGGCGTACGTGCGTACGTGGTAGTTGTAGTTTTGCAACATCTGAAGGTCCACAGGTTGAAGATCACTGTCCTATACTTGACATTGTATTTGGTTCAGAATCTTTTTTTTCTACATTTTCATCCTTTAAAATTGTGTGCGTCTTATATGCCGGAGCGTCTTATATGGCGAAAAATACGGTAATTCTTTAATAGACACTGTCAGAATCAAAAATGTTATATATGTTGTACATCTTGGCAAACATTAACCTTTCTAATAGATTACATAAGAAAATTGTATCTCCTTTTTATAGAAATCATGGCTTATATAAAAAAAATAAAAATAAACAGAACATAATCCTGTCCAGCTGCAGAATAAGCTCTGTCCAAGCTAAATTACAGGACGGGATAAAGTCCAGGAAGTGACTAGTGACTAGCACTTCTCTGTGCTCACTCCTGTCCTATCAGACTGCATTATAAAAATAGAGAGGAGGGGGTGACAGAGCAGCCTGCAGTGATTGGATAAAGAGACCCAGCACATCACAGCAGACTCAGGAAGGAAGTGAATGCATGGTGAGTGAGGGCGGGCTCAGTGCTTGCTTTGTGAGCAGTGGATGTCAGAATGACTGAGTAGCAGAACAGAGGAATTTGTGAGCCAAATACAGAATCTAGAAACATAAAAAAGACATGTAAAGAATCTGCATGACCCAATGAGGAACATAGAGAAGTATTATTATATATTTTTTTGTAATATGAGAGGTACGCTTTCAGTGTAAACCTAGACTAATGGTCCAATTGGGCAGAAAGAAAGAAACAAGTCAACCACAGACTGGTGCTGGATAAGACGATACTTCCATTCAACATGTCAACCAAGAATTGGATGATGACGAGGAGTGAAGAGCAACGCCGACAACCACCAGTGAACATCTGGAAGCAGAGGACAGTGATTACCAGATCCAACTAAACAAGAAGCACACGATCAACAACAACAACAACAAACAAAAACCACCAGGGAATGAAGACAGGTAGAGATGAACGACGACGGAAGAACAAAGAAATTGACCGTCATATAAAAATATTTTAAAAAGTTGAATAAATCAAAAAACACTTCCCACTGCAAAACACAACATTTCCCAGGCAAAAGGAGAAGTTACAAGAATGGTGACGCTGGGTAGAAGAACCTGTCAACAAATCACGAAGCAAAACTGAACTCGTAGCAACAATCTTCCTGATATCACATCATTAAAGTGCACTCAACTAGTGTAGGTGCTTCTTCTGTGGTTTTTATAGAAGTGAATTAAAGGGTATTTTGACGCTTAAATAAAAATGAATATGGTGCTGGGGTCTATAGAAGATAGAAAAAATCCATACTCACCTAGCCCTGGTCCCCCACAGCTCCGCCCGATCCCCTGATCTTCTCTCTCCTTCCTGTTTTCGAGATGACCGCTTGGTGCAGGACCACAGTTGGCCTCTGATTAGATGAGCGGGCAGGTTCTGCACCAAGTGTTCGTCTTGGAAGAAGACAGAAGATTGGGGGGAGCTGCGGGGGACCATGGCTAGGTAAGTATGGATTTTTTTTTTCTATTTGCACCATATACATTTTTATACAAGCACTGGAATACCCTTTTAAAAGAAAACTTTTGACATAAAAAACTCTGCTGTACCAATTGTTACGCCGAGCGCTCCGGGTCCCCGCTCCTCCCCGGAGCGCTCGCTTCACTCTCCCCGCGGCAGCGCTCCGGTCACGTCCTCTGACCCGGGGCGCTGCGATTCCGCTGCCAGCCGGGATGCGATTCGCGATGCGGGTAGCGCCCGCTCGCGATGCGCACCCCGGCTCCCCTACCTGACTCGCTCTCCGTCTGTTCTGTCCCGGCGCGCGCGGCCCCGCTCCCTAGGGCGCGCGCGCGCCGGGTCTCTGCGATTTAAAGGGCCACTGCGCCGCTGATTGGCGCAGTGGTTCCAATTAGTGTTTACACCTGTGCACTTCCCTATATCACCTCACTTCCCCTTCACTCCCTCGCCGGATCTTGTTGCCTTAGTGCCAGTGAAAGCGTTCCTTGTGTGTTCCTTGCCTGTGTTTCCAGACCTTCTGCCGTTGCCCCTGACTACGATCCTTGCTGCCTGCCCCGACCTTCTGCTACGTCCGACCTTGCTTTTGCCTACTCCCTTGTACCGCGCCTATCTTCAGCAGCCAGAGAGGTGAGCCGTTGCTAGTGGATACGACCTGGTCACTACCGCCGCAGCAAGACCATCCCGCTTTGCGGCGGGCTCTGGTGAAAACCAGTAGTGGCTTAGAACCGGTCCACTAGCACGGTCCACGCCAATCCCTCTCTGGCACAGAGGATCCACTACCTGCCAGCCGGCATCGTGACAGTAGATCCGGCCATGGATCCCGCTGAAATTCCTCTGCCAGTTGTCGCTGACCTCACCACGGTGGTCGCCCAGCAGTCACAACAGATAGCGCAACAAGGCCAACAGCTGTCTCAACTGACCGTTATGCTACAACAGTTACTACCACAGCTTCAGCAGTCATCTCCTCCGCCAGCTCCTGCACCTCCTCCGCAGCGAGTGGCCGCTCCTGGGATACGCTTATCCTTGCCGGATAAATTTGATGGGGACTCTAAGTTTTGCCGTGGCTTTCTTTCCCAATGTTCCCTGCATCTGGAGATGATGTCGGACCTGTTTCCCACTGAAAGGTCTAAGGTGGCTTTCGTAGTCAGCCTTCTGTCCGGAAAAGCCCTGTCATGGGCCACACCGCTCTGGGACCGCAATGACCCCGTCACTGCCTCTGTACACTCCTTCTTCTCGGAAATCCGAAGTGTCTTTGAGGAACCTGCCCGAGCCTCTTCTGCTGAGACTGCCCTGTTGAACCTGGTCCAGGGTAATTCTTCCGTTGGCGAGTACGCCGTACAATTCCGTACTCTTGCTTCAGAATTGTCCTGGAATAATGAGGCCCTCTGCGCGACCTTCAAAAAAGGCCTATCCAGCAACATTAAAGATGTTCTGGCCGCACGAGAAATTCCTGCTAATCTACATGAACTTATTCACCTAGCCACTCGCATTGACATGCGTTTTTCCGAAAGGCGTCAGGAACTCCGCCAAGATATGGACTCTGTTCGCACGAGGCGTTTCTTCTCCTCGGCTCCTCTCTCCTCTGGTCCCCTGCAATCTGTTCCTGTGCCTCCCGCCGTGGAGGCTATGCAGGTCGACCGGTCTCGCCTGACACCTCAAGAGAGGACACGACGCCGTATGGAGAACCTCTGCCTGTACTGTGCTAGTACCGAACACTTCCTGAGAGATTGTCCTATCCGTCCTCCCCGCCTGGAAAGACGTACGCTGACTCCGCACAAAGGTGAGACAGTCCTTGATGTCTACTCAGCTTCTCCACGTCTTACTGTGCCTGTGCGGATGTCTGCCTCTGCCTTCTCCTTCTCTACAGTGGCCTTCTTGGACTCTGGATCTGCAGGAAATTTTATTTTGGCCTCTCTCGTCAACAGGTTCAACATCCCGGTGACCAGTCTCGCCAGACCCCTCTACATCAATTGTGTAAATAATGAAAGATTGGACTGTACCATACGTTTCCGCACGGAGCCCCTTCTTATGAGCATCGGATCTCATCATGAGAGGATTGAACTTTTGGTCCTCCCCAATTGCACCTCGGAAATTCTCCTTGGACTTCCCTGGCTTCAACTTCATTCCCCTACCCTGGATTGGTCCACTGGGGAGATCAAGAGTTGGGGGTCCTCTTGTTCCAAGAACTGTCTAAAACCGGTTCCCAGTAACCCTTGCCGTAACTCTGTGGTTCCTCCAGTAACCGGTCTCCCTAAGGCCTATATGGACTTCGCGGATGTGTTCTGCAAAAAACAAGCTGAGACTCTACCTCCTCACAGGCCTTATGATTGCCCTATCGACCTCCTCCCGGGCACTACTCCACCCCGGGGCAGAATTTATCCTCTCTCTGCCCCAGAGACTCTTGCCATGTCCGAATACGTCCAGGAGAATCTAAAAAAGGGCTTTATCCGTAAATCCTCCTCTCCTGCCGGAGCCGGATTTTTCTTTGTGTCCAAAAAGGATGGCTCCCTACGTCCTTGCATTGACTACCGCGGTCTTAATAAAATCACGGTTAAGAACCGCTACCCCTTACCCCTCATCTCTGAACTCTTTGATCGCCTCCAAGGTGCCCACATCTTCACTAAATTGGACTTAAGAGGCGCCTATAACCTCATCCGCATCAGAGAGGGGGACGAGTGGAAAACGGCATTTAACACCAGAGATGGACACTTTGAGTATCTGGTCATGCCCTTTGGACTGTGCAACGCCCCTGCCGTCTTCCAAGACTTTGTCAATGAAATTTTTCGTGATCTGTTATACTCCTGTGTTGTTGTATATCTGGACGATATCCTAATTTTTTCTGCCAATCTAGAAGAACACCGCCAGCATGTCCGTATGGTTCTTCAGAGACTTCGTGACAACCAACTCTATGCCAAAATTGAGAAATGTCTGTTTGAATGCCAATCTCTTCCTTTTCTAGGATATTTGGTCTCTGGCCAGGGACTACAGATGGATCCAGACAAACTCTCTGCCGTCTTAGATTGGCCACGCCCCTCCGGACTCCGTGCCATCCAACGCTTTTTGGGGTTCGCCAATTATTACAGGCAATTTATTCCACATTTTTCTACCATTGTGGCTCCTATCGTGGCTTTAACCAAAAAAAATGCTGATCCCAAGTCCTGGCCTCCTCAAGCAGAAGACGCCTTTAAACGACTCAAGTCTGCCTTTTCTTCGGCTCCCGTCCTCTCCAGACCTGACCCTTCCAAACCCTTCCTATTGGAGGTTGATGCCTCCTCAGTGGGAGCTGGAGCTGTTCTTCTACAAAAAAATTCTTCCGGGCATGCTGTCACTTGTGGTTTTTTCTCTAGGACCTTCTCTCCAGCGGAGAGGAACTACTCCATCGGGGATCGAGAGCTTCTAGCCATTAAATTAGCACTTGAGGAATGGAGGCATCTGCTGGAGGGATCAAGTTCTCCTGTTATTATCTACACCGACCACAAGAACCTCTCCTACCTCCAGTCTGCCCAACGGCTGAATCCTCGCCAGGCCCGGTGGTCTCTGTTCTTTGCCCGATTTAATTTTGAGATTCACTTTCGTCCTGCCGATAAGAACATTAGGGCCGATGCTCTCTCTCGTTCCTCGGATGCCTCAGAAGTTGAACTCTCTCCGCAACACATCATTCCACCTGACTGCCTGATCTCCACTTCTCCTGCCTCCATCAGGCAGACTCCTCCAGGAAAGACCTTTGTTTCTCCTCGCCAACGCCTCGGAATCCTCAAATGGGGTCACTCCTCCCATCTCGCAGGTCATGCGGGTATCAAGAAATCTGTGCAACTCATCTCCCGCTTCTATTGGTGGCCGACTCTGGAGACGGATGTTGTGGACTTTGTGCGAGCCTGCACTATCTGTGCCCGGGATAAGACTCCTCGCCAGAAGCCCGCTGGTTTTCTTCATCCTCTGCCTGTCCCCGAACAGCCTTGGTCTCTGATTGGTATGGATTTTATTACTGATTTACCCCCTTCCCGTGGCAACACTGTTATTTGGGTGGTCGTTGATCGATTCTCCAAAATGGCACATTTCATCCCTCTTCCTGGTCTTCCTTCTGCGCCTCAGTTGGCTAAACAATTTTTTGTACACATTTTTCGTCTTCACGGATTGCCTACGCAGATTGTCTCGGATAGAGGCGTCCAATTCGTGTCTAAATTCTGGAGGGCTCTCTGTAAACAACTCAAGATTAAATTAAATTTTTCTTCTGCATATCATCCCCAGTCCAATGGACAAGTAGAAAGGATTAACCAGATCTTGGGTGATTATTTGCGACATTTTGTTTCCTCCCGCCAGGATGACTGGGCAGATCTCCTCCCATGGGCCGAATTCTCGTATAACTTCAGGGTCTCTGAGTCTTCCTCCAAATCCCCATTTTTCGTGGTGTACGGCCGTCACCCTCTTCCCCCCCTCCCTACTCCCTTGCCCTCTGGTCTGCCCGCTGTGGATGAAATTTCTCGTGACCTTTCCATCATATGGAGAGAGACCCAAAATTCTCTCTTACAGGCTTCATCACGCATGAAGAAGTTCGCAGATAAGAAAAGAAGAGCTCCCCCCGTTTTTTCCCCTGGAGACAAGGTATGGCTCTCCGCTAAATATGTCCGCTTCCGTGTCCCTAGCTACAAGTTGGGACCACGCTATCTTGGTCCTTTCAAAATTTTGTGTCAAATTAATCCTGTCTCTTATAAACTTCTTCTTCCTCCCTCTCTTCGTATCCCTAATGCCTTTCACGTCTCTCTTCTCAAACCACTCATCCTCAACCGTTTTTCTCCCAAGTCTGTTCCTCCCACTCCTGTTTCCGGCTCCTCGGACATCTTCTCGGTCAAAGAAATTTTAGCTGCCAAAAAGGTCAGAGGGAAAAATTTTTTTTTAGTGGACTGGGAGGGTTGTGGTCCTGAAGAGAGATCCTGGGAACCTGAGGACAACATCCTAGACAAAAGTCTGCTCCTCAGGTTCTCAGGCTCTAAGAAGAGGGGGAGACCCAAGGGGGGGGGGTACTGTTACGCCGAGCGCTCCGGGTCCCCGCTCCTCCCCGGAGCGCTCGCTTCACTCTCCCCGCGGCAGCGCTCCGGTCACGTCCTCTGACCCGGGGCGCTGCGATTCCGCTGCCAGCCGGGATGCGATTCGCGATGCGGGTAGCGCCCGCTCGCGATGCGCACCCCGGCTCCCCTACCTGACTCGCTCTCCGTCTGTTCTGTCCCGGCGCGCGCGGCCCCGCTCCCTAGGGCGCGCGCGCGCCGGGTCTCTGCGATTTAAAGGGCCACTGCGCCGCTGATTGGCGCAGTGGTTCCAATTAGTGTTTACACCTGTGCACTTCCCTATATCACCTCACTTCCCCTTCACTCCCTCGCCGGATCTTGTTGCCTTAGTGCCAGTGAAAGCGTTCCTTGTGTGTTCCTTGCCTGTGTTTCCAGACCTTCTGCCGTTGCCCCTGACTACGATCCTTGCTGCCTGCCCCGACCTTCTGCTACGTCCGACCTTGCTTTTGCCTACTCCCTTGTACCGCGCCTATCTTCAGCAGCCAGAGAGGTGAGCCGTTGCTAGTGGATACGACCTGGTCACTACCGCCGCAGCAAGACCATCCCGCTTTGCGGCGGGCTCTGGTGAAAACCAGTAGTGGCTTAGAACCGGTCCACTAGCACGGTCCACGCCAATCCCTCTCTGGCACAGAGGATCCACTACCTGCCAGCCGGCATCGTGACACCAATTCTTTGTGATATTAAGATATAAAGACATTATAGAATGGGGGTCCCTCCCTTGACGCTCCCCACTATGTGCCAGAATGGCTCTCATTATCTCATTTAAGCTAAGTGGTCTCCAAACTGTGGCCCTTTAGATGCTGCAAAACTACAACTCCCAGCTAGGGGGCCACAGTTCGGAGACCACTGTGTTACGTGGACAACCAATAACTTGAATGAGCGGCTTTGTGTGACGGCCCCTTTAAGCTCCGTTTTACTGTTACAGAATAATTTCTACATGGAAACCGCATGTTTCATGCATATCTATAATGTACATAACAATCTAAAATGCCCAATATCATTTCAGGAGAGGAGAGGAGTGAAATCAATGGATTTATAAATCAGTGGTCTCCAAACTGTGGACCTCCAACTGCTGCAAAACTACAACTCACAGCGTGCCCGGACAGCCATTGGCTGTCCGGGCATGCTGGGAGTTGTAGTTTTGCAACAGCTGGAGGTCCACAATTTGGAGACCACTGGTCTAGCCTCACTAGAATTTAATATCCCACACAATTGTACAAATGAAACCAAATACATTGGCAGACGTTACACAATGTATTATCTGTAATAAGTAGGTCATTAGCCTTAAAGGGATAGTCCAGCCTTTATTTATTTATTTATTTATTTTTAAACAGTCAGGCCGGGTAAAAAAAAAAAATACTCACCTACATGATCCACTCTTGACACAAGCAAATTAGCAAATTAAAGGGGTTATCCAGGAAAAAACTTTTTTTTTTATATATCAACTGGCTCCAGAAAGTTAAACAGATTTGTAAATTACTTCTTTTAAAAAATCTTAATCCTTTCAGTACTTATGAGCTTCTGAACTTAAGGTTGTTCTTTTCTGTCTAAGTGCTCTCTGATGACACCTGTCTCGGGAACTGACCAGTTTAGAAGAGGTTTGCTATGGGGATTTGCTTCTAAACTGGGCGGTTCCCGAGACACGTGTCATCAGAGAGCACTTAGACAGAACAGAACAACCTTAACTTCAGAAGCTCATAAGAACTGAAAGGATTACGATTTTTTAATAGAAGTAATTTACAAATCTGTTAAACTTTCTGGAGCCAGTTGATATATATATATATATATATATATATATATATATATATATATATATATAATATTAAAAAAAAGTTTTTTCCTGGGTAACCCCTTTAACTCCTGAGCTAGGTCAGCGATTGGCTGAATGGATTTTGTGATGGGACCAGTAAGGCTAGGTTCAGACTACGGAATTTCCGACAGAAATTCAGACGTAAAATTTCCGTCAGAAATTCCGCTTGCTAAAATGTCTAGTGTAGTGAATGGTTTTCCGTTCACAAATTCACACTTCGGAATTTGTGAAGCGGAAAATCCGCTTTGAAAATCCGCTAGAAAATTTCCGCCTGAAGAAAGGGGTTGCTCTTTCTTCAGCTGGAAATCCGAGCGGAACACATAGCAGTCTACAGGAGACTGCAGTGTCCGCGCGGTCCTAGCGCCGACTAATTCAGTCGGCGCAGGCGGAACTCGGAATCTCCGGGCAGAAATTTTCTGCCCGGAGATTCCGTAGTCTGAACCTAGCCTACGAAGAGAGCAGTGAAGAATCATGGCCTAGTGAAATGGATTGGAACCAGGTCTCTATGTAGAAAGACTGCCTGATCAGATGGATCCAGATCTCTAAGAAAAAAGAAAAAAAAACCTGGCCTGGTCATATGGATCCAGAACTGAAAAAAAACAAAACAAAACAAAACAAAAAACCTGGCCTGATCAGATGGATCAGAACTCTGTCAATTTAAAACACAATAAAATAAAGATAAAAGTGCATTTTTTTAATGCCCCCTTAAAATAAATTATTAATAAAATAAAAAATTTAATCAATTAATTATATGAACCCCAAAATTGTGCTTTTAAAAAATATAACTTGTCTCACAAAAAACAAGCCTTCCTATGTATAAAAAAAATAAAAAATAATAGTAATAATATTAAAATAGTTATAGTATGAAATAAAATAAAGAAAACCATTTGGGCAATAAGGCCCAAACTGCCTTGGTCACTAATAGGTTAAGCACTAAGAATAACAGCATCAACAACATTGTATATTTTATATACCCAACTTATGTAGGTTTTATTTTGTTTTACTTCTTTTATGAAAATTGTAACTTTTTGTACGAAAGTTAGCATTTTTTAAAAATGTCCTCTTTTGACCCCTAGAACTTTTTTATTCTTCCGTATACTGGGATGTGCGAGGGCTCATTTTCTGTGCCTTGATCTGTAGTTGTTATTGGTAAAATTTTAGTTTTGATGGGACTTTTTGATTGCTTTTTATAAAAAATTTTAGGGTATACATAGTGACCAAAAATACGCAATTCTGGATTTTTTTATTTTTTTACATGTACGTCATTGACCAAGCGGTTTAACTAACGTTATATTTTTTATAGTTCCACATATGCTTATGTTTATTTTTGTTTACATTTTTTTTTATTTGTTTTATGGGGAAAGGAGGGTGATTCAAACTTTTTTTAGTGAAGGGGTTAAATCCCATTTATTACCACATTTTTTTTTACTTTTTTTTACACTATTTTTTAGTCCCCATAGGGGACTATTACATGCAATCCCTAGATTGCATACACTGAACAATGCTATGCCATAACATAGCATTGACCAGTGTTATTGGTGCTCGACTGCTCCAGTCTTCCATGGCTGGCTGGAGCATCGAGGCATCAATCAAACGGCGATGAGGCAGGTAAGAGCCCTCCTGCCGTCCTCTCAGCTGTTCGGGTTGCCGCAATTTCAACGCGGTGGTCCCGAACAGCCCGCTGAGCTAACCGGCATAACTTTTCTCCCAATTTAGATGCCAAGATCGACATTGATCGTGGCATCTAGAGGGCTAATACCGGACATCAGCGAGATTGGCCATGTCCGGCATTAGCCACGGGTCCTGGTTGCTGATAGGTTGCCTGGTTGCTCAGCTCCTGAGCGTGCTTCATATAGCGGGTGCGGGCAATGGACGTTAAGATATGTCCATTGTCCTTAACCTGTTGGGGACAAAGGGCGTACCTGTACACCCTCGTCCAGCAACCCTTCTATGACGCGCGCTCAGGAGCTGAGCGCGGGTCATAGTGGATCAGTCCCGCCCCAGGACCCGTGTCTAATGCCGGACATCACCGATCGCGGTGATGCCCGACATTAACCTATTAGACGCCATGATCAAAGTTGATTGCAGCATCCAAAATGACACTAAAGTGATCCCGGCAGCTCAGCGGAGCTGATCGGGACCATTGCGGTAAAACCGACTGCGGGAGGGTCCTTACCTGCCTCCTTGTCGCCCGATCTGTGGCTCAATGCTCCCAGCCAGCCATGCAGGCTGGAGCAATCGAGCACACATAACACTGATCAAAGCTATGCTATGGCATAGCATTAATTAGTGTATGCAATCCAAGGAATGCATGTTATAAAGCCTATGGGGACTACTAGTGTTATAAAAAAAAATTAGTTTGAATCACCCCCCTTTCCTATTAAAAAAAAAATGTAAATAAAAACACATGTGGTATCATCACGTGTGTAAATGTCTGAACTATAAAAATATAATGTTAATTAAGCTGCAGGGTCAATGGCGTACACGTAAACAAATTCAAAAGTCCCAAATTGTGTATTTTTGGTCACTTTGTATACCCTAAAAAAAATTACAAAAAGTGATCAAAAAGTCCCATAAAAAAATTAAATTAAATGGTACCAATAAAAACTTCAGATCACAGCGCAAAAAAATTAGCCCTCATATAGCCCCGTATATGAATTTTTTTTAAAGGGGTCAGAAAAGGACAATTTTAAACATTCTAATTTTCGTACAATAAGTTATAATTTTTTAAAACAAGCAAAACAAAATCAAATCTATAAAAGTTGGGTATCATTTTAATTGTATGGAACTACAGAATAAATATAAGGTGTCATTTTTACTGAAAAGTGCACTGTGTAGAATCGGAAGCCCCCCAGAAATTACAAATTACCAATTACAAAATGGTGTATTTTTTTTCTGGTTTCGCTGTAGATTTAGTGATGAAATGATTGACAGTATTACAAAATAAAATTGGAGGCACAAAAAACAAGCCCTCATATGGGTCTGTAGGCGGAAAATTTAAAGTGTTATGATTTTTAGAAGGAGAGAAGGAAAAAGCAAAAATGAAAAATGGCTCCGTCCTCAAGGGGTTAAAAAAAAATATATGTCTCACATACTATTGCAGTGATTTCTGCCTTAAGGCAACTTTGCACAGTCTTCTCATTTTTATCCCAAAACTTTCACATATTATTCAGGACAATGGAAAGATCTATGTTGATCACTAAAGAATCTAAATGTAACAAAAAGACATTTAGCAGCATTAATATCACTTAAGGCCCAATCTGCACAATGCAGGATACAATCGGACATTATTTCCGTGTTATGAAGACAGCCGCTCTTTCTATCAGAGTTCTCATGGGAACAGTGTCCACAGAGGACGCACGCTCCCTCTTTGAAGTGGGGACCAAGTTCTAGAGCAAGAAGATTTTGGTCACAGCTATGAAAGATCTGGATAAAGTCCAGGCACAGTGTGATATGGATCATCTGAAGGGTGCGGTGGAGTCATCACATAGAGAACTAAAGACCCAAACACTATACCGGATTATTCTACAGCCCCACAGTGCTATGTGCAGATTTCATGAAATAAAAAACAAAATCACCACTTGTTACATGAAAGCTGTCACCGAGCTGCTGTTGACGGTTCTGTTCTTCTCCTGTGACCCATTCACACTACAGTTTTTCTTTGAACATACGGCGAGGCAGCTGAAAAATTGTTCTCAATGGGATTCGGAATGGGACCATTCACGGAAATTCCGGACCCCAGACTCCAATTAAAGGGGTACTCCACTGCCCCAGCTTTCAGAACATTTTGTTCCGAACGACGGGTGCGCCCACGCATGCCCACGCCCCTCATGACTGCCAGGCGTGAGGACATGAGTGGCATGGGCATGAGGTCATGACCCCCTGCAGCACGCACTCATTGTTCGGAACAAAATGTTCCGAACGCTTATTGAACATGCATATTCTTATAAGAATGAACATACTTATTCTTTGGCTAGAATCCGTTCTGAAATGCATTGCTGTCTATTGAGATGGCGCATTTTCAAGAGGCTCTAGCGCCGACTTGTTCTGCAGGTGCCTGCTTCAGAAGGAATCTCTGCCCGGAATCTCAGGTCGCACACCCACTGTTGTTCAATAGCACAAAAATACACATTTTTGGAAGCCCTTTGAAATTAAATGGGCATTGTTACTTTAAAAAAAAAAAAACATTTAACATGTTGTAGAGACCTGTCAAAAGTTTTTGAGTGTTCGAAACGTGACCGATAGCTAGAACGAGCAGAACACTTTAAGAGTACGCTCACACTGAGTAATGTAAAAGGAATCTTCACACGCAGAATTCCACGAGTGAACATTCCATCTGGCAAGACCGTGCGGCCCTGCGCCGTCACCACTGACCGCAATGTAGGGCTCGCGGACTTCCACGCAAAGAATGAAAATGGAAGTCCACGAGCCCTACATTGCTGTCGCGGAAGACCCAATGTTCACTGCGCGTAATTCCACTAGCGCAATTCCTTGGGAATTATACAGTGTGAACATACCCTAAGCACGACAAATCTATAATGTAAGCCTATGGGATTGTCTTGGTCAGTCGCACTTTTTTCCCCACTTGTTCTAACTGATTAAAACTTTCGATGTGTCTCTAGGACATGTCCAAATGTTTGTTTGTTTTTTTAAGCGACAGTACACTTTAAATGGGCACTGTCAGATCCAAAAAATTTTTTATATATTGTTACTGCTGAAAATCAAAGACCTTTTGTAATATGGTTGTTTACATTTTTTTTTAATATTTAATAAAGAAAACAGCCCCTGAAAATCCGACCACTAGGGGTCCTCATACCTACTTAGACACTAACCAGACCTGCAGCAGCATCAGGCTTGTCCATGAGTCATCTCTCAAGATAAGGCTGCATGAGCAGACAAACCAATCACCTCCCACCACCATAAGGAGGGACAAGCCTCCTCCCACTACACACCAATCACCTCCCACCACCATAAGAAGGGACAAACCCCCTCCCACCACAAACCAATCACCTCCCACCACCAGAAGAAGGGACAAGCCCCCTCCCACTACACACCAATCACCTCCTACCACCACAAGGAGGGACATGCCCCCTCCCACCACACACCAATCACCTTCCATCACCACAAGGAGGGACACGTCCCCTACCACCGAACACCAGTAACCTCCCACCTCCATAAGGGAGGGACACGACCCCTTCCCCTGAGAGGATTTCTAACTCTTTGAGCTAATAAAAAGAGGTATTTTTATAAGAAATATAGGTTATAGAGCCAGAAAAAAAAGATGCGCATTGTCAGGATTAGATATTGAGTAATATATAAAAAAAATTATTTTTTTTGATCTAACAGGCACACTTTAAGTCAGCCCTGACATGGCGAAAAGGCTTGTACAATTTTATCAAAATGTATATTGACTACCTGATGTTAGATTTTGTAATTGAGCGACCATGTCAGTTTTTTCTAAATTTATGTTACAGTCAGCTATTGCTGATGGGTCGATAAGATGCAGGCACCAAAAATGAGAAGTAACCTGGGAGTGCTGACTCCGAGGTGTTGGAAGTCACTGGGAATGGAATCCCACTGAGGAATGAGCACACACTCACCTCTAGTCTTCTGGTCATTAAGAGTAATTTTCATATATCCAGCCAGAGGTCCACACATCTATGGCACACATCTAAGTTTCGGTGCACGTTTACAATGTCCCTTCTGGTGGTCTAGAGGAGGTGATCAGGTTCCTCACCTTCCTGCAACCCAGGGTCTCTGTTTATACAGAGATGCCAATGAGTCTAGTGTTCCTTGGTGGACACCAGGGTGGTTACTCAAACAGGAGCAGTTTTGGTTTCCACTAAGCTTTAGTGAAGGAAGGACATCGATTCTGGACCCTTCCAGGTGCCTTCAGGCCTGAAGGAAAAGGGATGTTTTTTTAGGGTCTCCAATCCTTTAGAAAAAGGGCTTTTGATAAACTACATCTTAGTGCACTTTTTATGAAGCACATTTGCAGTTTTTTTATGCACTTGGGTGAAAAAGCATGTTCCATGGCTCTTAAAGAAAACCAGCTGTCTTTACATGATGGTGGGAAGGTGAGAATGGGCCATACCCTATCCACATAGCCTCATGGTACCAAAGGAAAGCCGTGACTCCAGTAATACAAAGAGCGTTATTCATTGTACTCTTCCTGCACTACATTGTAAGGCGCACTCCACCGACAGGTTCATTCCATTTAACACAAACTGCACCTGACAATTGTTTTTTACTTGACTGAACCATTAATCTTTACCTATAATGCTGTGAAACATAGTCAATACCGGTAGAAAAAGAGAAATGAGAATAAGAGATGTGTAAACACAAGCTTGTTGTAACATCTGCACTCTGGCTAGACACGCCGGCCATGAGCGCTCTCTTGTCCCCGCTGCCGGCGGGGCTGGGATTTGCATCACGGGACGTGCCTGCATGTGAATCCCAGCCCATCACTCACCTCCCTGGTCTCCCTGTCCTCGCAGCCCTAGGAGGCGGGGGCACGCGCGCCGGAGCTCTCACATTTAAAGGGCCAGTACTCATTTAATTAAGTGTTTACACCTACACAGTATCAGCTCCTCCCTTTGTTTCCTGCCGGATCTCTGTTGCCTTTGTGCCCTAGAGAAAGCTACTGTGTTTCTGTGCTCCTGATATCTATGTACCTGTTCCTTGTTCCGTTACCTGACCCTGCACCTGTGCCGCCTGCCCTAACCTACTGCTACCTTGACCACTTCTTGGGTGTTTCCTTTTGTGCCACGCCACATCCCAGCAACCTGTGTGGAAGAGTCGTGCCAGGGGTAGCGACCTCGGTGCCACCTGCCGCAGCAAGACCATCCCACTTTGCGGTGGGCTCTGGTGAAAACCATCGGCACCTTAGACTCTGCTCTCTGGCATGGCTCGTGTCATCATCCACATAGTCCCAGAGGATCCACCACATTCCGTGACCCGTTACACTTGTTTTTAGCCCACTACATTTCTATACAAGTTTTGTGGCCTTTCTACATTTCTATATATTAAATGGGTTATCCAGCATTTCCTATAAAATCATATGGTGCTGGGGCAGGGAGAGAACAGAATAAAAAGAGCTATACTTACCTACACCTGGCCCCCTGCAGCTCTCCAGTTCTCTATTCTTCCTGATGACCAGGGATTAAGCTGGAGAATATAACACAAACCACCAGGTACAGAACCACCAACCGATCCTCATTTACAAAGTAGATCAACAGGGCCCAGTTGGTGAATAGTCTAAGGATAACCCAGAAATGTAACACTGACTGTGCCATTGGACATCAGGAATTTAATGCTGATCTACCAATGACCACCTGGGATTATGGTGAAGAAATAACAGTATTACTGATCATCAGCTACATATATATCCAGTGACCATCATCTATGCAAAAGATCAATGTTCTACCACTGTAAGGAAAATGCAACACTGACTGCAAGAGTGACCATCGGGAAAGCTGACCCTCACAATGTTCACCTGGGATAATTCTCTGAGCATTTTAATCTCTACAAAGAATCGGGGGAATCAATATATCACCAACCATAAAGCAGAAGGTGCTTGCCATGCTCAACATAAAATCAGATGTATCTTAAAGGGAACCTGTCATCAGATTTTACCATATATAGCGTGATTGACAGCCCGGGTACAGCCCGCGTCATCGCTCTGCTCCGTGCTTGGCTGTCAATCATGCTGAGTGGGCATAATTCCACCTGGAGCAGACAGGACTAGATGAGTATAGCTATAATGTTAATTAAACCACAAGGCCAGTGGCGTAACCGTAAAAAAAAAAAAATATCAAAGTTCAGATTGCTGATTTTTAGTCATTTCAAATACCTGAAAAAAATAAATAAATAAAGAGTAATCAAAATGTCCCATCAAAACTACAATGGTATCAATAAAAACTACAGATGAGGACACAAACAATGAGTCCTCATACAGCCCTGTATAAGGAAAAAAAAAAAGTGTAATAGGGGTCAGAATAGGATGATTTAAAGCAAACAAACTTTCATACTAAGGGTGCGTTCCCACACGGCGTATACGCAGCGTATTTGACGCTGCACAAAATTTACAGCAGCAGTGGGAAATACGCTGCATATTCCTGGCTCGCTATACACACAGGGCTTTCTGGCGGCAGCCCTATGTGTGCAGTGAGTTTTGGAGGCGGAGACGCGCGTCACAGTCACGCCGGTGTGAGGTGTTTTTTTGCGCCCCCGTAGATCCATGCGCCGCTCCTCCCCCAGCTCTTCGAACATTTCCGAAGCTAGAACTGGGGGAGGGCATAGCAAGGGGAGGGAGGAGGATCACGCCCCCTCCCTCTTCTCCCCTCCCTGAGCTCGGCTGGATGTAGATCTCTACGGCACGCCCCCTCCCTGAGGACGTAAATCTCCACGGCAGGTCCCCTCCCCCATTTCCCCGAGCTGAGGACGTAGAGCAGTGCTCCCAATGAGCTCTATGTGTAAAGGGGGACATACTGTACGGGCTAAAGGGGGACATACTGTACAGGCTAAATGTCCCCCTTTAGCCCATACAGTATGTCCCCCAGAGATCTGCGTCCAGCCGAGCTCAGGGAGGGGAGAGGAGGGAGGGGACCTGCCGTGGAGATTTACGTCCTCAGGGAGGGGAGATGAGGGAGGGGACCTGCCGTGGCGATCTATGTCCTCAGGGAGGGGGCGTGGCCTTAGAGATCTGCGTCCAGCCGAGCTCAGGGAGGGGAGATGAGGGAGGGGGCGTGTACCTCCTCCCTCCCCTTGCCCCAGTTCTAGCTTCGGAAATGTTCGGAGAGCTGGGGGAGGAGCGGACGCATGGATCTACGGGGGCGCAAAAAACCACCTCACACCGGCACACGACCCCGCCTCCAAACAAAACTCACTACACACATAGGGCTGCTGCCGGAAAGCCCTGTGAGTATAGTGAGCAAGGAATACGCAGCGTATTTCCCACTGCTGCCGTAAATTTTGCGCAGTGTCACATACGCTGCGTATGCGCCGTGTGGGAATGCACCCAAAAAGTTTAATTTTTTTTTAAGTAAATAAAATAAATCCTGTATAACTCTGATATCATTGTAATCATATGGACCAACAGAATAAAGATACCATGTCATTTTTATCAAAAAGTGCAATTTGTCGAAACGGAAGACCCCAAAATTTGCAAAATGAGTTTTTTTTATTTTTTTTATTTTGCCCCTTACTGTAAATTTTGTTGTAAAATGAGCCATTGACGTCATTACAAAGTAAGTGCAAAATTGAAAATGTTATGGCTATTAAAAGGGGAGAAGGAAAAAACAAAAGTGAAAAAATGAAAAATGTAAAAAAAACAAAACAATGTTTAAGTGAATGCAAAGTGCAATACTAGATCATACCCAGCATTTTTATAGCAAAAATCCATACATAATCCTCCCAGGAAATGTCACAAATAATAGTAATAGCAATAATAAAGGAAAAGCATTTTTGTTCCATAATGTTCAGATTGTTCTCTGTTCTCTTAACCCGTGTGATCCGCCGGGGAGCGCCTGATATATACTGATATACTGCGGCTGAGGAGATGTTGGGGAAGTCTTTTTGAAGGTTACCAGGGTTTCTGTCCTGTTATAAAATAAGCGGCGACACTGCCAAGAAAAACACCACCTGTCCTGTACAGCACAGCTGGTGTGTGCAACCTAGACTCCAATCTGTCTGCACAACCACAGGACTTTATCTTTATACCTCAATCAGCCTCGGCCGCCCTCCGCATCCTTCTTCCACAATGTTATCCAAGGAATACGGACTGAAGCTATCTAAAATTCTGCAACCAATTGTACAATGTTGTATCTCCAGGTCTCTATGCTTGTCCATAGTCTTAAAGGGGTACTCCCCTCCTAGACATCTTAAAGGGGTATATATCATATATATTTTCATATATCAACTGGCTCCAGAAAGTCAAACAGATTTGCAAATTACTTCCATTAAATAATCTTAATCCTTTCAACAATTATCAGCTGCTGAAGTTGAGTTGTTGTTTTCTGACTGGCAACAGTGCTCTCTGCTGACATCTCTGCTTGTCTCGGGAACTGCACAGAGTAGAAGAGGTTTGCTATGGGGATTTGCTTCTAAACTGGGCGGTTACCGAGACACGTGTCATCAGAGAGCACTTAGACAGAAAATAACAACTCAACTTCAGCAGCTCATAAGTACTGAAAGGATTAATATTTTTTTTGATAGAAGTAATTTACAAATCTGTTTAACTTTCTGGAGCCGGTTGATATATAAAAAAAAGCTTTTTTCCTGGATAACCCCTTTAATAATATGTCTGATCGCTGGGGTTCTGCCGCTGGAGACCCCCGTAATCTCAGCTGCAGCGCACCAGACGAACTTCTCTCTGTGCCGGATGACTGGCAATACCACACTTGTGACATCATGGCCACGCCCCCTCGATGCAAGTCTATGGGAGGGGGCGTCACGTCCCCTCCCATAGACTTGCATTGAGGGGCGAGGCCGTGACATCACGAGTCTCGGACGTTGCACCCGACGCTCTAAACGAACGTTGGGTTAAGCAGGGATATCGCGAGGGTCCCCAGTGGTGGGACCCCCGCAATCAGACATCTTATCCCCTATCCTTTGGGAAGGGGATAAGATGTCTAGGGGCAGAGTAGCCCTTTAAGTGTCCATCAGATGATCCTCCGGGTCATCTAGGTTCTCACAGGTTCCATCAAAAAACTTATTCCTAATGTTTTTTTTTCTCCCATATCATGCAATCACTAATCCTACAGCTATATCCGTTTTATTAGAGTTCAGCGTCATCCATACGCTTCATTACTGTAACTGGGTCATGTGATAACCAGCCTGACCAACAGAAAAATCACAGAGCTAAATGTGTCAGGGAAATGGTCAGTCCTGAATCAGCTAACTTCCTGTGAACTATAGGATAACATCATCACTTATCAGATCCCTCCTACTAGCTTCCAGCTAGTATACAGCCCATCTGTATAATGGGATCAAGATATATAGTAGTTATACCTCTCCCCTCTAGCTCTATCTGTATACTGTTTCTGCTATCTCTATGGGATCAGGATAAATAGTAGTTATATACCTCGCCTCCAGCTCTATCTATATACTGCTGCTATCTCTATGGGATCAGGATAAATAGTAGTTATACACCTCGCCTCCAGCTCTATCTGTATATTGCTATTATCTTATGTTTTATTGTTGTCAATGTCGAATTTAAACTGGACCTACCTACCACTGGGATCTCCACCAATGTGGAGAATTGTCAGCCCTGTATCATGCTAAGGCCCCTTTCACGCTATAAAAATTCATCCCTAATGAACGTCCGACATAAAATCTTGAAAATCGGGCGTTAAACGGCCATTAGAAAATCCCTAACGGCCGTTAGAAAATCCCATTACAGTCTATGGGATTTTTCTAATAGCCGTTTTAACCTGTTATTGCCTGTTATTAATAACAGCCTTTATTTTGTGACGGGCGAATGAACGGAAGAAATAGTGCATGCACTATTTCTCCCGTTACTATCGCCCGTCACAAAATAACGGCCGTTATTAATAACGGGCAATAACAGGTTAAAACGGCTATTAGAAAAATCCCACAGACTGTAATGGGATTTTCTAACGGCCGATAGGGATTTTCTAACGGCCGTTTAACGCCCGATTTTCAAGATTTTATGTCGGACGTTCATTAGGGATGAATTTTTATAGTGTGAAAGGGGCCTTAGAGTTGTCAACATGGGCAGATAAAACAAATAATACCGGTCTCTTAGCTGATAGCAGTTTTCAAAGTTTGGATCATGTTTTCCTTCTACACTTCAGACTCATAGACACTGGGCTGAGCTGCAGCTTGTATACCTTCTCTACCATCCCCTTCCTGCATGACTGATGTACAAAGCTCAGTGCTAAAAGCCAAGCAGGGATGAGTGGAGGAGGCACACATGCTGCAGCTCAGCACCGCTTCTTTGACTCTTGAGCTTAGAAGGAAAACTTTATAAATTTGGAAGACTTTATAAATTTGCAAACAACCATTAGCTAAGAGACCGGTATTATTTCTTTCAACTCCCTATCAACTATTTGTCCATGTCTGCCGCTCTGTGTATAATATGTAGCTGACTGATTCTCTTTAATACAAAGAGGACGCAACCATCTGTGAGACAATAACATTTCTGGTCCAGAATCAGGACTGTCCTTAAAGGAAATCTGTCTTCAGTGTGATCTGCACTAATCTGTCGGTACCAGGTGACACTGATGACAAAGGTATTCTCCTTGTCCCGTTCCGTGGCGGGGATCTTCGGTAATCTCCTCCGTTAGCTCCGCTCCGGGCACCCGGCTTGGGGCACGGGCGGAGCTTACTGACGTCACCGCTGCTGCGAGACTTAGCACAGAGCAGCAGCGGCTTGGGCATGGGCGGAGCTTAGTGATGTCACCGCTGCTGCTCCCTGCTGGGTCCTGCTGTGAGAGAACAGCAGCGGTGATGTCACTAAGCTCTGCCTGTGCCCCAAGCTGGAGCTAATGGAGGAGATTACCGAACATCCCCACCACGGAACAGGACAAGGTGAGTACCGTTGTCATCAGTGTAACCTGCAGGGTACCGAGAGGTTAGTGCAGGTGACACTGGTGACAGATTTCCTTTAAAGTAGGCGTAACAATATGCATGTAAAAGGCTTGCGTAAAACCAGCTTTACTCACATGGGTTGGTCAAATTGTAACTAAAATGTTGTTACGGTGGCAGGATACACATTCTAAATCCTGGCTACTCCATAGCTCGTTGCTAATACTATGGAATTGACAATAGTCCCATATAAAAGTCTAAGGGAAAATCGGCAACTACATGGCTTGCTTTAGCAGCGGGCACTAACAGTACTGTAACACTTTTATATTTTTCCCGACTATATATTGAGGCAATCTATACTGTATGACCCTTGCATGACACTGTGGGGACGTCCATCTTTATTCTTTTTAAGGTCCTGCTTTTATTTCTGAATCAAATGGACCACATTCATCTCTCGGGATGATACGGTTCTGTACCATACCAGGGATAATTCAGTTCTGGAGCCTATCGGGGATGATTCAGTTCTGGAGCCTATCGGGGATGATTCAGTTCTGTGCCATACCGGGGATGATTCGTTTCTGTACCATACCGGGGAGGATTCGGTTCTGTAGCATACCGGGGATGAATTGGTTCAGTACCATACCGGTCCGGATTCGGCTCTGTACCATACCAGGGATAATTTGGTTGTGTACCATACCGGGAATGATTCCATTCTGTACCATACTGGGGATGATTCGGTTCTGTACCATACCAAGGATAATTCGGTTCTGTACCATACCGGGGATGATTCAGTTCTGTACTTTTTTAGGGATGATTGGGTTCTGCACCATAGCAGGGATGATTGGGTTCTGTACAATGCCAGGGATGATTGGGTTTGGTACCATACCGAGGATGATTCGGTTCAGTACCCTATTCGGCTCTGTACCATACCGGGGACGATTGGGTTGTTTACCATACTGGGGTTGATTCGGTTCAGTACCTTACTGTGGATGATTCGGTTCTGTACCATATCGGGGATAGTTCCGTTCTGTACAATAACGGGGATAATTCCGTTCTGACCATACCGGGGAGGATTCCGCTCTGTACCTTACCTGGGATGATTCGGTTTTGTACCATACCAGGATGATTCGGTTCTGTACCATACCAGGGATGATTTGGTTCTGCACCATACCGGAGACCCTTTAGCATTTTTTTTTTAACAAACAGAAGAGAATCTGTATCCTGAATCCTCTATGTCATTTACGTGTTTCACCTCAGTTTACACGAAAAATTATAAATGCGTCCAAATTTTGTCTGAAATTTTTTGCTCCCAATCCCGACAGGATTGCACGTTGTGTGCAAAGCTCTGGTACTATTGTAACAAGAAGCCTGGGGAGGGTTCGCTCTCCCCCCCCCCCCCCCCTTGAAAACAGAACTTTTTCTTCCTAAATGCATACGGAATAAGAGAAGTAGGCACAATTGGTGCGTGGCAGATGGCTGAGGCTGCTTCCAAATAAAGCAGAACTTATTATCCTTTAAGATAATGTATATCTGTTACAGGCGCTGCGATACGGTGGCAGGGGTAGAAGACTGCCAGTGTATATAAAATAGCCAAACTTCCAATTGAATATGTATTAAAGTGTATATCCATTCAGTGTTACATACAATATCATTTACAGATGTCCACACAAAGCCAAATAAATATCTGTTAGCTTTCCAACTTGGTATTCCATCTGCAATGCCATCTGTTGCCTGGGAAGGTACGGGTGAGGCACTTTAAGGCTGCTCGGCTTTTGTAAACTTTTTTTTATTTTTATTTTTCTTCTCCTCCTCCCTCCCCAAAATCTTCACTCCCGATATGTGATAGAAGGGAAACGATCAATGTATTCTGCTATGTTTTCTGTAAGACAGATGGAAATACATTTGCTTTTGCTAAAATGTCAAATATGCCAAAATGTGTTATTCTAAAGTTGACCGGTTAGCTGCCGTAGAACGGGGTTTGTGTTTTTGTAGCTGTCACTGCATATTCTTAGATTAGGTGGAACCCTTCCAAATTTTCTAAACTTTTGTACATTAATATCATGGCACTAAAACAAAAAGGAATGAAAAAAAAAAAAAAGAAAAGAAAAGAAAAAAAAAATTATACAATTTTTCTTCTTTTTTTTTAGTTTCCGCCTCGACAAAGCAATCTGTCCACGAGTGCCGACAGCCAATGGAATAAGAGCATTTCTCTGGATTTTCATGAAACTTTCACACTTCCGATTTTTTTTTTTCATTTTAAATCACTTTCTATTATGATATTTGGTGACAAGTTGTTTATTGAACAGGGACAGGGACAAGTAAACACAACTTTTTATAGTGCAGATTTACCTTTCTGGTTGTAATAACATTTAACTTTTTTTCTTTCTTTTTTTCTCTTTTTAAATAAGCTGAATCTCCGAGCCCAAAAAAAAAAATGTTTTTTATTTTTTCTCTAAGTCAATATTTTTATGAATTTATGTCTCGTGCTTTTTTTTTGCAAATTATCACAACACACTGTATATCTATACTTATCTAGAAGAAATGTTCTGAAGTTGCTTTATACTCTAGTGCAGTGTATTCCAACCAGGGTCCCTCCAGCTGTTGCAAAACTACAACTCCCATCATGCCCGGACAGCTTTTAGCTGTCCGGGCATGCTGGGAGTTGTAGTTTTGCAACAGCTGAAAGGACAATGGTTGGAAATGGTTGTAGATGAAGGCAGCAAAACAAGAAAGCTTAAAGGGGTTATCCAGGAAAAAACTTTTTTTTATATATCAACTGGCTCCAGAAAGTTAAACAGATTTGTAAATTACTTCTATTAAAAAATATTAATCCTTCCAGTACTTATCAGCTGCTGAAGTTGAGTTGTTCTTTTCTGTCTCATTGCTCTCTGATGACACCTGTCTTGGGAACCGCCCAGTTTAGAAGCAAATCCCCATAGCAAACCTCTCCTACTGTGCAGTTCCCGAGACAGACAGAGATGTCAGCAGAGAGCACTGTTGCCAGACAGAAAAGAACAACTCAACTTCAGCAGCTGATAATTATTGAAAGGATTAAGATTTTTTAATAGAAGTAATTTACAAATCTGTTTAACTTTCTGGTGCCAGTTGATATATATAAAAAATAAAGTTTTTTCCCCGGAATACCCTTTTAAGGCGCAAATCAAAAACCGACCAAATCCACTAATCAACAATTAGACTGTTAGTAAATCTGACAGAATGTGAAAGCAAAACCCTTGTTCACACAGCAGAATTGAATTCGACGGGATTCTGCTGCATTGTGCACATGGCGGAATTTCCGCAGCAAATGTTTCTTCCGCGGAAATTTCCCGATTTCGACATCCACAAAAAGAACAGACTTGTCTATTCTTTCTGCGGACTGCAAGCAGTCCTAGCGCCCACCAGATCATTTAAATGTATGGAATGTTTCCGCAACAAATTCCTCCATGTGAACTCAGCCTTATACTATAGTGCAGTGTTTCCCAAGCAGGGTTCCTCTAGCTGGTTCAAAACTACAACTTCCATCTGGGACAGCCAAAAGCGCAAATTGTTCCATAACAGCACCACAGAACGCAGAGTGGCGCACAATGAAAAACCGACCAAATACTCTAACTATACTGTTAGTAAATCTGACAGAACGTGAAAGCAAAACCCTAAGGTTATGTTCACACAAGGGAAATTTCGCAAAGCGGGATTACGCTGGGATTGTCCGAATTTCCGAGTTTTCAGAAGACAGAATTCCGCCAAGATACAAGCCCCATTGACTTCAATGGGATTCTACTGAAGAATTCCCCAAAATAAAATATTTCCGTGGAATACGGAAGGCGGGATTTTCCAATTGAAAGTAATAGGCAGTAAATTCCCTCCGCTGTGTGAACATCCCCTTGGTTAGAATATTGAAAGCCCGTCAATCTCAGTAAATCTAGGCCGATATCTTGCATTTAGAATCATATTGGAAGGGGTACTCCGCATCTAGACATCTTATCCTCTATCCAAAGGATAGGGGATAAGATGTCTGATCGCGGGGGTCCCCAGCTGCACGCGGTATTCGTTTAGAGCGTCGGGTTCAGCGCTGGAGGCTCGTGACATCACGGCCACGTCCCCACAATAGAAGTCTATGGGAGGGGGCATGACGTTCGTCACACCCCCTCCCATAAAACTGCATTGAGGGGGCATGGCAGTGACATCACAAGCAGGGCGTGACCGTGACGTCACGAGCCTCCGCCCTGCATCGCCAGTCATCCGGCACGGAGCAAAGTTTCCCTTTAAAGTTTGATAAGATGGAAGGTCGAAGAAACAATTTAACATCCCGGAGTCAAACTGTCAAAAAGAAGAAAAAAACTATATAAAAAGAAAGAATTGTCAGGAATACAGGCATATTTACTAATAGTGGCATACCCCAGAGCGTACATTTGTCACATGCTGCACCCCTTTTTCTAACACTTATGGAAAATCAATGTGTCATAAAAAGTGTCGCGCTCCGGATAAATATGGCACTCAGCCTGAACCATTCACTTCAATGCAATTACTCCAGGAAAGTGGTGTAATTACACTGATACATATACCCCGGTATCTTACACTGAGAAAGAAATATATACATATTTTTGACACATCTACTGTTTTTCTAACTACTAGGATTCGGCACTAAAAAGGTTTTTGTTTTATTTCTTTTTTCTTACTCAGGATTTTCTTTCCTAAGACTGCTTTTCACGGTTTATAAAATTCCAATAAAAATGCGGTCTTACGCGTAGCGCGGGCAAATAAAAGTGTCATAGAGATAATTTTCCATCTTGTTAGTGGTTATCTAGTAAAGATGCCTGATCGTGGATGTAAACACATTTCACCGGATAATCGCCCAGCTCGGGGTTTGTTCAGACTGATAATTAATAAGAAGCTGTATGAGTCAACAATAATAACAGATAAAGCAATGGTCCGCCATGATTCAAGGTATTATAGCTTATTACAATTGTTTTATAAAGTTTGAATCACTTTGTAAATACACAACATTACTTATCCTGTACTGATCCTGAGTTATAGCCTTTATTATACTCCAGAGCTGTACTCATTATTCTGCTGGTGAGGTCACTGTGTACATACATTACATTACTTATCCTGTACTGATCCTGAGTTATATCCTGTATTATACCCCAGAGCTGTACTCACTATTCTGCTGGTGAGGTCACTGTGTACATACATTACATTACATATCCTGTACTGATCCTGAGTTATATCCTGTATTATACTCCAGAGCTGTACTCACTATTCTGCTGGTGAGATCACTGTGTACATACATTACATTACTTATCCTGTACTGATCCTGAGTTATATCCTGTATTATACTCCAGAGCTGTACTCACTATTCTGCTGGTGAGATCACTGTGTACATACATTACATTACTTATCCTGTACTGATCCTGAGTTATATTCTGTATTATACCCCATAGCTGCACTCACTATTCTGCTGGCGAGCAATCCTGTGGGGCTCAAGGGAACTCATCGAGAAAAACGCAACGTGATTGTGGTGGTCAGGTGAATAAAGATGGCCGCCGGAGCTTACCTGCACCTAGCCAGCTCCTGCAATCTTCTCCTTTGGTCTGCATTCTGACAGATCAGAGATTTAGGTCACAGATAATACTGATCAGTGCTATGCATGATTGCTGATCAGTGCTAATGATTGCTATAAATAGTGTAAAGAAAAAAAAAATTCTGGTATCACTGGAAGTTGCAGTTTTGCAACAGCTGGATGTACGCTGGTTCAACTCCCAACATGCCTCTGGAAGTTGTAGTTTTGCAACAGTTGGAGGCACACCGTTTGGGAAACACTAATTTTGGGTATATTACTAATAAAAACAAAGTTTAGATAATAAGGTTTCTTTCTTCCAAGTCCTCAGAAGCAGCGAGGCAAACTCCCCTTCGCACCCCTATATGCCATTGGGCTCAGGTGCGCCCCAACATTTCAAGGGGCCCGAGTGTAATTGAACAGGTGACTCACCCTCTTTGGGTTGTGTTTTTCTGGTGCTCCTATTGAGATAAACATGGATGCTCAGCGGAGAGGTTTATAGCAGACCTCAGGGTTACGGCAGGCCTTCAACAAATAGGATAATTCTAAAATATTTTCCCCTCATTAGTGATAAGAACGGTTTACAGAATCTTGAAACAAGAGTAAGAGCCGAGAAGAGTGCGTGACGTAAGTGCATACTGGCGGGGAACGTCCAGGAACATTGTATGGAGTGAGGACATGATGTAAGCTACAAATATTGGGTATCAGAAAAAACACAAGAGCAGATTGTGTAACGTTATTGGGTGAATAGTGGAATTCACCTGAGGGAGTGAGCAGTTGTCCTTTTCAGAATGCTGGATCTGTTCCCTTACACATTGCCTGGTCAGCCGATGGCCTGGTCAGACCCGGTTGGCTGTTGGTCTGGTCGGCTGTTGGCCCAGTCAGCTGTTGGTCTAGTCATTTCTTGGCTCGGTCCAATATGACGTCCTCTAGACTCGTAAGTTAAAGTGAGACTGTTGTGACAATCGACTTTCAGAATGTTGATTCTGCCCATATACACTGTGCCCATTCAGTCATTGGCTTGGTCAGCCGTTGGCCTGGTTGGTTGTTGGCCCAGTCAGCTTTTGGCTTGGTCCAATATGACACCCTCTAGACTTGTAAGCTGAACCGTGACACACAGCAATAAATTACAAGTTATTACTGAATCTTTCAGTCTGGTCAGTATTTTATGTGTACAGAAAGCCAAGTGTTGACTGCCGCCGATTGTCATCCTTTGGGGTCTGGCTCTTTCCTTCTGATCACCATTGCCCCACTGTATCACGCCACATGGCAAGTTTGCACAAACTTTCAAGGGAACCTGTCACCAGGTATGACCTGGTATAACTAGCGTTAACATGTTGTAGATGTGAAGATAAGGTTTCCTCCGGGATGTCTCTCTGAACAGAAAAATTCTGCTCAAATCCGTTCTTGAAGAGCGTGGATCTGCACCAGGCCAGGTGCATGCTGCAATTGTCACGAAAGAAGAAAACTTGTGATCCAGCTATCAATCTAAAACTTTGCTTTATTCAGTATGCCAAGACCCGTACGGTGATAGGACCTTTAGCGAGCAAACTAAGATCAGACCCCTTCATACATGTTTAGAGGGTGCCGATTGGTAAGGCTGACAGCGATTGCAGTGCTTAAGTGCCGTGATCGGTATTGCGGCACTTAGGTGGTTAATGACGGAGAACACTAGGATTGCCATTCTCCGTCATTGACTGTAGGTGCATGGCTGCTGATAGCTTCTGCATTCGCTTCATAGTCGGTATGCCGCTCAGGACAAAAAAAATGTACCGTCACATCTTTGTAAATCTTTTCTTCTATCTTTTTTTACTGAAAAAATGACCCTCTGCTCCAATGTAAAGCAGTGCACGGACTGTATAGCAGTGTTTAATGTTGTGTCCCATCAAAATAACTCAACACACAGCCAAGGGTACTATGGTAAAAAAAAAACTTTTTTTTTCTTCTTCAAATCAACGGGTGCCAAAAAGTTAAACAAATTTGCTAATTACTTCTACTTAAAAACCTTAATCCTTCGAGTACTTATCAGCTGCTGTATGCTCCACAAGAAGTTGTATAGTTAATTTCCAGTCTGACCACAGTGCTCTCTTCTGACACCTCTGTCTGTTTTAGGAACTGTCTGGAGCAGTAGAGGTTTGCTATGGGAATTTTCTTGTACTTTGGACAGTTCCTGACACGGACAGATGTGTTAGCAGAGAGCACTGTGGCCAGACTGAAAAGAACTACACAATTCCTCTGGAGCATACAGCAGCTGATAAGTACTGGAAGGGTTAAGATTTTTATATAGAAGTAATTTACAAATCTGTATAACTTTCTAGCACCAGTTGATTTGAATAATTTTTTTCCACAGGAGTACCCATTTAATGTCTTAACCTTGGCAACAAAAGAAGTACCGTATTTTCCGGCATATAAGACGACCCCCAACTTTTACAGTTAAAATATAGAGTTTGGGATATACTCGCCGCATAAGACTATATGACACTTCATCTTTATATTGATACCCTACTTATAGAGGTTTGATTTTGTCGTACTACATAACTACATGCACAGAAATACATTTAAAATTGTCATCTTCTGACCCATATAACTTTTTAATTTTTCCGCGAATGGGTCTGTATGAGGCCTCATATTTTGCGCCGTGATCTGAAGTTTTTATCGGCACCTTTTTTGTTATGATCAGACTTTTTGATTGCTTTTTATTCAGTTTTTATGGTATAAAAAGTGACCAAAAATACGCTATTTTGGACTTTTTGGGCGCTTACGCCATTGACCGTGTGGTTTAATTAACAATATATTTTTATAGTTCGGAAACTTACAAGGAAGAGGTTAATGTGTGTGTTTTTAAACTTTCTTTTTTTTTAATTTATTTATTTTTTATACACTTTTATGAGCTCTGCGCTAGATTGATAAAGCTTGGTCCTGCCAGGTTTTATCATTCTGAGCCCAGGAGCCAGCATGGAAGTAGAGGTAAGCCCTCAGGCTACCTCAGCAGTGGATCGTCCAACCCCCCCCCCCACCCTGCACCATCGTGCTGGGCCCGAAGTGTCAATTTTTGTGTGGCCACCATTATTTTCCTGCACTGCCTTAGGCCTCTTGGGCTTGGAGTTCACCACAGCTTCACAGGTTGTCTCTGGATTCTTTTTCCTCTCCTCCACCTGCTTGGTCAGTCCATCATCTTTACCCACAGCTTCCTTAGCCACGCAGTGGTGGTCTTGGAGGTGTTTGGGGTCATTATCATGTGTGAATACTGCCCTGCTGCCCAATCTCTGGAGGGAGGGGATCATGCTCTTCAGTATGTCACAGTACTTGTTGACATTCATGGCTCCCTCAGTGATCTGTAGCTCCCGAGTGCCAGCAGCACTCATGTAGCCCCAGACCATGACACTCCCACCACCATGCTTGACTGTAGGCAAGACACACTTTTCTTAGAAGTCCTCACTTGGTAACCACACATGCTTATGGTTTATCTTTAGAAGAAACTTCCTTCTGGGACGACAGCCATGCAGACCAATTTGATGCAGTGTGTGGCATGTATGGTCTAAGCACTGAAAAGATGACTGCCTACCCCTTTAACCTTTGCAGAAATGCTGGCAGCACTCAGACATCTTTTCCAAAAGACAACCTTTGGATATGATGCTGAGCACGTGCACGCAACTTCTTTGGTCGACCATGGCGAGGCCTGTTATGAGTGGAACCTGTCCTGTGAAATCGCTGTATGGTCTTGCCCACTGTGCTGCAATCCAGTTCCAGGGTCTTGGCAATCTTCTTGTATCCTAGACCATCTTTACGTAGAGTAACAATTCTTTTTCTCAGATCCTTAGAGAGTTCTTTGTTATGATGTGTCCTGCTGACGTTCCACTGACCAGTATAAGAGAGTGTGAGAGCAATACCACCAAATCTAGGTCACCTTCTCCCCATTCACATCTCAGACCTTGTAACACTAATCAGTCACATGACATTGGGAGGGAAAATAGCTAACTGGGCCCAATTTGGACATTTTCACTTAGGGGTGTACTCACTTTCGTTGCCAAGGTTTAGACATTACAGGAGTAGTCTGGTGAAATGTAATTTTCTTTCATTGTGCCCGGGCTGCAAAAAGTAAAATAGCAAAGTAACAATGTCCTGTCTCAGCCAGTGATAGGCTGAGCACAGTGTCATACCCCACCTTCCCCTGCTGCCAGGGCCTGTTACATGACACTGCACTCAGCCTATTACCAGCTAAGGCAGAACATAATTGAGGTCGACGATAAGCTGATCGTAGTGTAAAGAGTTGGGCTCCAAGATGCGGAAGAAGACCGGGCAAGGAAGATAGAAGAGCAATATCGACGCACCTGGGGAGCGGTGGAAGAGGAGTTAAACTTTGTAATTTTACTTTTTTCTGCCCAGGCACAATGGAAAAAAAATTTCACTGAAGTACTCCTTTAACCTATTGTGGACGCAGGGCATATGCATACGCCCTGCATCCCCGATCCTTAAGGACTCAGGGCGTACCTGTACGCCTTGGTCCCCTTTACCGGGTTTAAACCATTCTCACCAGCAGAGAATGGGTTAAACCGGGTGGGTCCCAGTTGCTATGGGCAGTCAGGACCAATGGCTAATGCTGGGCACGACATTAACCCTTTAGCATTAACCCTCTAGACGCCATGATCAAAGTTGATTGCAGTGTCTAAAACGAAAGTAAAAGAATGCTGGCAGCTCATTGGAGCTGATCGGGACTATCGCAACAAAATCGCGATGTCCCGATCAGCTTACCACACGACGGGAGGGTCCTCACCTGCCTCTCCGTTGTCTGATTGACGATCTACTGCTCCATGCCTGCGCAGCAAGCAGGAGCAGCACAGTGCCGGTTACACTGATCAGTGCTTTGCAATGGCAGAGCACTGATCAGTATATGCAATCAGAAGATTGCATGTTTTAGACCCCTATGGGGAAAAAAAAAAAAAAGAAGGTGTAAAGAAAAATTTTATAAAAGTTCATTAACCCCCTCCCTATTAAAAGTTTAAATTACCCCCCTTTTCCCATTTTTTAAGTAAAATAATGTAATAAAGCATAAAAGTAATCATATGTGGTACAGCCGCGTGCGTAAATGTCCGAACTATTAAAATATTAGGTTAGCTAAACCACACGGTCGATGGCGTACACATAAAAAAATACCAAAGTCCAAAATTGTGCATTTTTGGTCACTTCATATACCATAAAAATATTAATAAAAAGCGATCGAAAAATGGTAACTATAAAAACTACAGATGACGGAGCAAGATGCCAATTTTAAACATACTAATTTTGGTGCATGTAGTTTATAATTTTTAAGTATTAAAATAAAACCTACATAACTTGGGTATCTTTGTAACCATATGGACCTACAGAATAAAGTTAACGTGTCATTTTTACCAAATATTGCACTGCGTACAATCGGGAGCCCCCAAAAGTTACAAAATGTTTTATTTTTTATTTTTATTTCACCCCACAAATAATTTTTATTTTTTTGTTTTGCCACAGGTTATATTATAAAATAAGTGATGTCATTGCAAAGTACAACTGGTGACACAAAAAACAAGCCCTTATATGGGTCTGCAGGTGCAAAATTGAAAGCGTTATGATTTTTAGAAAGGCAGGAGGAAAAAGCGAAAATGCAAAAACGAGTCCTTAAGGTCAAAATAGGCTGAGTCCCTAAGGGGTTAATGGTTGTATGTTGAGTTAGGTCAAAATAGGCTGAGTCCCTAAGGGGTTAATGGTTGTATATTGAGTTATTCTGAGGGGATTATCCCGGCTATTATTTACATATGTGTGTATATATATATATATATATATATATATATATAGTTACACCGAGCGTCCCCCTCCTCCTCCGGAGCGCTCGCGGCGTTTGGCCTGTAGCAGCGCTCTGGTCACTGTCCTGGACCGGGAGCACTGTCCCCCTGCCTGCGGCGGGGATGCGATCCGCATGGCAGGACGTCCCCGCCCGCGGGTCGCATCCCGAGTCACTTACCAGTCGGGTCCTGCTGTGTCTTCCTCCCGACGCGCACACTGGCTCACTGAAATTTAAAGGGCCAGTGCACCACTAATTGGTGCCTGGCCCAATCAAGTTAAAATGTATATAAACCCACTTCCCCTTCCTGTCCTCGCCAGATCTTGTTGCCCTAGTGCCCTGAGAAAGCGTTTTGTGTATCCCAAGCCTGTGTATCCAGACCCTTGCCATTTCCCCTGACTACGATCCATTGCTGCCTGCCCTGACCTTCTGCTACGTCCGACCTTGCTCTTGCCTTGTCCCTGTGTACCGCGCCTGTCTCACTGACACAGAGGATCCACCACCAGTGTCCTCTCCGCATACCAGTCGGGATCCTGACAATATAAAATATTTACAAAAAACGTAAAGAGTAAACTCACTTAAGGGAGATATTATATATGCGTGTACTCACTTATGTGAGATACTGAATGTCTCGGTGCGTTAAGTACCAGGGCACCAGGCCATACATTAACGTTCGATGTCCTAAAAGGGGTACTCCGGATGAATTTTTTTTTTCTCAAATCAACTAGTTCCAGAAAATGAAATAGATTTGTAAATAACTTCTATTTCACAATCTTAAACATTCCAGTCAGTACTGATCAGTTGCTGTATGACAAAGTGCAACAGTGCTCTCTGCTGCCACCTCTGTCGGTGTCAGGAACTGTACAGAGCAGAAGTTTGCTATGGGAAATTGTTTCTGCTATGGACAGAAGGCTATGTTGGAAGTTGTAGTCTTGCAATGGATGGTTGGGAAACCCTGATCTTGGATATATTAATAATAAATAAAAGTTTTCTTTTAGATAATAAAGTTTCTTTCCCTCCGCGTCCCTATATGCCATTGGGCTCGGCTGCGAGGGGCCTAAGTGTAATTGAACAGGTGACTCACCCTCTTTGGGTTGTGTTTTTCTGGTGCTCCTATTGAGATAAAAATGGATGCTCAGCGGAGAAGTCTATAGCAGACCTCAGGGTTACGGCAGGCCTTCAATAAACAGGATAATTCTAAAGAATTTTCTCCTCATTAGTGATAAGAACGGTTTACAGAATCTTGAAACAGGAGTAAGAGCCGTGAAGAGTGCGTGACGTAAGTGCATACTGGTGGGGAACGGCCAGGAACATTGTATGGAGTGAGGACATGATATAAGCTACAAATATTGGGTATCAGAAAAAACACAAGAGCAGATTGTGTAACGTTATTGGGTGAAGAGTGAAAGTCACAATTGTTCTAATATACCGTGTTTTTTAGTCACCAAAAACACACCAGGGCTTATTTTCAGGGTAGGGCTTATTTATTTACGGTACCGTATGTACATTGAACAACATTTAACGGTATTTACTCCCCTCTCCCCCATCATTATCATGTGATGGGCGCAGCTCTGCCCCCGAACATCCCCCCCCCCCCGCCGGTTTATTAGCCCAGCGCTGCACCCCACATCGGGGGACTAATCGTACGGTATGTCACGCGCGAGCGCAGCTTCTCTCCCCCTGCCAAATAATCATCAGCCGCTGCGCTGTACTCTGTATTCCAGTGCCCGGGCTGCAAATATTAAAAAACAAACTTTAACTTACCTTCGTCCTCCGTTCCCGCGTTGCTAAGGAACTGACCTCATGGTCCCTCCGCTGTTCTTGCTGCTTCCTGGTGTTGGGACGTCTCAGAGCCTTTAGCCTATCACCGGCCGCAGCGATGTCCTGCCTCTGCCGATGACAGGCTGAGCCCACTGTCATGTAAGAAGCCGGCCGACTCCTTACATGACAATGCGCTCAGCCTATCATCGGCCGAGGCAGGACATCGCTGCGGCCGGTGATAGGCTGAGGGCTCTGAGACGTCCCAACACCAGGACCGCAGCAAGAACAGCGGAGAACAGTGAGGCCGGTCCCTTAGCAACGGGGGAACGGAGACAGAAGGTAAGTTAAAGTTTGTTTTTTAAGATTTGCAGCCCGGGCATTGCCTAGGTCAGTGGTCTTCAACCTGCGGACCTCCAGATGTTGCAAAACTACAACTCCCAGCATGCCCGGACAGCCAACGGCTGTCCGGGCATGCTGGGAGTTGTAGTTTTGCAACATCTAGAGGTCCGCAGGTTGAAGACCACTGTCCTAGGTCTTATTTTCGGGGTAGGGCTTATATTGCAGCCAACCCCGATAATACAACTAGGGCTTATTTTCGGGGTAGGGTGTATTTTCGGGGAAACAAGGTATGTTCAGGTGCTATTGGTAACCACCACCTATTGGTAACCACAGATGTTGGTAACCACCCAAGTAATCCATACATAGAAAGAAACCAAAACAAATAAGATAGCACAGGGAGAAGTATTGAAGACTGATATGTATTTAACACCGTAAGGACACAGCCAATTTTATTTTTGCATTTTTGTTTTTTCCTCTTCGTCTTCTAAAATCCATAACTCTTTTATATTTCCATCCACAGACCCATATGAGGCTTGTTTTTTGGGCAACCAATTGTCCTTTTTAATGGCATCACTCAATTTACCATAAAATGTATGGCACAACAAAAAATATTTTTTAATTGAAAAGAAAACCACAATTTAGCAATAAAATAAATTTCTTACACTTTTTTGGGTAAAATGGGAAAAAGGGGCCATTTATATTTTTATTGGGGGGAGGGGCTTTTTCATATATTTTCTTTTTTTTAACGTCTCCATAGAGTACTATCTATAGCAATCTTTAGATTGTCAGGCATAGCACTGATCAGTATTATCGGCGATCTTCTTCTCTGGTCTGCTCGATGTCAGATCAGAGAAGAAGACAACGAGATGGTGGTCGGAGCAGGTGAGGGAACCTAAAGGTTCCTTGGGATCGTTGTTTGGGATCGTCTTGCTGTAATGTTCGCCCTCAAATCTTCATCATCCTGATAGATGGAAGAAGATTTTTGTCACAACGTCTTGGTAAATTTCTCCATTCATTCTTCTTCAATTATGTGTAAGTTTGCCAGTACCATTTGCTGATAAGCCGCCCCCCCACCATGATGTTCCCACCTCCAAACGTCACTGTTGACATTCTTAGCGTGATTTGCGGGGCCATTTCTCCTCTAAATATGGTAAGTATTATGGCACCAAATAGTTTCATTCTGCTCTCATCTCACCACACTTCAGGGTCTTGATTTCCTCAGCTGTCTATCATGCCTGAATAGATGTGACTAGAGACCGACAATGACACTTGTGTGAAATCCCACTGTCCACTCAGGAAGAACACTGATTGACAATCAATTTCACATGGAACAGACAACAGGTGGAAATTATAGGCAATTAACAAGACACCCCCAATAAAGGAGTGGTTCTGCAGGTGGTGACCACAGACCACTTCTCATTTCCTATGCTTCCTGGCTGATGTTTTGGTCACTTTTGAATGCTGGCGGTGCTTTCACTCTAGTGGTAGCATGAGACGGAGTCTACAACCCACACAAGTGGCTCAGGTAGTGCAGCTCATCCAGGATGGCTCATCAATGCGAGCTGTGGCAAGAAGGTTTGCTGTGTCTGTCAGCGTAGTGTCCAGAGCATGGAGGCGCTAACAGGAGACAGGCCAGTACATCAGGAGATGTGGAGGAGGCCGTAGGAGGGCAACAACCCAGCAGCAGGACCGCTACCTCCGCCTTTGTGCAAGGAGGAGCAGGAGGAGCACTGCCAGAGCCCTGCAAAATGACCTCCAGCAGGACACAAATGTGCATGTGTCCACTCAAATCCTCCATGTGCTTGCCAGAGGTAGCCTGACTGCCATTAGGTACCGAGATGAGATCCTCAGACCCCTTGTGAGACCATATGCTGGTGCGGTTGGCCCTGGGTTCCTCCTAATACAAGACAATGCTAGACCTCATGTGTCTGGAGTGTATCAGCAGTTCCTACAAAAGGAAGGCATTGATGCTATGGACTGGCCGCCCGTTCCCCAGACCTGAATCTGATTGAGCACATCTGGGACATCATGTCTCGCTATATCAACCAATGCCATGTTGCACCACTAATGATCACATGACCCAGTTACAGTAATAAAAACACATGGATGCAGCTGCACTGGAATAAAACAAATTGTGCTGTAGGACCAGTTATGGGGAGTGCACGTGATATAGGCAAAGAAAGCTGGTGTTCTTCTTTAAACAGAGGACAATGAATACTACAGGAATGCATTGAAACGCAATATATACAAAAGTAGCGTCTGCAAATCTGTTTCCAGAGGACAATTTTTCCTGTCATGACAACCCCCCCCCCCCCCCCATGGCCATAGCAGCATAGTTGTAACATTTAACCAGAGTGTTGCGGCGTGGAGTAGTCCCGTTGAGCCCAACCTAACAATGCTGATCAGAAGGTGCCGGAATGCAGACTCGGTATCGCAGCGATGTTATTTTTATTTGCATAATAGGCAAGTTATGGGGCAGCTGACAGGTGGCTGCCACTTGTGAAATAATAAGCTGTGTTATAAGGGTCTCTTCCACAGGAAAGAGTTTTACTTTAACCCCCATGTTGCCGACGCCGGCTCTGCGCGTTCTGAGGGAGGCGGTTGCGGCGTGTTGACTATGTTTATTTCGCTGGTCTTCGGCATCGCAAACAAATAACAGCAGATGTGTATAATTTCCCCGCTCTCTAAACTCAGTCAGAGCATTGGAAATCTCATTTGGGTTTAAAAGCTGCGTGCTTGTGAGTCAGACGAGGCTTGATGTATGAAACATACACAGAATGTTTTGACAAATATTTTGAAGGCATGGTAATCCCAGCAAAACAAATTAAATTATGGAAATTTTATATAGAAAAGGATGATCTAAGGAAAATCAGTTCTGGAGGGCCCATTGCATCTCCACTTAGGACAGATTGTGAGAAGGAAACACACCTGACTATAAGAATCGCGGATAGATCTGCCCGTCCGTGTCCGGCCCCTGGGTGCCTCCACTATGTTCACCATTTTTAAGGTAGTTTGCCCAGCCATCAATAGGTAGGAACCCCAATGACGATTAAAAAGGAAAGAAAAAACAACAACAATGACAACCATGGTTACTTTGGCCCCACTGTCACCACAGCCATTTCCAGCTTCCTCCTCCTGCAGCCACTAGAGTCCGGGACGCACATAATGATGGCAATAATTGTGCACGTTCCAGAGGAAGGTGTTATACAATTGGTTACCAAGGTGATCACAAGAACCCTAAATTTACCATCCTCTATGTGCAAAATAAACTAAAACGTAAACCTTTTATTAAAATGTCTCTTGCAGATTAAAAACCTCAGCGCACTGTTCTCATTGATGTGTCAAGACACTGGTATGTGTCCAAACATAGGCCCTGCAGTAATATTACTTATCTATGGAGCAGAGGTGCTGCAGTCCACACTTGCTTCATTGTACACTTAGACCAGAGGAATGATCATTGAAATCCTATATCATAACCCCCCCGACGTTCCACCACTGTTGGGGCTTTGTCAATTACAATTTACTAGTATATCAAAAAACGGTACTTGTGCTTATAGCAGTGTGTCCCAACCATGGTCCCTCCGGCTGTGGCAAAACAACAACTCCCAGCATGCCCGGACAGCCTTTGGCTGTCCGGGCATGCTGGGAGCTGTTTTGCCACAGCTGGAGGCACCATGGTTGGGAAACACTGGCTTGTAATATTATTCTCTTCTTAAAACACTACAGACTTTTATAATCATGTGTCGTGTACCATTTCAGATAGACTGTGTCTTTTAGGAGCCTGCTGACATGTGGCCACGGATGGCGGAGATCTTCCTTATAGAGAAAAGAAATCCTCCTCCACTTCCCGACTCCATCCCACGTCGCCTTCAAAACAGCAAAGTCCTTTATCACAGGAGATGCAATTATATAGACGATTCGAGTAACGACTGTGGTAGGTGGATCCACTGAGCTGTGTGGATGATGGCGCAGACCGCACCAGGGAGCGAAGTCTAAGGTGCCGCTGGTTTTCCACAGAGCCCGCCGCAAAACGGGATGGTCTTGCTACCCCTGATATGACTCGTCCTCCACAGGCAGCCGAGGTATACGTGGCACAGATAGGATGAGACAACTCGTAGTCAGAAATAGCAGAAGGTCAGGGCAGGCGGCTCAGATGCTTAGTCAGGAAACATAGCAGGAGGTCTACAGGCAGGTGGCAAGAAGGCAAGGTCAGGTAACAAAGCAAAAGGTCAGAACACAGGCAGGGCTAAACACAGGAGCGCTTTCTCTAGGGGCTCAGGGCACACAAAGATCCGGCAAGGGGTAGAGGGAGGTGCTCGTACTTATAATGAAGGGACGGGTGAAAGCACTAACTATTGGCCCTTTAAATCTTAGAGCTCCGGTGCGCGCGTGCCCCAGGAGGTGGGGGCGCGCCAGGGAACAGAGGCAGTGGAGAAGCCAGCAGGAGCGAGTGGTAATTGACGGTCCAAGATTCGCATCCAGCGATGTGAATCCCGGACCCGCCGGAGGAAGGAGGACGAGAGCGCTCACGGACAGAGTGAGTGGCCGGAGCGCTCACCACAACAATTTGCATGGGAACCTTTAAATGTCTTTTTTTTTCTACAATAGAGAAGTGGTAAATTATTACATCCTATGCAGATCACAAGGCTAAACAATTCTTTACTCTATTGCTTTATTTAAATAAATAAATAAAATAAAAACAATCATCATCTCGACTGTTTAAAAAGGGAATACTCCATTATAAAAAAACCAGCTCACGAGTGGAGCAAAGCAATTGACGGCGAAGCGTCAGAAACAATATATGTGAGATCTCTGCACGCTTGTGAAGTGAAGTGCTCTGCTGTATGTACGTAAGGCACTTAAAAGGTTACATGAGGACTCGGAAACGCTGACCTGAATTACCAGAGGAAATACATACATTAACAAAGATTCACTTATCTGAGAGGATTTTCTGAAGCACACACACAGACGTCAAGAGGCTTTAACCCTTCGGCTGCCTGCCCCATAGAGACGTTGTATTTGCCGAGATCTTCGTATGGTTCTCTGATCGTCATGTTTAGTGACGGGGTGTCCCCTCGGAGGTTAAATGTCAGCTAAGTAAATGCATTACTTAAAGATTAACAGTGGTTTGGTGTTGGATGTCCTGAAATATTAACCAGGCTTCTCTTTAGAAAGTAAATTCTAATTCAGATTTAATGCAGTATTTTTCTTTTTACTTGTTCTCGTACTATTACCGGCAGGACTGTAAATACATTTTTTTTTTTTTTTTTTACTCTTTTCGGGTAAACATTTCCACGCTGAAGTAACGCTTGGTGTAATGTGTTGATTCAATCCTAGTTTTAGGATTCGTCAGCTTTCTTTATGCTGGAGACGCTGAAGGCCATAAATTATCTTGGTTTCAGACCCCATCCCAAAAATAGACCTCGAAATAAAAGGTATATACTCACTGGCCACTTTATTAGGTACAACTGCTCATTAACACAAATAGATAATCAGCAAATCACATGGCAGCAGCTCAATGCATTTAGGCATGTAGACGTGGTCAAGAAAACTTGATGAAGTTCAAACCAAGAAAGGGGATTTAAAGGAGTACTCCAGGATAAGAAAACGTATCCCCTATCCTAAGGATAGGGGATGAGTTTCAGATTGCGGAGGGTCCGACCGCTGGGGCCCTCGTGATCTCCTGTACGGGGCCCTCGGCTCTTTGCCGAAATAGCGCATTTCGACCACCGCATGACGCGGCGGCCGACACGCCCCCTCAATACATTTCTATGGCAGAGGCGGAGGCTGCTGATTGCAGCCATCCGGCTCTCCCATAGAGATGTATTGAGGGGGCGTGTCGGCTGCTGCGTCATGCAGTGGTCGGACACACCCCCTGGCCGCTGACTGTCAAGGCCCCATGAGGGAGATCACGGGGGCCCCAGCGGTCGGACCCCCTGCGATCTGAAACTCATCCCCTATCCTTAGTATAGGGGATACGTTTTCTTATCCTGGAGTACTCCTTTAAAGGGGTAGGTCAGTGAAAAAAACAAACATTTTTTTCATATCAACTGGCTCTAAATAGTTAAACAGATTTATAAATGACTTCTATTTAAAAAAAAATCTTAATCCTACCAGTACTTATCAGCTGCTGAAATTGAGTTGATCTTTTCTGTCTGACAACAGTGCTCTCTGCTGACACCTCTGTCTGTTTCAGAAACTGTCCAGAGTAGGAGCCAATCCCCATAGGAAACCTCTCCTGCTCTGGATAGTTCCTGAGACAGACAGAGGTGTCAGCAGAGAGCACTGTTGTCAGGCAGAAAAGAACAACTCAACTTCAGCAGCTGATAAGTACTGGAAGGATTACGATTTTTTTAATAGAAGTAATTCACAAAAATTTACATATCTGTTTAACTTTCTGGAGCCAGTTGATATGAAAAAAAAAATGTTTTCACTGGAATAACCCTTTAGGGGACTTTGAACGTGATGTAGTTGTCGGTGCATTGTCGGAGTATTTCACAACTGCTGACCTACTGGGATTTTTTACACAGAATCCTCTCTAGGGTTTACAGAGAAGGGTCCAAAAAGAGAAAATACCCAGTGAGCAGCAGTTGTGTGGAGGAAAATGCCTTGTTGGTGTCAGAGAAGAATGGGCAGACTGGTTTGAGGTGACAGAAAGACAACAGTAACGTCAATAACCACTAGTTATAACCATGGTCTGCAGAATACCATCTCTGACAGTGTTGTCCAAACTTCTTTGGAGCAGATGGGCTGCAGCAGCCGAAGACTGAGGCTACAATTCACAAAGGCACCAACTGGACAATGGAAGAACGTTGTCTGCTCTGATGAGTCCCCATTCCAGCTGTGACATTTAGATGGCAGGGTAAGAATTTGGCCGCCTAAACTGCATAAAGCCTGGATCCATCCTGCCTTGTATCAGCGGGTCAGGCTGGTGGTGGTGTAATAGTGCGGAGGACATATTCTGGGCACACATTGGGCTTTTTGTAAAAACTGAGCCGGGTATAAACATCACAGCCTCCCTGAGTATTATTACTGACCATGTCCATCCCTTTATGACCACAGTGGACCCATCTTCTAATGACACTTCCAGCAGGATAATGCCCCATGTCACATACAGGACTATGAGGTCACATGACTCCAATGGCCTCCACAGTCACCAGATCTCATCCAATAGATCACCGCTGGGATGTGGGGGAACTGGAGATTCTCATCATGGATCCAACAAATCTGCAGCAACTGTGTGATGTCATCATGTCCATATGGAGGAACTGTGTGATGTCATCATGTCCATATGGAGGAACTGTGTGATGTCATCATGTCCATATGGAGGAACTGTGTGATGTCATCATGTCCATATGTAGGAACTGTGTGATGTCATCATGTCCATATGGAGGAACTGTGTGATGTCATCATGTCTATATGGAGGAACTGTGTGATGTCATCATGTCCATATGGAGAACTGTGTGATGTCATCATGTCCATATGGAGGACCTGTGTGATGTCATCATGTCTATATGGAGGAACTGTGTGATGTCATCATGTCTATATGGAAGAACTGTGTGATGTCATCATGTCTATATGGAAGAACTGTGTGATGTCTCTGAGGAATGTTTTTGGCACCTTTTAGAAAGTAAAAAGGGGGGGTCGTACAGATGTGTACCTAATAAAGTGGGCACTGAGTGTATACATACATAGAGGGGGTCCAACCCTAGAATAGAGAGGTGTAACTTATTAAAAAAAATGTTTTTATTGTAACCAAGAAATGGTGGTGACCACTATATTTGTTTTTTTGTAATGTAGATGTAGTAAAATCTTTACACAACAGAACTCACTTTTATAGGCTCACTGTGGAATGGACAATGACTAAGAGTGCGCATGCACCTGAAATCCACCAGGTAGAAAGATGTCATGCAATTGGAGTAAAGTGCATGTAAACTTTTAATATAAGAATAAACTTCTACTTATGATGGATCAAGTCATTTTTACTAAAGATTCACTGAGCACATCGGGCACTCAGGGATCCGTGTACAGGATCACTTTCAACAAGGGGTAGGTTAGATGCATTTAATTTTCATTGTCCACATTGCTGCCAGATACTGGATGATTAAAGGGGTACTCCACTGCTCAGCGTTTGGAACAAACTGTTCCGAACACTGGAGCCGGGAGCTCGTGACATCATAGCCACGCCCCATTGTGATGCCCCGCCCCCTCAATGAAAGTCTATGGGAGGGGGCGTGACAGCCGTCCCATAGACTTGCATTGAAGGGATGGGGCGTGACATCATGATGGGGCGGGGCTATGACGTCACAAACTCCCTGTGCCGGCTCCAGCATTCGGAAAAGTATGTTCCAAACGCTGAGCAGCGGAGTACCCCTTAAAGAGCAGTCCTGCTGCTTGGATATACATTCATTGTCTATGGGAGTGTTGAAGATAGCCGAGTACAGTGCTTGAATATCTTCTGTTCTTAAGATCTTGGCAGAGTCCACCATATGATCAGGCATTATTGATAAGGGTCTATGACGGGTTTTTTAATTAGAGATGAGCGAATTTACAGTAATTCGATTTGTCACGAACTTCTCGGCTCGGCAGTTGCTGACTTTGGCCTGCATAAATTAGATCAGCTTTCAGGTGCTCCGGTGGGCTGGAAAAGGTGGATACACCTTTTCCAGCCCACCGAAGCACCTGAAAGCCAAACTAATTTATGCAGGCCAAAGTCAGCAACTGCCGAGCCGCGAAGTTTGTGACGAATCGAATTACTGTAAGTTCGCTCATCTCTAATTTTAATCTTCAGGTATAGAGTAAGGGCTGGAGTCCCCTGTAAATGGCCCACCAATCTGGAATCACTGTATTGAAAAAACTACCCAGACTTTCTAATAATTTAATACAATAGATTTCGGCATTATCTCGAAATGGGAAATTTATAGCAATTAAAAATGGTAACATTATTGAGGATTCTCTAGCCATTTTGATGTCTATTTCACTACCCCCAAAAAAGGAATTTATTCACTTTCAATTATATTTCTGATCTTATTTGGAATTGCGATGGCCCATGGCTTCAGAACAAATTGATGTTCTATCATATGGGATGTCTCGGAGTTACCCCGTCCATGAATATATTTTAAGGTTGCTCAAATTGCTCAGCTAGCGGTGGTCAGTTCTACGACTCGAGACCCTTTATGGGTCCAGATTGAAAATGACCTTTTCTTCTATCACCCAATTCCTTTGCAGCTTCCTCTATGGAAGGCTTTACCCCTCCCAATCGAGCCTAAAATTACTCTCACCTATCAGCCATCATTTGCTTATCCTCCGGAGAAGTGTTAGATTTAAATATGAATTACAGGGAAATCCATCTCCCATGACTCGTATTGTTAAAGATCCGCCAGGCCTCTCCCCGGGTCTTTTCACTTGGTGGATTGGACAAAATTTAGTTCCTCGAGGTAATTTTGTCCCCTTTTCTAAGCTAATGCAACAAGACCAATTCCAGAGAAGAATGTAATCCCCCACCCACAGAGAACTTCTGCAAAGCTCACATTTTTCCATTTTCTTCCCTCCTTAATCCCTCACGGGGAAGAAAATTCTAACTACACCTCTTCTGAACTAATACAACTTAACTTCCCAATTCTATCTGGGACCAGATCCTCCTCATATATATTCAATGATACTATGGGAACAAGATTTAGGGGTGAAGGTCTCAATAACAACACTGCTTCACTCATCTATTGGCGGCTTTAAAGTCATTCTTGCTGAGACTTCTGTGCAGGTTCTTCTTCGTCCTTAGTAGGTTCTATTACAGGTTGCTCATATCTATCCATGCTAGGAGATCAGTTTGCACCTCCATGCAGGGTGGTCTCTGATGTCTCCATTGGCCTCACTCCTGGGCCATTGGACCTTAAGGCCTAAATAACTGACCGTATTTCATTTTAAAGAAGCACTCCAGGTTTTTGTTTTCTCCCCACACCATGCGCACTCACTATTTCTAGTGCTACAGCACCATCTGTTTTATTCTAGCACAGCTGCTATTATGTTTCATTGCTGGAACTCGGTCACATGATTACTGGTCTGACCCACAGAAAATCAGTGTTTAATGTGTCAGAGGGAGTGGGGAGTCCTGGGTCAGCTGACTTCCTGTGAGCTACAGGATAACATCATCCCCCTGTATACTGCGGCTGCAGATGCTATCTGTAAGCAATCAGGATATATAGTAGTTATACACCTCACCTCTATTTATATACTGCTGCTGCTATCTCTATGGGATCAGTATATATAGTAGTTATACACCTCCCCTCTATTTATATACTTATGCTGCTATCTCTATGGGATCAGGATATATAGTAGTTATACTCCTCCCATCTATTTATATACTGCTGCTGCTGCTGCTATCTCTATGGGATCAGGATATATAGTAGTTATACTCCTCCCATCTATTTATATATTGCTGCTGCTATCTCTATGGGATCAGGATATATAGTAGTTATACACCTCCCCTCTATTTATATACTGCTGCTGCTATCTCTATGGGATCAGGATATATAGTAGTTATACACCTCCCCTCTATTTATATACTGTTGCTGATATCTCTTTAGGATCAGGATATATATTTCCCTCAGGCTCTATCTGTATACTGCTGCTATGTCTATGGGATCAGGATATATAGTAGTTATACACCTCCCCTCTATTTATATATTGCTGCTGCTATCTCTATGGGATCAGGATATATAGTAGTTATACTCCTCCCATCTATTTATATATTGCTGCTGCTATCTCTATGGGATCAGGATATATAGTAGTTATACACCTCCCCTCTATTTATATACTGCTGCTGCTATCTCAATGGGATCAGGATATATAGTAGTTATACATCTCCCCTCTATTTATATACTGTTGCTGATATCTCTTTAGGATCAGGATATATATTTCCCTCAGGCTCTATCTGTATACTGCTGCTATCTCTATGGGATCCGGATATGTAGTAGTTATACAATCCCCCTCCAGCTCTATCTGTATACTGCTCCTGCTGTCTCAAAAAATCAGTATATATTGTAGTAGTACACCTCACCTCTCACTCTGTATACTGCTGCTGCTATCTCTATATGATCAGTATATATAGTAGTTTTATACCTCCCTTGAGGCTCTTTCTGTATACTGTTGCTATCTCTGAGACCAGTATATAAAGTAGTAATATACCTCCCCTGAGGCTGTTATTATACTTTGCATTTATTGCTGTATTTTCTGTTTTTGCTGTGATTTTTCCAAAATTCCCCCAAACATTTTGCTATGTCAACACAAATCAGTGTATGCAAACTGGTGTGATTTTTTTACAGCAATTTTGGAAAAAAATCACAGCAAAAACAGGCAAAATGCCTTAAAAATGTGTAAGGAATGCAGTAAAAATTTGACATGTGAACACAGGCTAAAGACTTTAAATGTTCACAAAGCACCTCAGTCACGATTATAGTTCAAATCAGTTTGTCGGCAATATTAAAAAAATAAAATAAAAAAAATATGCACTTTACAAATTAATTAGTGCCCCCAGTATTGCAGAGTGATCACATAGAGTGAACTGACCTCTACCCACTTGAGTCTAATCAGTTCACCTGGGTGACCTCCAGCACTAGCAGCCTAAATAGATGACCAGGTGCAGCGATGAGACTCCACCCTCTCTCTCTGCAAAGCCAGATGATTAATGGGAAATGAAGGCAGCATTAAGAAATAATGAACAAATCGATTAATCGACTATTAATCGATAAAACTAATCGTTAGTTGCAGCCCTTAGTAAAACAAAATAAGGTCCTCAAATGTGTGTATGAATGTGTAAGTGTGTGAATCAAAACTTACATTATTTTTTATTTTTTTTATCAAAAACTGAAAAGTATCAAGCATGTCACCTCAGGCCCAATTCATTAGTGCCCCCAGTATTGCAGAGTGATCACATAGTGTGAACTGACCCACTTATGAGTCTAATCAGTTCACCTGGGCGACCTCCAGCACTAGCCACCTAATTAGATGACCAGGTGCAGTGATGAGACTCCACCCTCTCTCTGCAAAGCCAGATGATTCATGGGAAATGTAGTCAGCATTAGGAAATAATTTCAGTGATGGAATCACAATCAGAATTGATGATTAATGAAGTACGAGACAAGCACTGCACTAAAAAATTCCTGGAGGGCTTAATTTATTTATTTTTTTTAAGAAAAAAAAAAAGAAAAACTATAACTATATATATATATATATATATATATATATATATATATGTTTCCTCTGATCCGATAATATAGATTGGTTTCCGATCATTATGCAGCCATGGAGAGATCAGAGCAAATTCTCAAGGATTGATACATATTAGGGATCGACCGATATCGTTTTTTTAGGGCCGATACCGATAATCTGTGGCCTTTCAGGCCGATAGCCGATAACTTATACCGATATTCCGGTATAAGTTATCGGCTATTTCTTCACCCCCCAAGAAGCCGCTGCAGATCATTGATTTAAAGCGGGCACTTTAAATCAATGAACTGCAGTGGCTTTGGCTGAATCAGAGACCACCGCCGCCCCTGCTTCTCTGCCCCTGCCTGTCCGGGGGTCCTCCCAACCACTGCCGCTGCCCCCTAGCCATCCCCCCTCTACCCCCGCACCGCACTCACCATGTCCATCGCTGGGTCCATGGAGGTTCATGGAAGGAAGGAGAGTCGAGAGAGTAGGCGAGGGCTCAGAGGCAACGACCGGTGGTTTCGTGCTAGTTAGCACTTCTTCCGGCCTCCAGGAGGCCGGAAGAAGTGCTAACTAGCACGAAACCACTGGTCGTTGCCTCTGAGCCCCCGTCTACTCTCTTGACGCTCCTTCCTTCCATGAACCTCCACTGACCCAGCGATGGACACTGAGAGTGCGGGATCCACCTCTATTATTTACTGCCGGTACTATTGTTGATCTCTAGTCATCCGAGCACCACTACCAACCCATTTTTCCTGTTCGGTTGCATTTACCTGGAGCCTCTGCTGTTTTTTGTGTTAATGTGAACTGTGCCTCCTACCTCTTCTCCTTTCTCGCTATTACATGGTTTACTTCTCACTTGATAATACCCCCGCACTCCTCACATTTCAGTGGGGGGGGGGGGGGGGGGGTTTGTTGTAGTGACTTGTACTACTCTTTTTCATTCACAACAGAAATTTTTTTTATAAATATCTTTGAAACAACATAATTCTACAATTCCTGAAGATTGTGTTTGCACAGAAAGCTGAGGCATCTGGAGATGCAGAGGAGGAGAAGGAGGGCAACAATGGCTAAAAATAGGGACAAAAGAGGTAGCTGGAACCATGGCTGATCAGAGGACCACACTGCAGGAATTGGGCAAGATAACCCAGGAAGCCCTCAGAACCACATGTGACATTGTTAAAGTGCTGGGGCCTTTATCATAGTGTCTTTATCTATATACAGACCATGAAACAGGTCCCCTGTATATTTGCTCTGGACCATGAATGGTGCACAGAGAGGACCTCCTTCAAGACTATCACAAAGTTTATGCAAGGCTTCCCAGGCTAGTTCTGTTTTTGACCAAGATCCTAACTTAGGCTGGGTTTGCACCCCTTTTTTGCAATACAGTTCCCGTATCAGGTTTTTGATGGGGAAAAAAAAAAAACGGATTCCTTAAAACCTGACTAAACTGTATCAAAATGTGTGTACAAATTTTAATCCGTAAATGATGTCCTGTTGCATCCATTTTTTAAGAAAAAACAAACAAACGTATACGTTTTCAACTTTTCACTCCATTATAAATAAAGTTTCACTTGTTTGATTGAAACTCCAAGAAAAAAAACTGTGCAAAGTTGAAAACCGTATGGAACCGTACGCACATACCGTTTTGTACGGCTCCCATTGATTCCCATGTTAAAAAGAAAAAAAAAAAAAAAAAACGCATACAATTAAACACAGTTCTTCACCCGGACCAAAAAACGTGGTAGGCACAGTTTTGGGTATGGGAAAAAAACGGACAAAACCGTACAGGATGCAAAACTGACACAACCTGAAGCATCTTTTGGCATACGGTTTTCAATGGAGAATCAATGAATTTGGTTTTCAATACGGTTCTGTACGGTTTTCAAATTGAAAACGTATATGGGAAATGTATTGCAAAAACGTGGTGTGAACCCGGCCTTACATGACAGCACAATATGCTTTCTTCTTCCTGCCCGTTGGGATTGTCGTGCTGACCTTTTGCCTATTTATTTGAATCTCCTAAAATGATTGTTTGGTAACGTTTTCTTGTCAAGCTGTAACCCAAAATGCTGACTGTGTCCTTAACTTCCTTTTTACGTCCAACAAATCATTTCTCCACGTGAATCCAGCACTGAAGCAGGATTTCTGGAGACGCGATGGGAGGAAAGAAAAACAAACTGGGCTGTTTAGCTAATATTCTGGGAATATCGGAGAAACTATGACCTATAGACTAGGTGTCCGCCGTATGTAAAAGCTACAAGGCCTCCAGATTTAAAGGGGTATTCCAGGAAAAAACTTTTTAATATATATCAACTGGCTCCAGAAAGTTAAACAGATTTGTAAATTACTTCTATTAAAAAATCTTAATCCTTTCAGTACTTATGAGCTTCTGAAGTTAAGGTTGTTCTTTTCTGTCTAAGTGCTCTCTGATGACACGTGTCTCGGGAAACGCCCAGTTTAGAAGAGGTTTGCTATGGGGATTTGCTTCTAAACTGGGCGTTTCCTGAGACAGGTGTCATCAGAGAGGATTTAGACAGAAAAGAACAACCTTAACTTCAGAAGCTCATAAGTACTGAAAGGATTAAGATTTTTTTTTAAGTTTTTTCCTGGAATACCCCTTTAAGAAATGTACATGTGTGAAAGTTTTGGAATCTCACTCTGTTTTATAGTAATACATTTGGAAAAATAAACACTTGAATAGAAGTGTCAGGCAACATTCAGAAGCCTTCTTCACTTTAAAGGGGTACTCCGCTGCTCAGCTTTTGGAACAAACTGCTGGGAGCCCGTGACGTCATAGCCTGTGCCCCCTAATGCTGTCATGCCCCGCCCCCTCTATGCAAGTCTATGGGAGGAGGCGTGAGGAAAGGGTCATACTCTAGAACCCTGAAACACGTCTAGTCTTAACTGCTGTCTATCACTGCTAATAACGCTGTATATTAACTGTATTTACTATATACGGCGAGAACTGGTCATTGCCTGTGGACTTATGCACATCAATTGATCCAGTCCTGTACAGGTATGGTTCTGATCTTGCTATCCCGGTCCTGTTTTCGCTACCTCAGCCACAGCACCTGCTGACGTCACACGCCGACAATACGAGGCGAAACCTCCACACACAGTGAGCAACCGGTCGCAAAGTCCAGCGGAGAGGAAACCTATCATCCAAAGCACCTGCCAGCGCTAACGGGCTCCCGGTTTCCTGGAACATCAGCGCTTGCCAGCGCTCAACGTGAGTACCAACGCCTGCCGGTACTCCCTGTTGGAGATGACCACCATTGCCTAAGTACCAGCATTACCTTGCACCGCTCCATAAAGGACTTTGTGCCATCATCCATATTAACCCTCTCAGCATCTAATCAACGGCATTCTTTCCCCCAGCGCAAGCTGTTTGAGCCGAGTGAACTGCTGCTAAGCCACACAGGACCGGTAATACTGTATCACATACCATACGAACTGTTTTTTTTTATTGATATAGGATATATTTAAAAAAAAAAAAAAAAACAGCTATACAAAAATATAAGCATTTGTCCACTTCTATTTCCATATTTAGAGTTATACTAAATGTACCAGTGATATATATTACATATTTTATTAAAGGGGTGTTCCCTTGTTTATACTGTTTTTTGTTATTATGTTTGTGTGTTATGTGTGTATAAGCATGTGTTTTTTTATGTGTGTTGTGAATATGTATATATGTATTTTCTTACCTTTTGTGAAGATCCGGAAGCTGGCCCCTTTTTCTTCCAGTGGGTTGCTGTGTAACCTCGGCCTCCACCATGTTGTGTTCGGTAAGTGGGATGTCGGGGGGGGGGGGGGGGGGGGGGGGGGGGGTGTTCTTGCTTCTGTCCTTCCTATCTGCTGACGTCCGAGGCAAATCTTTTCTTCCTGTTTCTTCCGTGGCTCAGCGACGAATCTGCGGCCTCTTCCGGCGCATGCGCAGGTAGTTTGTTTTTGTTTTTTTACCAATAACGTTTTTTTGTCTAATTGACAAACTGTCTGCGCTTGCACGAAGCTACGCTATTAGCGTAGACCTAACGTACGCTACGCTGTTAGCGTAGCACTTGCGTAGTCGCGCATGCGCAGACAGTTTGTCAATTAGACAAAAAAAACTTTATTGGTAAAAAAAAAAAAAAAACACTACCTGCGCATGCGCCGGAAGAGGCCACAGATTCGTCGCTGAGCCACGGAAGAAACAGGAAGAAAAGATTCACCTCGGACGTCAGCAGATAGGAAGGACAGAAGCAAGAACACACCCCCGACATCCCACCGAACACAACATGGCGGAGGCCGAGGTTACACAGCAAGCTGCTGGAAGAAAAAGGGGCCAGCTTCCGGATCTTCACAAAAGGTAAGAAAATACATATATACATAATCACAACACACATAAAAAAACACATACTTATACACACATAACACACAAACATAATAACAAAAAACTGTATAAACAAGGGAGAACCCCTTTAAGCGATATATGTTTTATTAATTGATTGCCTTTACTATATATGTTCTTCTCACAAGGGGCCCTGTGAGGAGTAACCTATTTTATACTGTATTATTTTAATACATTAATTGAATTATCATTGAAGCACGACCCTGGTGATTGATTTTTTATAGAGTATACAACTAAAATTATTTACACTTTCCTGGAAGGTCCGGGCAAATTTTCCACAGATTTGTAAATTACTTCTATTAAAAAATCTATATCCTTCCAGTATTTTTTAGCAGCTGTATGCTACAGAGGAAACTATTTTCTTTTTGAATTTTCTCTTGTTCACAGTGCTCTCTGCTGACACCTCTGTCCGTCTCAGGAACTGTCCAGAGCAGGATAGGTTTGCAATGGGGATTTTCTCCTGCTCTGGAGAGTCCTTGATACAGGCATCAGGTGTCAGCAGAGAGCACTTTGGACAAGACAAAAAAGAAATTCAAAAAGAAAAGAATTTCCTCTGTAGCATACAGCTGCTAAAACGTACTGGAAGTACTTTTTTTTTTAAAAAGAAGTCATTTTACAAATCTGTTTAATTTTCTGACACCAGTTGATTTAACCAAAAAAAATGTGTTTTCCACCGGAGTACCCTTAAAATTTTTTTTTTTTCTTTCATTAAAAACTGAAAAGTATCAAGGTTGTCACCTCTGGTCCAATTCATTAGTGTAGCCAATGCTGCCACCAGTATTGCAGAGTGATCACCTACAAACAATTCCTGAAAGAGACACTGTAATTCAACGTATTTTCCCCTTTACAATCGGGGGGGTTCATCAGGGTATAATGCACAGGACAAATCATAAAAGCAGTTCCACCAAAGATAGCATGGGTCAACGATTCAGTAAGAGATAGCAATGGTCCAGGAATGGACCAGTCCCTTAGGTCCCAAGGGCCGATATGGATGCTTGTCCCTGTTACATTAGGTCCAGGATGTCTAGTCAGGAAGCCCTCCTGGGTGGTCCCTGCAGCAGTTGTTCTATAGGGTCCCCCAGAAATATTTAGGATTATTACCCTCAGGGATTTTGTCACACGTGTATTATTAAAAGAGATTTTTTGCTTTCAAAGATTTTTTATTAAAGTTTTGTACGCAATACAGGAAAGTAAGATAAAATGTATCAAAAGTATGCCAAGATGCAATTGAACGACATTACAGATGTGCCATGAAAAATGATGCAACAATATGAAACAGGCTAAATATTAAAGGGGTATTCTGGGATTTTTTTTTTTATTTGACTATGCTACAGAGGCTGTAAAGTTAGTGTAGTCCATAATATAGTGTCTGTACCTGTGTGTGACGGTTTTCTCACAATTCTTCTGTGATTATAGCCCCAATATTTATTTTTAACAGCATCACTCATGTCTCTGGATTTCCCAGGTTGCAGTGCGTCGAGACCTGACATCACTAGTCGAGTGATCAGAGGGAGCCTGTCTGCTTCAATTTTGCAACAGCTGTAGGCCGCCTGATTAGAAAACACTGTGTTTCAATGGGTTGGGTGGCTGATGTGTGGGAGGAAGGAAAGTGATCTCAAACTGTGGGATGTGTAGTTTAGAGAACAAAATCAAACAGGAAATACCCAGTTCTGGCAGATAAGTACTTAAATCACCTTATAGTGGATAAACCCTTTAACTAAAACATTTCCAAAACCAAAAGGTCAATGCCAGCAATAGTGCAAGGTCAACTGAGAAAGATATAGCATGAAAAACCAGGACATCAGGGAAATACCTTGGAATAAAAACATAGGGGAGGACAGGAAAAAAGGGACGAGGAAAACCAGAATGACATCGGGGAGATGGGGAGAAAGAAAAAGGGTCTCCAAATAGGTAATAAACAACTACCAAGTCAAGTCAAACCAACTGTTCCCGATAATCCTTAAGAAGATAGTCTATCGTTGGCCATCATCCAATTGAGTTTGTTCTTGACCTACTTGTGCTCCTCGGCACCTTCGTATCGGAACATTTAAAAGTGCCTGTTTTGGGTGCTTAACTTAAATGCAACAATGCATATAGGCAGTGTTAAATATCAGTGGTGCAGTCCTCCTGGAGTGGGAGGTGGAACCAACACCAGCCAACGTAGATGCAGAAAACGGAGATAGAAGAATTACCAGGCTCTTGGCACAAACCACCGGAGTCCCACGACCAGGTTTTTGAATGACAAGGATATGATCTTTCTTGTAATAAAAGGCAGAGCATACTGTGTCAAGGCCAAAAACCACCTCTTCTGGGTTGCGTGGAAAAAGTTGGCGTAAAAAAAGGACATGGCTTACTTGCACCAAAAAAATGCATCACTGTCCAGCACACACGTTTTGCTTAAATGAAAACTGTCAGCTTGCTATCCCCCGCACTAACCAGTAGTACTGGCTTGTAGTGTGGGGGATGCTGATCAGTTTGATGCTTACTGTGCCTGGATCCATCCCGCTGTAATCTTCGTTTTTCTGAATATGCTAATTAGGTGCTAACTGGCACAGGCCGGGGTTACTGGCGCTTTGACGTCAGAGCCGCTGGCCGTAGTGCCGCCCAGCTCATCAATATTCCTCCCGGCGCTGCGGATGAGCGGTGCAGACGTCAAAGTGCCAGTAACTCCGCCTGTGCCAGTTAGCACCTAATTAGCATATACAGAAAACCAATGATTTCGGCCAAATGGCGGGATGGATCCAGGCACGGTAGGCATCAAACTGATCAGCGTCCCCTGCACTACCCGCCAGTACCGCTGGTTAGTGCAGGGGGAGCAAGCTGACAGTTTTCCTTTTAATTGGGGACTGGCCATCTTCTAATACACAAGAATACTTCTAATATACAGAAAACCATAGTAATCATTATAATTACAAATGAATGCTCAGTTGAGGCCGTATTCTCTACAATCATACTAAAGCTTGCTCACTGCCCCAATGACCTTGTGCAGTGGCTGGATGGCTCATCAACTCCCAGCATACCTCGTTCTTTCCTTCCATCACTTTGAAATACTTTGTTTTGTAATGTGTAAGTTATGTAAGTGTAGCATGTGGTATGATGTATATGTATAGTGTAAGGCAGTGTTTCCCAACCAGGGTGCCTCCATGATCGGAGTTTTTCAACAGCTAGAGGTCCATAGAATGGGGAATAGGCGAAGCATCAATGAAATGCATTAAAGTATGTCAGGACATGATGGAAGTTGTAGTTATACAATAACTAGAGAGCCACGAATTAGGTAAACACTGCTGTAATTAGATACTTGACTAGACCAACCTATCCTTTCACTTGGAACACACTTGATGGGCTGAAGATTTATCTCATTTACATTATCGAAATTCTAAATTCATTAGAAAAGACAATTATTATCAGGGTTATTCTATTCTAAGGGTGAAATGGAAAAGAGAATCTGGATTCTCAACAAGAAGCTCATAACTCATGAAGACACCAGAAAGCTTTAAAGGGGTACTCCACTACTCCACTGCTGGGGCCCCCCCGTGACCTCCTGCAGCACCCGACATTGTAAACAAATGCTGGGTTTCTGCGGCAGTGGTCGTGACATCACAGCCTCCTGACATCACACCACGCCCCCATCATTCATGTGGATGGGAGGGGGCATTTTTGTCAACACGCCCCCTACCATAGACATAAATGATGGGGGTGTGGCGTGATGTCACGAGGGGATGTGGCTGCGACATCACGATCACGGCCTGGAAATGTGCAGAATACTGGAGCACCGGAGTACCCCTTTAAGACCCAAAGTAAAACAGGACATTCTGAAAAACTAATATTGACAAGGACTCCATGATGGAAGTAAAGGAGAAATTCAATAACAATGATCTTATTGGTGACGTCTGTCATCATGGGAACACATTGGGGACTCTACAGAAGGGTCAACCCCCTTGCTAACTGCTCAGAGAACTCTAGTAGTTCAATAGGGCTGACATGTCCTATAGGGCTGCGTCATTCTGGAACGTGGCCGAGATCACAGACTTCAGTGAGATCTTAATTTATGATCAGTAAATCATTTTTATTGAATTTTCCCTTTTATTAAAACAAGCAAGTGACTGCAACATTAAGAAGCCTCACATGTTACATTCAAGATGAAAGAATAAAATGAAATGGAATATAAATCCCCCGTACCTGAAATGTAAAGAGCGATCAGCAGGAAATCAGTCACTGATCCGCACAGACACCACCACGTGGACTCCGACTTGGTGAGATCATGCAATGGAGGAGATACATATTTTTTAGAATGAGGATGGAAGATGCAAATAATCCAAGTCTGGTAGATGCTTTCTCAGAAGCCATAGAAGGTGGATCTAGTTCAGGCTTAATAAAAGAAAGACCATTATTGGAGAAAGAACGTAGAATGACTCCTGAACAAAACCTGTATTACATTTACTGATACAATGTATCTGCCAATAAACATGATGGTGCATGTCATGGGAACAATATATATCTACAAGATAACTATACCACATCAAACCTGACATATGCGCAACAAGAGTTGGCAGAGAACCAAAGGTGAAATATTTTGCAAAAAAATTAGCAAATTAGGTTCTATTGAGCTACTTAAAAAGGTATATTCTAGCATCCGAATATTGTATATAATAAAACCATTTTATCTAATTCTATTGGGGGGTTTCCAGTTTAGGGTACCCCTTTGGGGGTTTCCCCTAAAGTTGTTCAACATTATATATTACCCTGTTACCCCCTGGGGTTTTGTTGTTTAGTAATAAAACCACCACACCAAAATATATAACTTGCTAATATAGTGTTATGACAAATTGTTCTGGCTTCAGCATGTTTTTGCATGATTTATCCCTGACCAGAAGTTATGCACTCCTCTCATTGCCAGTGTGGTGTTGTCTCAGCAGTTCCTTGCTCTTCCTCCTCTCCTGAGAGAAGGTGGTCTAGTCCTCTTATTGTCAGTGTGGTGTTGTCTCAGCAGTTCCCTGGCTCCTCCCTTTCTCCTGACATGAAGTTTTGTAGTTCTTTTATTGTCAGTGTGGTGTTGTCTCAGCAGTTCCCTGGCTCCTCCCTCTATACCGAGAGGAGACATCATCCTCTTAGTGTGGATGGATATTGTCTTGGTGAGCTCCAGCCCGCCCCTTGAGTGATATCATTTTGGGAAATTTGGGGAAGAATGAGGTGTGGTTACAGCATGCTGTCTTGTGCTGAACACTGTCACGGGCAGAGAAGTAGACAGGGAATAAATACAGGAGCAGCAGCAACCTCACTGATGTTCAATAGTCTGCTGTGACAGAATATGTTCTTTAGGAGCCTCGAGCAGGGTTACAGAGCAGCCTGCAGTGATTCGATGAAAAGACCCAGCACAGCACAGCAGACTCTGGGAGGAAGTGAATGCATGGTGAGTGAGGGTGGGCTCAATGCTTGCCTCGGACATGCCCCTTCTGAACAGTGGATGTCAGAATGAGTGAGCAGCAGAACAGAGGGATTTGTGAGCCAAATACAGAAGCTTGACACAAACAAGACCAAAAGCATCTGCATGACCTTGTGGATAATAAATAGAAGTATTATTTTTTTTCTTTGATATGACAAGTACGATTTAAATGTCTTGTGGAAGAAACAGGAGGAGGTACAAATTGAGGGGCACATTTTATTACAATAACAGCAGAACATTGGTTGCCCTACGGTGCTTGTACGCTTTTCCCATGAAGAAACACAACAGACCTCCTCTGCTTTGGATGGAGAGCGGTTCAAGGAGGGTCGGTGAGAATTACGGTGAATTTCCTCCCTCATAGAGCTTGCTGCAAATTCTCAAATGTATACATCTCAATTTTCACTAAATGCTAAACTTATTTTTTAGCTACATTTAAAAATATAACAAAATGTCACCAATCAAAAAAAATATAAATATATATTAAAGTGTAGCAATAAAAACATATATTTAGTTACTAATAAGCACTGAAGACAATAGAAAATACCTGCACTCACCGCAAGACAAGGGACTTGAAGCTCCTACATGGAACACGCCAGAGGACTGGGACTGCAGCAATGCGTGGATGCTCAGAGGCAATCACCGGTAATTTCGTGCAAGGTGCGCTTCATCCGGCCTCGAGGCCGGATGAAGCGCACCTTGCGCAAAATTACCAGTGATTGCCTCTGACATCCACGCATTGCTGCAGTCCCGGTCCTCCAGCGTGTTCCATATAGGAGCTTCAAGTCCCTTGTCTTGCTCAGGTAATTTCGCTTCAAGTCCCTTGCCTTGCACCGGTAATTTCGTGCAAGGTGTGCTTCATCCGGCCGAGGCCGAATGAAACGCACCTTGCACAAAATTACTGGTGATTGCCTCTGAGTATCTACGCATTGCTGCAGTCCCGGTCCTCCGGCGTGTTCCATGTAGGAGCTTCAAGTCCCTTGCCTTGCACCGGTAATTTCGCGCAAGGTGTGCTTCATCCGGCCGAGGCCGAATGAAGCGCACCTTGCACGAAATTACCGGTGATTGCCTCCGAGCATCCACGCAATGCTGCAGTCCCGGTCCTCCACCGTGTTCCATGTAGGAGCTTCAAGTCCCTTGCATTGCTCCGGCAATTTCGCTTCAAGTCCCTTGCCTTGCACCGGTAATTTTGCGCAAGGTGTGCTTCATCCGGCCGAGGCCGAATGAAACGCACCTTGCATGAAATTACTGGTGATTGCCTCTGAGTATCTAGGCATTGCTGCAGTCCCGGTCTTCCGGCGTGTTCCATGTAGGAGCTTCAAGTCCCTTGCCTTGCACCGGTAATTTCGCGCAAGGTGTGCTTCATCCGGCTGAGGCCGAATGAAGCGCACCTTGCACGAAATTACCGGTGATTGCCTCCGAGCATCCACGCAATGCTGCAGTCCCGGTCCTCCACCGTGTTCCATGTAGGAGCTTCAAGTCCCTTGCATTGCTCCGGCAATTTCGCTTCAAGTCCCTTGCCTTGCACCGGTAATTTCGCGCAAGGTGTGCTTCATCCGGCCGAGGCCGAATGAAACGCACCTTGCATGAAATTACTGGTGATTGCCTATGAGTATCTACGCATTGCTGCAGTCCCGGTCTTCCGGCGTGTTCCATGTAGGAGCTTCAAGTCCCTTGCCTTGCACTGGTAATTTCGCGCAAGGTGTGCTTCATCCAGCCAAGGCCGGATGAAGCGCACCATGCACGAAATTACCGGTGATTGCCTCTGAGCATCCACGCATTGCTGCAGTCCCAGTCCTCCGGCGTGTTCCATGTAGGAGCTTCAAGTCCTTTGCCTTGCGGTGAATGCAGGTATTTTCTATTGTCTTATTGTCTTTCTGTTGCTTATCATGTTCTAAGGCTATGCTGTATCTATATCCTAGCACTACCGGGGACTATACTGTGGTTTGTCTTTATCTGCGTTGTTGCCATTCCACTTTAGCTCAGAAGTTAACTCCCACCAAGCCAGAGACAAGCAGTGCATTCCCCACTTCTTTGCACACACGTATACATTTAGTTACAGCAATAAAATTTCTGGCATGAGCTTGGTAGGACTTCGGGTCAAAGCTTATGGGGACATGAACTGAAAAGGTCCAAATGGTGCTGAGGAGAGTGGAGGCTGATAAAAGTGAAAAAATAAAAATGTAGCTGAAAGACAACAACATGTGATCCATTTTATATCTGATCCTCCCAAACCTCTGCAGACACTCACACGCGGGGAGCCGTGAAAAGCCTGCATTGTGCAACCTCCTCACATCTCTCCGGCTCTGCCAAAATGGCTCCGGTGTGTTCATAGATCTGGGCCGGCTACAATGGGTGGCAAAAGCCAAGCAAATTTAATATGAATGTATGTGGGACCTGTATACGCGTGCGCACGCCTGCGGGGGCTTCTATGTACAGACGCTATACATGGCATTTACAATCAGTTTGTCTTATAATCTGACTAATTTTTGGAAACAATGTACCAAAATCAGTGACAAAGCAATTTAGCGAAATGGTGTTTAGTTTTTTTGAACTATTATAGAACGAATAAAGATCCAATTACTGCAATTATTTTCAGATTTCTGTGCAATTATTTTCGGACCAAACACAATTAGCTACAGTGGGTGCGCATGCAGTATTTTGCCACATTTTTTGACAGGTAAACCATCTGAAAAAATCCATTTTAAGCCATTTTTTAAACCAATGAATTGCTTGAGTTCAATGATAAAACGTCTGTAAGTTCTCAAGTTTATTATAGACCTCAAATGATGTGACAGTGCCATCCTGTTATGCCTAAAAAATATCAGTTCTTTGGGTAAATTAGTCTATGTCCCCACTGTTTTTTTGTCCAGACTTTTAGGGTACGTTCACACGAGCAGACCCACAGAGTATTTTACACTGCAGATCCGCTGCTGAAGGACTTCTGCATGGTGGCTTTACATTTGCCTGCTCGGAGCAGGAATACGACGCCACGAGCAGACACACTGCGATGTGCGAGTCGCAGTGCGCATGCACAGTATACTCGCACATCCCGGGAGCTCTCAGCCTAGCTCATGGAGCAGGTGGAGCGGCTGCAATGTGTGCGAGTACACCGCGCATGCGCAGCGACTTGCACATCGCTTCAGTGTGTCTGCTTGTAGCGGTGTATTGCCGCTCCGAGCAGGCACATGTAAAGACACCATGCAGCAGTCCTTCAGTGGCAGATCCGCAGTGTAAAATACGCTGTGGGTCCGCTCGTGTGAACGTACCCTTAGGCTATGTTCACATGGCAGAATTTCCAAGCTGGATTCTGTGGAAATATTCTGCTTCGAAGTTCCGCTGCTGAAGAGTCCCATTGATTTCAATGGGAAAGCATTACAGCATGCTCTGGTTATGGCATTTTTGTGGTGTTTTTCCGATCATATACTTTTATAGGTGGAAAAAAATGCCAGACAAAAAGGCCATGTGTGTACAGATATTGGCACACCTTTCCCCCCAACTCTTCAATATACCTACAGTGGGGATCAAAAGTTTGGGCACCTCAGGTAAAAATTTGTATTAATGTGCATAAAGAAGTCAAGGAAAGATGGAAAATCTCCAAAAGGCATCAAATTACAGATTAGATATTCTTATAATATGTAATCAAAAATTTGATTTTATTTCCATCATTTACACTTTCAAAAACAAAAAAAATGGCATCTGCAAAAGTTTGGGCACCCTGCAGAATTTATAGCATGCACTGCCCCCTTTGCAAAGCTGAGACCTGCCAGTGTCATGGATTGTTCTCAATCATCATCTGGGAAGACCAGGTGATGTCAATCTCAAAGGTTTTAAATGCCCAGACTCATCTGACCTTGCCCCAACAATCAGCACCATGGGTTCTTCTAAGCAGTTGACTAGAAATTTGAAACTGAAAATAGTTGACGCTCACAAAGCTGGAGAAGGCTATAAGAAGATAGCAAAACGTTTTCAGATGTCAATATCCTCTGTTTGGAATGTAATTAAGAAATGGCAGTCATCAGGAACAGTGGAAGTTAAAGCAAGATCTGGAAGACCAAGAAAAATATCAGACAGAACAGCTTGCAGGATTGTGAGAAAAACAATTCAAAACCCACGTTTGACTGGACAATCCCTCCAGAAAGATCTGACAGACACTGGAGTTGTGGTACACTATTCCACTATAAAGAGATACTTGTACAAATATGGTCTTCATGGAAGAGTCAGCAGAAGAAAACCTCTTCTACGTCCTCACCACAAAAATCAACGTATGAACTCTGAAAATGAACATATAGACAAGCCTGATGCATTTTGGAAACAAGTTCTGTGGACCGATGAGGTTAAAATTGAACTTTTTGGCCGGAATGAGCAAAGGTACGTTTGGAGAAGAAGGGGAACAGAATTTAATGAAAAGAACCTCTGTCCAACTGTTAAGCATGGGGGTGGATCAATCATGCTTTGGGGTTGTATTGCAGCCAGTGGCACATAGAACATCTTACGAGTAGATGGAAAAATTGAGTAAATAAAATTTCAGCAAATTTTGGATGCTAACTTGATGCCATCTGAGAAAAAGCTGAAGTTAAAGAGAGGATGGCTTCTACAAATGGATAATGATCCTAAACACCTCGAAATCCACGGAGGATTACATCAAGAGGCGTAAACTGAAGGTTTTGCCATGGCCCTCACAATCTCCTGACCTCAACATAATTGAAAATCTTTGGATAGACCTTAAAAGAGCAATGCGTGACAGACAGCCCAGAAATCTCAAAGAACTGGAAGACTTTTGTAAGGAAGAATGGGCAAAGATACCTCAAACAAGAATTGTAAGACTCTTGGCTGGCTACAAAAAGCGTTTACAAGCTGTGATACTTGCCAAAGGGGGCAGTACAAGATATTAACTCTGCAGGGTGCCCAAACTTTTGCAGATGCCATTTTTTTGTTTCTGTTATTTTGAAAGTGTAAATGATGGAAATAAAATCTAACTTTTGTTGACATATTATAAGAATGTCTAATCTGTAATTTGATGCCTTTTGGAGATTTTTCCATCTTTCCTTGGTTTCTTTATGCACATTAATACAAATTTTTACCTGGGGTGCCCAAACTTTTGATCCCCACTGTAGGACCTATACCAGTGATTCCCAACCGCGGTGCCGCGGCACACGTGTGTGCTGTTCGCCACTGGCCGTGGTGCTGCGGGATTTTGCTGTGATTTTTTTTTAACCCCTTAAGGACCAAGGACGTACCGGTACGTCCTTGGTCCTGCTCTTCTGATATAACGCGGGGTTACACAGTAACCCCGCGTCACATCACGGCGGGCCCGGCGTCATAGTGAAGCCGGGACCCGCCTCTAATAGCGCGCAGCACCGATCACGGCGCCGCGCGCTATTAACCCTTTAGCCGCGCGCTCAGAGCTGAGCCGCGCGGCTAAAAGTGAAAGTTCCCGGCTAGCTCAGTCGGGCTGTTCGGGATAGCCGCGGCTAATCGCGGCATCCCGAACAGCTGTCCTGAGCTGCCTCCTCGCTGTCCGATCGCCGAATGACTGCTCAGTGCCTGAGATCCAGGCATGAGCAGTCATGCGGCAGAATCGTTGATCACTGGTTTCTTATGAGAAACCAGTGATCAACATAGAAGATCAGTGTGTGCAGTGTTATAGGTCCCTATGGGACCTATAACACTGCAAAAAAAAAGTGAAAAAAAAAAAAGTGAATAAAGATCATTTAACTCCTCCCCTATTAAAAGTTTGAATCACCCCCCTTTTCCAATAAAAAAAAAAACACAGTATAAATAAAAATAAAAATAAACATATATGGTATCGCCGCGTGCGGAAATGTCTGAATTATAAAAATATATCATTAATTAAACCGCTCGGTCAATGGCGTGCGCGCAAAAAAATTCCAAAGTCAAAATAGTGCATTTTTGGTCACTTTTTATATCATTTAAAAATAAATAAAAAGCGATCAATAAGTCCTATCAATGCAAAAATGGTACCGTTAAAAACTTCAGATCACGGCGCAAAAAATGAGCCCTCATCCCGCCCCATACACGGAAAAATAAAAAAAGTTATAGGGGTCGGAAGATGACAATTTTAAACGTATTAATTTTCCTGCATGTAGTTATGATTTTTTCCAGAAGTCCGACAAAATTAAACCTATATAAGTAGGGGATCATTTTAATCATATGGACCTACAGAATACATATCAGGTGTCATTTTTACCGAAAAATGTACTACGTAGAAACGGAAGCCCCCAAAAATTACAAAACAGCGTTTTTTTTTCAATTTTGTCGCACAATGATTTTTTTCCTGTTTCACCGTCGATTTTTGGGCAAAATGACTGACGTCATTACAAAGTAGAATTGGTGGCGCAAAAAATAAGCCATCATATGGATTTTTAGGTGCAAAATTGAAAGAGTTATGATTTTTTAAAGGCAAGGAGCAAAAAACGATCTTCACCTGCGCCGGACTCCCGTGCCTGCCGTGGACCTGCAAGCTGCGCGGGCCGGCTTGCTTAAGGTACTGTACCCTTTCCACCCCTCTGTTACCCCTTCTCAACCCTGTCCAACCCTCCCCCCCCCAATCACCCGGGTCCACCCTATACCCCCCCCGTCACCCATGTCCGCCCCCCCGTCACCCAGTCCGCCCCCCCTGTCACCCAGTCTGCCCCCCCTGTCACCCATGTCCATCCCCCCTGTCACCCAGTCCGCCCCCCCGTCACCCAGTTTGCCCCCCCCCCTTGTCACCCAGGCTGCCCCCCCCCTTGTCAACCATGTCCACCCCCCATCACCCATGTCCACCCCTCCTGTCACCCCTGTCCACCCTCCTGTCACCCATGTTCACATCCCTGTCCACCCTCCTTTCACCCATGTTCACCCTCCTGTCATCTCTTTCACTCCCGTCCACCCTCCTGTCACCCATGTTCACCCTCCTGTCACCCATGTTCACCACCCCCCGTCATCCATATCCACCCCCCCTGTCCACCCTCCTGTCACCCCTGTCCACCCTCCTCTCACCCCTGTTCACACCCATGTTCACCCTTCTGTCATCCCTTTCACTCCCGTCCACCCCCCCTGTCACCCATGTTCACCCCCCCTGTCAACCATGTTCACCCCCTCCTGTCATCCCTTTCACTCCCGTCCACCCTCCTGTCACCCATGTCCACCCCCCCCTGTCACCCATATCCACCCCCCGTCACCCATGTCCACCCCTCCTGTCACCCCTGTCCACCCTCCTGTCACCCATGTTCACATCCCTGTCCACCCTCCTTTCACCCATGTTCACCCTCCTGTCATCCCTTTCACTCCCGTCCACCCCCCGTCACCCATGTTCACCCCCCCTGTCACCCATGTTCACCCCCTCCTGTCATCCCTTTCACTCCCGTCCACCCTCCTGTCACCCATGTCCACCCCCCCTGTCCACCCTCCTGTCACCCATGTTCACCCTCATCCACCCTCCTGTCACCCATGTTCACCCTTCTGTCATCCTTTTCACTTCCGTCCACCCTCCTGTCACCCATGTTCACCACCCCCGTCACCCCTGTCCACCCCCCCGTCCACCCTCCTGTCACCCCTGTTCAGCCTCCTGTCACCCCTGTTCAGCCTCCTGTCACCCATGTTCCCCCTCCTGTCATCCCTTTCACTCTAGTCCACCCCCCCGTCACCCCTGTCAACCCCCCCGTCACCCCTGTCCACCCTCTTGTCACCTTAGTCCACCCTCCTGTCACCCATGTTCACCACCCCCGTCATCCCTGTCCACCCTCCTGTCACCCCTGTCCACCCTCCTGTGACCCCTGTTCACACCCATGTTCACCCTCCTGTCATCCCTTTCACTCCCGTCCACCCCCCTGTCACCCATGTTCACCCCCTCCTGTCACCCATGTTCACCCCCACCTGTCACCCATGTTCACCCCCTCTTGTCATCCCTTTCACTCCCGTCCACCCTCCTGTCACCCATGTTAACCCTCATCCACCCTTCCTGTCACCCAAGTTCACCACCCCCGTCACCCATGTTCACCACCCCCGTCACCCATGTTCACCACCCCCGTCACCCATGTTCACCACCCTCGTCACCCATGTTCACCACCCCCGTCACCCATGTTCACCACCCCCGTCACCCATGTTCACCACCCCCGTCACCGTTCCCCCTCCTGTCATCCCTTTCACTCCCGTCCACCCTGTCCACCCTCCTGTCACCCATGTTCACACCCCTGTCCACCCTCCTGTTACCCATGTTCACCCTCTCCCGTAACCCATGTCCACCCCCCTCCTGTCACCCATGTTCACCCTCCTGTCACCCATGTTCACCCTCCTGTCATCCCTTTCACTCCCGTCCACCCCTCCTGTCACCCATGTTCACCCCCCGCCACCCATGTCCACCCACCCCCATCCACCCTCCTGTCACCCCAGTCTACCCTCCTGTCATCCCTGTCACCCCCATCCACCCTCCTGTCGACCCATGTACACTCCTCTACACCCCTCTGTCCACTCCTCTACACCCGTCACCCATGTACGCTCCTCTACACCCCTCTGTCCACTCCTCTACACCCGTCACCAATGTTCGCTTCTCTACACCCCTCTGTCCACTCCTCTACACACCTGTCACCCATGTATGCTCCTCTATACCCCTCTGTCCACTCCTCTACACCCATCTGTCCACTCCTCTACACACCCGTCACCCATGTACGCTCCTCTACACCCCTCTGTCCACTCCTCTACACACCTGTCACCCATGTACGCTCCTCTACACCCCTGTCACCCATGTACACTCCTCTACACCCCTCTGTCCACTCCTCTACACCCCTTTGTCACCCATGTACGCTCCTCTACACCCCTCTGTCCACTCCTCTACAACCCTGTCACCCATGTACGCTCCTCTACACCCCTCTGTACACTCCTCTACGCCCCTGTCACCCATGTATGCTCCTCTACACCCCTCTGTCCGCTCCTCTACAGCCGTCACCTCTGTCCACTCCTCTACACCCGTCACCCATGTACGCTCCTCTATACCCCTCTGTCCACTCATCTACACCCCTCTGTCCACTCCTCTACACCCCTGTCACCCATGTACGCTTCTCTACACCCCTCTGTACACTCCTCTACACCCGTCACCCATGTACGCTCCTCTACACCCGTCACTCATGTACGCTCCTCTGCACCCCTCTGTCCGCTCCTCTGCACCCCTGTCCACTCCTCTACACCCCTGTCACCCATGTACACTCCTCTACACCCCTCTGTCCACTCCTCTACACCCATTACCCATGTCCGCTTCTCTACACCCGTCACCCATGTACGCTCCTCTACACCCCTCTGTACACTCCTCTACACCCGTCACCCATGTACACTCCTCTACACCCCTCTGTCCACTCCTACACCCCTGTCACCCATGTACGCTCCTCTACACCCCTCTGTTCGATCCTCTACATCCCAGTCACCCATGTACGCTCCTCTACACCCCTCTGTCTGCTCCTCTTCACCCCTCTGTCCACTCCTCTACACCCCTGTCACCCATGTACGCTCCTCTACACCCCTCTGTACGCTCCTCTACACCTGTCACCCATGTACACTCCTCTACACCCCTGTACACTCCTCTACACCCTTGTCACCCATGTACACTCTTCTACACCCCTCTGTACACTCCTCTACACCCCTCTAAACCCCTTTGTCACCCCTCTGTCCACTCCTCTACACACCTGTCACCCATGTATACTCCTCTATACCCCTCTGTCCACTCCTCTACACCCCACTGTCCACTCCTCTACACACCCGTCACCCATGTACGCTCCTCTACACCCCTCTGTCCACTCCTCTACACACCTGTCACCCATGTACGCTCCTCTACACCCGTCCCCCATGTACGCTCCTCTACACCCCTCTGTCCACTCCTCTACAACCCTGTCACCCATGTACGCTCCTCTACACCCCTCTGTACACTCCTCTACGCCCCTGTCACCCATGTATGCTCCTCTACACCCCTCTGTCCGCTCCTCTACAGCCGTCACCTCTGTCCACTCCTCTACACCCCTGTCACCCATGTACGCTCCTCTATACCCCTCTGTCCACTCCTCTACACCCCTCTGTCCATTCCTCTACACCCCTGTCACCCATGTAAGCTTCTCTACACCCCTCTGTACACTCCTCTACACCAGTCACCCATGTACGCTCCTCTACACCCGTCACTCATGTACGCTCCTCTACACCCCTCTGTCCGCTCCTCTACACCCCTCTGTCCGCTCCTCTGCACCTCTGTCCACTCCTCTACACCCCTGTCACCCATGTACACTCCTCTACACCCCTCTGTCCACTCCTCTACACCCCTGTTACCCATGTCCGCTTCTCTACACCCCTGTCACCCATGTACGCTCCTCTACACCCCTCTGTACACTCCTCCACACCCGTCACCCATGTACACTCCTCTACACCCCTCTCTCCACTCCTACACCCCCTGTCACCCATGTTCGCTCCTCTACACCCCTCTGTCCACTCCTCTACACCTCTCTGTTCGATCCTCTACACCCGTCACCCATGTACGCTCCTCTACACCCCTCTGTACGCTCCTCTACACCCCTGTCACCCATGTACACTCCTCTACACCCCTGTCACCCATGTACACTCTTCTACACCCCTCTGTACACTCCTCTACACCCCTCTAAACCCCTTTCTCACCCATGTCCACCCCTCTACATCCCTCTGTCACCCATGTCCACTCTTCTACACACCTTGTCACCCATGTAAAAAAAAGTTTGGCGCCTAATAGATTTGTTATGCAGGTTTAACGGTGAAGAATTGTGTGTGGAAGAAATCGTGATGATGGCCCGGACCAGATGGAGAAGAGAAGGCAACATTGCAAATTAGAGAAGATGTCATTGGTGAGTTGCTGTATAAAGCAGCACTTTAAACTACATACCCACTGATAAATAGATATAGTGCATTGCGTTTTTTACCATTTTCCCTTTTTTTTTTTGCTCGTCAACCTCGGTAGCGGTGCCCTGCGGAATTATTTTTTTTCGAGGTGTGCCCCGACCCGAAAAAGGTTGGTAAATACTGACCTATATTAATACATACTACTTTTGGAAAGAACACAAAAAAACAGCATCTTGGAGGTGAAAAATATTTGTGTTTTTGCTGCTTTTTTCAGATCACCAAACATAAGTTTATGTGTGTATATGTATCCCTTTCCTGTGCTGTGATATGCAGTGTGGTTAGAAGCACCCACCAGGGGAAGTCACCCAACATGTATGTCGGGCGTCTGCATGTTAGGGCTCGTTCACACGGCCGCCTGCCTCCCGTTAAAAAAATCCCCATTCTGCAATCTGTTTACTACTTTTGCAAATGGGTTGCAAACGGCTGTAAAAGGATCCCATTGATCTCAATGGGATTTTTTTTACAGTCCTCTATCGCCTGTTTGCATCAGTTTCGTTTGCAATTTATTTTTGACGGCCAAAAGACGCTGAATGCAGAATTTTTTTGCCCATCAAAAATAACGGATGAGAATCGGGTCTTTTAAATTTAACACTGAAGTCTATGGCAAACAGATGAACATTTAATGTCATCCGTTTGCCCCCGGTTTATACTATCTGTTATTACTTCTGAGCATGCTCAGAAAAGGCGAAATAGGCAGACTCCTGCAGTGTTGTAGGACTACTACTACTCCCATCATGGAACAGACTCCTTTCCATGATGGGACTAGTAGTTCCCCCAGATGCAGGAGTCTACATTAGTGCTTGTAATATTACCCCCATCATGGAACAGAGTCTGGGGGTAGTAGCACTGAGGGATTGATCGCACTGGGTCTATACATACACATACAGACACTAGGGTCACCTGTTAACAGGAGCAGGCGGGATTGGACACACATGATGCGGAAGTGGGCAGGAGCGGAACAAACACCCTACGGGAGCGGGTGGTGATGGTTAGAAATTCACTGGGAGCGCGTGCTAGTGGGGTTAAAATAACAGTCCCGCGCAGGGCTCTAGCCCAGGAGGTCCACACTATTCCATCCAGCAGACCCAAAATGCATACATCCCGAATAAAGACCAAAATGACCTCCATTAGGTATATGGATCTGTGGAATGTATACACTGGTGTTGGGGCATTTGTTGTGTCATAAAACGAGGTTTTATGCACCAACCTAATTTTATTTTTTTTTGCAAATGGCTGTAGAGGTAGGTTTTTTTTTTGCATCACCAACAAAAACCTGGATTTCGGGAACTAATTTAATGTATAGGGTTCTATTTTGAGATGTCAAAGGTCCTGCAAATATATGGATCCTAATACAAATATAAAAGCTTGAATTGACACAAAAACTATGTTTCTGGAACAAACAGGTTTTGTCGTGAGACGGACAGGGAAGCATTTCCGCGGTAGTAACAGCGAATCAGTAAGGTGCATATTTTTATCTGGATCTGCAACAATTATTTGGCGATCTTGACTCCCCTCCCTATTAAAGGGGTTCTCCACTGCCCCAGCGTTCGGAACATTGTTTTCCGAATGCTGGGTGCGGGGGCCGTGATGTCACGACCACGCCCCTCATGACATCACACCACACCCCATCAATGCAAGTCTGAGAGGGGGTGTGGTGGCTGCCACGCCCTCTCCCATAGACTTGCATTGAGGGGGCATGCCACACCGCACGCAACCATGCCCCCTGCAGCCAGCATTCGGAACAAAATATTCCGTATGCTGGGGCAGTGGAGTACCCCTTTAAATTAATGGGGAAAATCTGCAACAAATCTTTCTGCAGCAGAAAATGACGCACTGCGAATAAAGAGGAGATTTGTGCAAATTTGCTCAGAAACCCCTCGGCTATTCCACAATGCACCCCAACAATCCAGGTGGGAAAGGCTTGAACGTACGGCGACAAACTGCAGTGAAAAATAGAGTAAAACAGGGATATTAGGAGTAACGGGATGAAGTGTTAGCGTATGGAAAGTTCCCTCCTGATATAAATATAGTTGATGTATAACGTGAAGTCGACGAGGAGCAGATTATTACAGCGACAATTATCGTTCATTAATGTGCCACTTCTCACCATTACCCTACTGTGCGAATGTACGGCGTGGAACTCCATCAATACACATTATGTGAGGAGAGGTTAATAGGAAGTGTAAAGAGGAATGTGAGATATGCGATATACAGGAATGAGAATGAGCGCTGGAGGACACCGCAAATGTTACAGATGGTGGCGAACCTAACCCATAATGGGGGATCCTGATACCTAGAAGCGGTTCTAAGAAGTACAGACAAATAGGCTTTATAAATATAACATAATATAGGGCAAAGAGAAGCGTTTCCCAACCAGGGTGCCACCAGCCATTGAAAAACTATAACGCCCAGCATTCCTGGACAGCCAGCAGCTGGATGGAAGTGCTTGGTTTCCTCCAGACATGATGCTGCCCCCACCATGATCACTGTAGGGATGGTATTGGGCAGGTGATGGGCAGTACCTGGTTTCCCCCAGACATGATGCTGCCCCCACCATGATCACTGTAGGGATGGTATTGGGCAGGTGATGGGCAGTGCCTGGTTTCCTCTAGACATGATGCTGCCCCCACCATGATCACTGTAGGGATGGTATTGGGCAGGTGATGGGCAGTGCCTGGTTTCCTCCAGACATGATGCTGCCCCCACCATGATCATTATAGAGATGGTATTGGGCAGGTGATGGGCAGTACCTGGTTTCCCCCAGACACGATGCTGCCCCCACCATGACCACTGTAGGGATGGTATTGGGCAGGTGAAGGGCAGTGCCTGGTTTCCCCCAGACATGATGCTGCCCCCACCATGATCACTGTAGGGATGGTATTGGGCAGGTGATGGGCAGTGCCTGGTTTCCCCCAGACATGATGCTGCCCCCACCATGATCACTATAGGGATGGTATTGGGGAGGTGATGGGCAGTGCCTGGTCTCCCCAGACATGATGCTGTTCCCACCATGATCACTGTAGGGATGTATTGGGCAGGTGATGGGCAGTGCCTGGTTTCCCCCAGACATGATGCTGCCCCCACCATGATCACTATAGGGATGGTATTGGGGAGGTGATGGGCAGTGCCTGGTCTCCCCAGACATGATGCTGCCCCCACCATCATCACTGTAGGGATGGTATTGGGCAGGTGATGGGCAGTGCCTGGTTTCCCCCAGACATGATGCTGCCCCCACCATGATCACTGTAGGGATGGTATTGGGCAGGTGATGGGCAGTGCCTGGTTTCCTCCAGACATGATGCTGCTCCCACTATGATCACTGTAGGGATGGTATTGGGCAGGTGATGGGCAGTGCCTGGTTTCCTCCAGACATGATGCTGCCCCCACCATGATCACTGTAGGGATGGTATTGGGCAGGTGATGGGCAGTGCCTGGTTTCCCCCAGACATGATGCTGCCCCCACCATGATCACTATAGGGATGGTATTGGGGAGGTGATGGGCAGTGCCTGGTCTCCCCAGACATGATGCTGTTCCCACCATGATCACTGTAGGGATGGTATTGGGCAGGTGATGGGCAGTGCCTGGTTTCCCCCAGACATGATGCTGCCCCCACCATGATCACTGTAGGGATGGTATTGGGCAGGTGATGGGCAGTGCCTGGTTTCCTCCAGACATGATGCTGCCCCCACCATGATCACTGTAGGGATGGTATTGGGCAGGTGATGGGCAGTGCCTGGTTTCCTCTAGACATGATGCTGCCCCCACCATGATCACTGTAGGGATGGTATTGGGCAGGTGATGGGCAGTGCCTGGTTTCCTCTAGACATGATGCTGCCCCCACCATGATCACTGTAGGGATGGTATTGGGCAGGTGATGGGCAGTGCCTGGTTTCCTCCAGACATGATGCTGCCCCCACCATGATCATTATAGAGATGGTATTGGGCAGGTGATGGGCAGTACCTGGTTTCCCCCAGACACAATGCTGCCCCCACCATGACCACTGTAGGGATGGTATTGGGCAGGTGAAGGGCAGTGCCTGGTTTCCCCCAGACATGAAGCTGCCCCCACCATGATCACTGTAGGGATGGTATTGGGCAGGTGATGGGCAGTGCCTGGTTTCCCCCAGACATGATGCTGCCCCCACCATGATCACTATAGGGATGGTATTGGGGAGGTGATGGGCAGTGCCTGGTCTCCCCAGACATGATGCTGTTCCCACCATGATCACTGTAGGGATGGTATTGGGCAGGTGATGGGCAGTGCCTGGTTTCCCCCAGACATGATGCTGCCCCCACCATGATCACTATAGGGATGGTATTGGGGAGGTGATGGGCAGTGCCTGGTCTCCCCAGACATGATGCTGCCCCCACCATCATCACTGTAGGGATGGTATTGGGCAGGTGATGGGCAGTGCCTGGTTTCCCCCAGACATGATGCTGCCCCCACCATGATCACTGTAGGGATGGTATTGGGCAGGTGATGGGCAGTGCCTGGTTTCCTCCAGACATGATGCTGCTCCCACTATGATCACTGTAGGGATGGTATTGGGCAGGTGATGGGCAGTGCCTGGTTTCCTCCAGACATGATGCTGCCCCCACCATGATCACTGTAGGGATGGTATTGGGCAGGTGATGGGCAGTGCCTGGTTTCCCCCAGACATGATGCTGCCCCCTCCATGATCACTATAGGGATGGTATTGGGGAGGTGATGGGCAGTGCCTGGTCTCCCCAGACATGATGCTGTTCCCACCATGATCACTGTAGGGATGGTATTGGGCAGGTGATGGGCAGTGCCTGGTTTCCCCCAGACATGATGCTGCCCCCACCATGATCACTGTAGGGATGGTATTGGGCAGGTGATGGGCAGTGCCTGGTTTCCTCCAGACATGATGCTGCCCCCACCATGATCACTGTAGGGATGGTATTGGGCAGGTGATGGGCAGTGCCTGGTTTCCTCTAGACATGATGCTGCCCCCACCATGATCACTGTAGGGATGGTATTGGGCAGGTGATGGGCAGTGCCTGGTTACCTCCAGACATGATGCTGCCCCCACCATGATCATTGTAGAGATGGTATTGGGCAGGTGATGGGCAGTACCTGGTTTCCCCCAGACACGATGCTGCCCCCACCATGACCACTGTAGGGATGGTATTGGGCAGGTTATGGGCAGTGCCTGGTTTCCTCCAGACATGATGCTGCCCCCACCATGACCACTGTAGGGATGGTATTGGGCAGGTGATGGGCAGTACCTGGTTTCCTCTATACATGATGCTGCCCCCACCATGATCACTGCAGGGATGGTATTGGGCAGGTGATGGGCAGTGCCTGGTTTTCCCCAGACATGATGCTGCCCCCACCATGATCACTATAGGGATGGTATTGGGGAGGTGATGGGCAGTGCCTGGTCTCCCCAGACATGATGCTGTTCCCACCATGATCACTGTAGGGATGGTATTGGGCAGGTGATGGGCAGTGCTTGGTTTCCCCCAGACATGATGCTGCCCCCACCATGATCACTATAGGGAAGGTATTGGGCAGGTGATGGGCAGTGCCTGGTTTCCCCCAGACATGATGCTGCCCCCACCATGATCACTGTAGAGATGGTATTGGGCAGGTGATGGGCATTGCCTGGTTTACTCCAGACATGATACTGCCCCCACCATGATCACTGTAGGGATGGTACTGGACAGGTGATGGGCAGTGCCTAATTTCCTCTATACATGATGCTGCCCCCACCATGATCACTGTAGGGATGGTATTGGGCAGTTGATGGGCAATGCCTGGTTTCCTCCAGACATGATGCTGCCCCCACCATGATCACTGTAGGGATGGTACTGGGCAGGTGATGGGCAGTGCCTGGTTTCCTCTAGACATGCTGGTGCTTCCACCATGTTTCACTGTAGGATGGTATTGGACAGTGTCTGTGTGTGTAATGGGAAACGCTGGACTAAGTGCTCCTGAAGTAATCACTGAACATACAATATAATATGACAGTAAGAACTGGGGCCGTGCAGCATGACGGAGCTGCTAATAGTGATTCCGGGGTCAATGATCAGACTGTAAAGAAAACCAAGTGTCCTTATAAGTTTCCTGAAGAGCCTTTATAGTAATAATGATGGTGGGGAAGAGAATGTTGATGACGTACAGCAGCTACCACCATAATAATAATAATAATAAAGTGTATCTGGGTCACAGAACGCTACGTGTCCCTGTAAGCGCTGATCATCCTGATATCATTATCCGCTGTATATTAAAATTATCTCGGGGCTGTTACTGTAATGATCACCGCGTCCGAATATTACATTAATAATAAACAACAACACTGGGCAGTGGGGTCATCGGCATATAACACTGCACGCAGGTAGACCACGCGCTGTGTGATGAGAAGGACGTACACAGGGCACCTGCAGACTGATGACAATCCTGAGCCCCTAATGGATCTTCAAAGCCTCTGTTCACATGTTGCAGCGTTGGATGTGTGTACCGTGCGTACTAACTGGGCCCAGCGGCCCTCAGTGACTTATGGAGGGGTCCTGTTGTTTTGGTGGCCACTGCTAGGTCATAGTGTAAAAACTTGTGCACTGGACGTTATAATAACAAGTGATTTTGCTGGGTAGATTAGAATAATGTGCACATTGGGGATACTGATGCCATCCATGTGTAGTATAGATAATAATAATGTGCATTGTAGTTTATAATAACACTGACTGGAGATAACAGTGTAACAATAAAGTGCGATAGATGTTATACTTGTTATACTGACAGTGTGGATAAGATCATTATTTTTTCTATAATAATTATTGAAAATAAATATTAGTGTAGTGTAATATAACTGTGCAGAGTATATAACAGCATGATCAGTCATGGCCGTAAATGTTGTCCCCCCTGAAATGTTTCTAGAAAATTAAGTATTTCTCACAGGAAAGGATTGCAGTAACACATGTTTTGCTATACACATGTTTATTCCCTTTGTGTGTATTGGAACTAAACCAAAAAAGGAGGAAAAAAAGCTAATTGGACATAATGTCACCAAACTCCAAAAATGGGCCGGACAAAATTATTGGCCCCCTTTCAAAATTGTGGATAAATAAGATTGTTTCAAGCATGTGATGTTCCTTTATACTCACCTGGGGCAAGTAACAGGTGTGGGCAATATAAAAATCACACCTGAAAGCAGATAAAAAGGAGAGAAGTTCACTTAGTCTTTGCATTGTGTGTCTGTGTGTGCCACACTAAGCATGGACAACAGAAAGAGGAGAAGAGAACTGTCTGAGGACTTGTGAACCAAAATTGTGGAAAAATATCAACAATCTCAAGGTGACAAGTCCGTCTCCAGAGATCTAGATTTGTCTTTATCCACAGTGCGCAACATTATCAAGAAGTTTATAACCCATGGCACTGTAGCTAATCTCCGTGGATGGAAGAGAAAAATTGATGAAAAGTGTCAAAGCAGGATAGTCCGGATGGTGGATAAGCAGCCCCAAACAAGTTCCAAAGATATTTAAGCTGTCCTGCAGGATCAGGGAGCATCAGTGTCAGCGCGAACTATCCGTCCACATTTAAATGAAATGAAACGCTATGGAGGAGACCCAGGAGGACCCCACTATGGAGGAGACCCAGGAGGACCCCACTATGGAGGAGACCCAGGAGGACCCCACTATGGAGGAGACCCAGGAGGACCCCACTGCTGACACAGAGACATAAAAAAAGACTACAAAATGAACTTGAGTAACCAAAATCCTTCTAGGAAAACATCCTGTGGACAGATGAGACCAAGATAGAGATTTTTGGTAAAGCCCATCATTCTACTGTTTACCGAAAACGTAATGAGGCCTATAAAGAAAAGAACACAGCACCTACAGTGACATATGGGGAGGTCAATGATGTTTTGGGTTGTTTTGCTGCCTCTGGCACTGGGGGCCTTGAATGTGTACAAGACATCATGAAATCTGAGGATTACCAATGAATTTTGGGTCGCACTGTACAGCCCAGTGTCAGAAAGCTGGGTTTGCGTCCGAGATCTTGGGTCTTCCAGCAGGACAATGACCCCAAACATACGTCAAAAAGCCCCAGAAATGGATGATAACAAAGCGCTGGAGAGTTCTGAAGTGTCAGCAATGAGTCCAGATCTAAATCCCATTGATCACCTGTGGAGAGATCTTATAATTACTGTTGGGAAAAGGCGCCGTCCAATAAGAGACCGGGAGCAGTTTGTAAAGGAAGAGTGCTCCAACATTCCGGCTGAGAGGTGTAAGAAGCTTATTGATGGTTATAGGAAGAGTGGTTTAACATTCCGGCTGAGAGGTGTAAGAGGCTTATTGATGCTTATAGGAAGAGTGGTCCAACATTCCGGCTGAGAGATGTAAGAAGCTTATTGATGGTTATAGGAAGAGTGGTCCAACATTCCGGCTGAGAGGTGTAAGAGGCTTATTGATGCTTATAGGAAGAGTGGTCCAACATTCCGGCTGAGAGGTGTAAGAAGCTTATTGATGGTTATAGGAAGAGTGGTCCAACATTCCGGCTGAGAGGTGTAAGAAGCTTATTGATGGTTATAGAAAGAGTGGTCCAACATTCCGGCTGAGAGGTGTAAGAAGCTTATTGATGGTTATATGAAGAGTGGTCCAACATTCCGGCTGAGAGGTGTAAGAAGCTTATTGATTGTTATAAGAAGACAATGATTTCACTTATTTTTTCCAAATTCCAACCAATTATTAAGTTAAGGGTGCCAATAATTTTGTCCGGACCATTTTTTGAGTTTGGTGACATTATGTCCAATTAGCTTTTTTTCCTCCTTTTTTGGTTTAGTTCCAATTCACACAAAGGGAATAAACATGTGTATAGAAAAACATGTGTTACTGCAATCCTTTCCTGTGAGAAATGCTTCATTTTCTTATAAAATTACAGGGGTGTCAACATTTATGGTCATGACTGTAGTATAAAACTCTTTTAGGGTACGGTCACACGTACAGGATCCTGCGCAGATTTGATGCGCAGGATTTGTAATTGCAGATTAGAAGCTGTGATCAGTAATTTAGTTTACAAATCTGCAGCAGAAAATCCTGAGCATGAAATCTGCGTACGTGTGAACACCCCCTTAATAACAAAAATAGTATATAAACCCAGCACAGTGTTAAATACCTGCGCTGTAGATTATAAACCTACTGTAATGTACAGTGTAGATGATAAAACTCCTGTCTAGTAATAATGTGCAGGGCAGATCATAATAACAGTACATGGTAGATCAAAATTATAACTCTCTATAGTGTAATAACATTCAGTGCATATGACAATACTCCTGTAGTGTATATAACATGGTATATAACAGTCCTCTGTACATTATATCTCCCTGTAGTGTATATAACATGGTATATAACAGTCCTCTGTACATTATATCTCCCTGTAGTATATACCATTATATATATATTCGTGTTCTGTACATTATATCTCCCTGTGGTATATACCATTATATATATATTAGTGTTCTGTACATTATATCTCCTTGTAGTATATAACATGGTATATAACAGTCCTCTGTACATTATATCTCCTTGTAGTATATAACATGGTATATAACAGTCCTCTGTACATTATATCTCCCTGTAGTGTATATAACATGGTATATAACAGTCCTCTGTACATTATATCTCCCTGTAGTGTATATAACATGGTATATAACAGTCCTCTGTACATTATATCTCCCTGTAGTGTATATAACATGGTATATAACAATCCTCTGTACATTATATCTCCCTGTAGTGTATATAACATGGTATATAACAGTCCTCTGTACATTATATCTCCTTGTAGTATATAACATGGTATATAACAGTCCTCTGTACATTATATCTCCCTGTAGTATATACCATTATATATATATATTTGTGTTCTGTACATTATATCTCCCTGTAGTGTATATAACATGGTATATAACAGTGTTCTGTACATTATATCTCCCTGTAGTATATACCATTATATATATATATTAGTGTTCTGTACATTATATCTCCCTGTAGTATATACCATTATATATATATTAGTGTTCTGTACATTATATCTCCCTGTAGTATATACCATTATATATATATTAGTGTTCTGTACATTATATCTCCCTGTAGTATATACCATTATATATATATTAGTGTTCTGTACATTATATCTCCCTGTAGTATATACCATTATATATATTAGTGTTCTGTACATTATAACCCCCTGTAGTATATACCATTATATATATATTAGTGCTCTGTACATTATATCTCCCTGTAGTATATACCATTATATATATATATTATTGTTCTGTACATTATATCTCCCTGTAGTATATACCATTATATATATATATATTAGTGTTCTGTACATTATATCTCCCTGTAGTATATACCATTATATATATATTAGTGTTCTGTACATTATATCTCCCTGTAGTATATACCATTATATATATATATATTAGTGTTCTGTACATTATATCTCCCTGTAGTATATACCATTATATATATTAGTGTTCTGTACATTATATCTCCCTGTAGTATATACCATTATATATATATATATTAGTGCTCTGTACATTATATCTCCCTGTAGTATATACCATTATATATATATATTAGTGTTCTGTACATTATATCTCCCTGTAGTATATACCATTATATATATATATTAGTGTTCTGTACATTATATCTCCCTGTAGTATATACCATTATATATATATATTAGTGTTCTGTACATTATATCTCCCTGTAGTATATACCATTATATATATATATATATTAGTGTTCTGTACATTATATCTCCCTGTAGTGTATACCATTATATATATATATTAGTGTTCTGTACATTATATCTCCCTGTAGTGTATACCATTATATATATATATTAGTGTTCTGTACATTATATCTCCCTGTAGTATATACCATTATATATATATATATTAGTGTTCTGTACATTATATCTCCCTGTAGTATATACCATTATATATATATATTAGTGTTCTGTACATTATATCTCCCTGTAGTATATACCATTATATATATATATATTAGTGTTCTGTACATTATATCTCCCTGTAGTATATACCATTATATATATATTAGTGCTCTGTACATTATATCTCCCTGTAGTATATACCATTATATATATATTAGTGTTCTGTACATTATATCTCCCTGTAGTATATACCATTATATATATATTAGTGTTCTGTACATTATATCTCCCTGTAGTATATACCATTATATATATATTAGTGTTCTGTACATTATATCTCCCTGTAGTATATACCATATATATATATTAGTGTTCTGTACATTATATCTCCCTGTAGTATATACCATTATATATATATATATTAGTGTTCTGTACATTATATCTCCCTGTAGTATATACCATTATATATATATATATATAAGTGTTCTGTACATTATATCTCCCTGTAGTATATACCATTATATATATATATATAAGTGTTCTGTACATTATATCTCCCTGTAGTATATACCATTATATATATATTAGTGTTCTGTACATTATATCTCCCTGTAGTATATACCATTATATATATATATTAGTGCTCTGTACATTATATCTCCCTGCAGTATATACCATTATATATATATTAGTGTTCTGTACATTATATCTCCCTGTAGTATATACCATTATATATATATTAGTGTTCTGTACATTATATCTCCCTGTAGTATATACCATTATATATATATATTAGTGTTCTGTACATTATATCTCCCTGTAGTATATACCATTATATATATTAGTGTTCTGTACATTATATCTCCCTGTAGTATATACCATTATATATATATATTAGTGTTCTGTACATTATATTTCCCTGTAGTATATACCATTATATATATATATTAGTGTTCTGTACATTATATCTCCCTGTAGTATATACCATTATATATATTAGTGTTCTGTACATTATATCTCGGTGGTATATACCATTATATATATATTAGTGTTCTGTACATTATATCTCCCTGTAGTATATACCATTATATATATATTAGTGTTCTGTACATTATATCCCCCTGTAGTATATACCATTATATATATATTAGTGTTCTGTACATTATATCTCCCTGTAGTATATACCATATATATATATTAGTGTTCTGTACATTATATCTCCCTGTAGTATATACCATTATATATATATATATTAGTGTTCTGTACATTATATCTCCCTGTAGTATATACCATTATATATATATATATATAAGTGTTCTGTACATTATATCTCCCTGTAGTATATACCATTATATATATATATATAAGTGTTCTGTACATTATATCTCCCTGTAGTATATACCATTATATATATATTAGTGTTCTGTACATTATATCTCCCTGTAGTATATACCATTATATATATATATTAGTGCTCTGTACATTATATCTCCCTGCAGTATATACCATTATATATATATTAGTGTTCTGTACATTATATCTCCCTGTAGTATATACCATTATATATATATTAGTGTTCTGTACATTATATCTCCCTGTAGTATATACCATTATATATATATATTAGTGTTCTGTACATTATATCTCCCTGTAGTATATACCATTATATATATTAGTGTTCTGTACATTATATCTCCCTGTAGTATATACCATTATATATATATATTAGTGTTCTGTACATTATATTTCCCTGTAGTATATACCATTATATATATATATTAGTGTTCTGTACATTATATCTCCCTGTAGTATATACCATTATATATATATATTAGTGTTCTGTACATTATATCTCCTTGTAGTATATAACATGGTATATAACAGTCCTCTGTACATTATAACTCCCTGTAGTGTATATAACATGGTATATAACAGTCCTCTGTACATTATATCTCCTTGTAGTATATAACATGGTATATAACAGTCCTCTGTACATTATATCTCCCTGTAGTGTATATAACATGGTATATAACAGTCCTCTGTACATTATATCTCCTTGTAGTATATAACATGGTATATAACAGTCCTCTGTACATTATAACTCCCTGTAGTGTATATAACATGGTATATAACAGTCCTCTGTACATTATATCTCCTTGTAGTATATAACATGGTATATAACAGTCCTCTGTACATTATATCTCCCTGTAGTGTATATAACATGGTATATAACAGTTCTCTGTACATTATATCTCCCTGTAGTGTATATAACATGGTATATAACAGTCCTCTGTACATTATATCTCCCTGTAGTATATACCATTATATATATATATTAGTGTTCTGTACATTATATCTCCCTGTAGTATATACCATTATATATATATTAGTGTTCTGTACATTATATCTCCCTGTAGTATATACCATTATATATATTAGTGTTCTGTACATTATATCTCCCTGTAGTATATACCATTATATATATATTAGTGTTCTGTACATTATATATCCCTGTAGTATATACCATTATATATATTTGTGTTCTGTACATTATATCTCCCTGTAGTATATACCATTATATATATATTAGTGTTCTGTACATTATATCTCCCTGTAGTATATACCATTATATATATATATATTAGTGTTCTGTACATTATATCTCCCTGTAGTATATACCATTATATATATATATTAGTGTTCTGTACATTATATCTCCCTGTAGTATATACCATTATATATATATATTAGTGTTCTGTACATTATATCTCCCTGTAGTATATACCATTATATATATATATTAGTGTTCTGTACATTATATCTCCCTGTAGTATATACCATTATATATATATTAGTGTTCTGTACATTATATCTCCCTGTAGTATATACCATTATATATATTAGTGTTCTGTACATTATATCTCCCTGTAGTATATACCATTATATATATATTAGTGTTCTGTACATTATATCTCCCTGTAGTATATACCATTATATATATTAGTGTTCTGTACATTATATCTCCCTGTAGTATATACCATTATATATATTAGTGTTCTGTACATTATATCTCCCTGTAGTATATACCATTATATATATATTAGTGTTCTGTACATTATATCTCCCTGTAGTATATACCATTATATATATATTAGTGTTCTGTACATTATATCTCCCTGTAGTATATACCATTATATATATTAGTGTTCTGTACATTATATCTCCCTGTAGTATATACCATTATATATATTAGTGTTCTGTACATTATATCTCCCTGTAGTATATACCATTATATATATTAGTGTTCTGTACATTATATCTCCTTGTAGTATATAACATGGTATATAACAGTCCTCTGTACATTATATCTCCTTGTAGTATATAACATGGTATATAACAGTCCTCTGTACATTATATCTCCCTGTAGTGTATATAACATGGTATATAACAGTCCTCTGTACATTATAACTCCCTGTAGTGTATATAACATGGTATATAACAGTCCTCTGTACATTATATCTCCCTGTAGTATATACCATTATATATATATATTAGTGTTCTGTACATTATATCTCCCTGTAGTATATACCATTATATATATATATTAGTGCTCTGTACATTATATATCCCTGTAGTATATACCATTATATATATTAGTGTTCTGTACATTATATCTCCCTGTAGTATATACCATTATATATATATTAGTGTTCTGTACATTATATATCCCTGTAGTATATACCATTATATATATTTGTGTTCTGTACATTATATCTCCCTGTAGTATATACCATTATATATATATTAGTGTTCTGTACATTATATCTCCCTGTAGTATATACCATTATATATATATTAGTGTTCTGTACATTATATCTCCCTGTAGTATATACCATTATATATATTAGTGTTCTGTACATTATATCTCCCTGTAGTATATACCATTATATATATTAGTGTTCTGTACATTATATCTCCCTGTAGTATATACCATATATATATATATTAGTGCTCTGTACATTACATCTCCCTGTAGTATATACCATTATATATATATATTAGTGCTCTGTACATTATATCTCCCTGTAGTATATACCATTATATATATTAGTGTTCTGTACATTATATCTCCCTGTAGTATATACCATTATATATATTAGTGTTCTGTACATTATATCTCCTTGTAGTATATAACATGGTATATAACAGTCCTCTGTACATTATATCTCCTTGTAGTATATAACATGGTATATAACAGTCCTCTGTACATTATATCTCCCTGTAGTGTATATAACATGGTATATAACAGTCCTCTGTACATTATAACTCCCTGTAGTGTATATAACATGGTATATAACAGTCCTCTGTACATTATATCTCCCTGTAGTATATACCATTATATATATATATTAGTGTTCTGTACATTATATCTCCCTGTAGTATATACCATTATATATATTAGTGTTCTGTACATTATATCTCCCTGTAGTATATACCATTATATATATATTAGTGTTCTGTACATTATATATCCCTGTAGTATATACCATTATATATATTTGTGTTCTGTACATTATATCTCCCTGTAGTATATACCATTATATATATATTAGTGTTCTGTACATTATATCTCCCTGTAGTATATACCATTATATATATTAGTGTTCTGTACATTATATCTCCCTGTAGTATATACAATTATATATATATATTAGTGTTCTGTACATTATATCTCCCTGTAGTATATACCATTATATATATTAGTGTTCTGTACATTATATCTCGGTGGTATATACCATTATATATATATTAGTGTTCTGTACATTATATCTCCCTGTAGTATATACCATTATATATATTAGTGTTCTGTACATTATATCTCCCTGTAGTATATACCATTATATATATTAGTGTTCTGTACATTATATCTCCCTGTAGTATATACCATTATATATATATTAGTGTTCTGTACATTATATCTCCCTGTAGTATATACCATTATATATATATATTAGTGTTCTGTACATTATATCTCCCTGTAGTATATACCATTATATATATATTAGTGTTCTGTACATTATATCTCCCTGTAGTATATACCATTATATATATATATATATTAGTGTTCTGTACATTATATCTCCCTGTAGTATATACCATTATATATATATATTAGTGCTCTGTACATTATATCTCCCTGTAGTATATACCATTATATATATATATTAGTGTTCTGTACATTATATCTCCCTGTAGTATATACCATTATATATATATATTAGTGTTCTGTACATTATATCTCCCTGTAGTATATACCATTATATATATATTAGTGTTCTGTACATTATATCTCCCTGTAGTATATACCATTATATATATTAGTGTTCTGTACATTATATCTCCCTGTAGTATATACCATTATATATATATATTAGTGTTCTGTACATTATATCTCCCTGTAGTATATACCATTATATATATATTAGTGTTCTGTACATTATATCTCCCTGTAGTATATACCATTATATATATATTAGTGTTCTGTACATTATATCTCCCTGTAGTATATACCATTATATATATTAGTGTTCTGTACATTATATCTCCCTGTAGTATATACCATTATATATATATATTAGTGCTCTGTACATTATATCTCCCTGTAGTATATACCATTATATATATATATATTAGTGTTCTGTACATTATATCTCCCTGTAGTATATACCATTATATATATATTAGTGTTCTGTACATTATATCTCCCTGTAGTATATACCATTATATATATATATTAGTGTTCTGTACATTATATCTCCCTGTAGTATATACCATTATATATATATATATATTAGTGTTCTGTACATTATATCTCCCTGTAGTATATACCATTATATATATATATATTAGTGTTCTGTACATTATATCCCCCTGTAGTATATACCATTATATATATATTAGTGTTCTGTACATTATATCCCCCTGTAGTATATACCATTATATATATATTAGTGTTCTGTACATTATATCTCCCTGTAGTATATACCATTATATATATATTAGTGTTCTGTACATTATATCTCCCTGTAGTATATACCATTATATATATATTAGTGTTCTGTACATTATATCTCCCTGTAGTATATACCATTATATATATTAGTGTTCTGTACATTATATCTCCCTGTAGTATATACCATTATATATATTAGTGCTCTGTACATTATATCTCCCTGTAGTATATACCATTATATATATATTAGTGTTCTGTACATTATATCTCCCTGTAGTATATACCATTATATATATTAGTGTTCTGTACATTATATCTCCCTGTAGTATATACCATTATATATATTAGTGTTCTGTACATTATATCTCCCTGTAGTATATACCATTATATATATATATTAGTGCTCTGTACATTATATCTCCCTGTAGTATATACCATTATATATATATATATATTAGTGTTCTGTACATTATATCTCCCTGTAGTATATACCATTATATATATTAGTGTTCTGTACATTATATCTCCCTGTAGTATATACCATTATATATATTAGTGTTCTGTACATTATATCTCCCTGTAGTATATACCATTATATATATTAGTGTTCTGTACATTATATCTCCCTGTAGTATATACCATTATATATATATATATATAGTGTTCTGTACATTACATCTCCCTGTAGTATATACCATTATATATATATTAGTGTTCTGTACATTATATCTCCCTGTAGTATATACCATTATATATATATATATATATATATATATATATATATATATTAGTGTTCTGTACATTATATCTCCCTGTAGTATATACCATTATATATATATATTAGTGTTCTGTACATTATATCTCCCTGTAGTATATACCATTATATATATATATATATTAGTGTTCTGTACATTATATCTCCCTGTAGTATATACCATTATATATATATATTAGTGTTCTGTACATTATATCTCCCTGTAGTATATACCATTATATATATATATATTAGTGTTCTGTACATTATATCTCCCTGTAGTATATACCATTATATATATATATTAGTGTTCTGTACATTATATCTCCCTGTAGTATATACCATTATATATATATATATTAGTGTTCTGTACATTATATCTCCCTGTAGTATATACCATTATATATATATATATATATATAGTGTTCTGTACATTATATCTCCCTGTAGTATATACCATTATATATATATATTAGTGTTCTGTACATTATATCTCCCTGTAGTATATACCATTATATATATATATTAGTGTTCTGTACATTATATCTCCCTGTAGTATATACCATTATATATATTAGTGTTCTGTACATTATATCTCCCTGTAGTATATACCATTATATATATTAGTGTTCTGTACATTATATCTCCCTGTAGTATATACCATTATATATATATATATTAGTGTTCTGTACATTATATCTCCCTGTAGTATATACCATTATATATATATATATATTAGTGTTCTGTACATTATATCTCCCTGTAGTATATACCATTATATATATTAGTGTTCTGTACATTATATCTCCCTGTAGTATATACCATTATATATATATTAGTGTTCTGTACATTATATCTCCCTGTAGTATATACCATTATATATATATTAGTGTTCTGTACATTATATCTCCCTGTAGTATATACCATTATATATATATTAGTGTTCTGTACATTATATCTCCCTGTAGTATATACCATTATATATATATATATATTAGTGTTCTGTACATTATATCTCCCTGTAGTATATACCATTATATATATATTAGTGTTCTGTACATTATATCTCCCTGTAGTATATACCATTATATATATTAGTGTTCTGTACATTATATCTCCCTGTAGTATATACCATTATATATATTAGTGTTCTGTACATTATATCTCCCTGTAGTATATACCATTATATATATATATTAGTGTTCTGTACATTATATCTCCCTGTAGTATATACCATTATATATATATATATTAGTGTTCTGTACATTATATCTCCCTGTAGTATATATCATATATATATATATATTAGTGTTCTGTACATTATATCTCCCTGTAGTATATACCATTATATATATATATATTAGTGCTCTGTACATTATATCTCCCTGTAGTATATACCATTATATATATATATTAGTGCTCTGTACATTATAACTCTCAGTGGTATATACCATTATATATATATATTAGTGTTCTGTACATTATAACTCTCGGTGGTATATACCATTATATATATATATATATTAGTGTTCTGTACATTATATCTCCCTGTAGTATATACCATTATATATATATGTGTGTTCTGTACATTATATCTCCCTGTAGTATATACCATTATATATATATATATTAGTGTTCTGTACATTATATCTCCCTGTAGTATATACCATTATATATATATATTAGTGTTCTGTACATTATATCTCCCTGTAGTATATACCATTATATATATTAGTGTTCTGTACATTATATCTCCCTGTAGTATATACCATTATATATATATTAGTGTTCTGTACATTATATCTTCCTGTAGTATATACCATTATATATATATTAGTGTTCTGTACATTATATCTCCCTGTAGTATATACCATTATATATATATATTAGTGTTCTGTACATTATATCTCCCTGTAGTATATACCATTATATATATATATTAGTGTTCTGTACATTATATCTCCCTGTAGTATATACCATTATATATATATTAGTGTTCTGTACATTATATCTCCCTGTAGTATATACCATTATATATATATATTAGTGTTCTGTACATTATATCTCCCTGTAGTATATACCATTATATATATTAGTGTTCTGTACATTATATCTCCCTGTAGTATATACCATTATATATATTAGTGTTCTGTACATTATATCTCCCTGTAGTATATACCATTATATATATTAGTGTTCTGTACATTATATCTCCCTGTAGTATATACCATTATATATATATTAGTGCTCTGTACATTATATCTCCCTGTAGTATATACCATTATATATATATATATTAGTGTTCTGTACATTATATCTCCCTGTAGTATATACCATTATATATATATTAGTGTTCTGTACATTATATCTCCCTGTAGTATATACCATTATATATATATATTAGTGTTCTGTACATTATACCTCCCTGTAGTATATACCATTATATATATATTAGTGTTCTGTACATTATATCTCCCTGTAGTATATACCATTATATATATATATTAGTGCTCTGTACATTATATCTCCCTGTAGTATATACCATTATATATATATATATTAGTGTTCTGTACATTATATCTCCCTGTAGTATATACCATTATATATATATTAGTGTTCTGTACATTATATCTTCCTGTAGTATATATCATTATATATATATTAGTGTTCTGTATATTATATCTCCCTGTAGTATATACCATTATATATATATATATTAGTGTTCTGTACATTATATCTTCCTGTAGTATATATCATTATATATATATTAGTGTTCTGTACATTATATCTCCCTGTAGTATATACCATTATATATATTAGTGTTCTGTACATTATATCTCCCTGTAGTATATACCATTATATATATATATATATTAGTGTTCTGTACATTATATCTCCCTGTAGTATATACCATATATATATTAGTGTTCTGTACATTATATCTCCCTGTAGTATATACAATTATATATATATTAGTGTTCTGTACATTATATCTCCCTGTAGTATATACCATTATATATATATTAGTGTTCTGTACATTATATCTCCCTGTAGTATATACCATTATATATATATTAGTGTTCTGTACATTATATCTCCCTGTAGTATATACCATTATATATATATTAGTGTTCTGTACATTATATCTCCCTGTATTATATACCATTATATATATATATATTAGTGTTCTGTACATTATATCTCCCTGTAGTATATACCATTATATATATATATATTAGTGCTCTGTACATTATATCTCCCTGTAGTATATACCATTATATATATTAGTGTTCTGTACATTATATCTCCCTGTAGTATATACCATTATATATATATATATTAGTGTTCTGTACATTATATCTCCCTGTAGTATATACCATTATATATATATATATTAGTGCTCTGTACATTATATCTCCCTGTAGTATATACCATTATATATATATTAGTGTTCTGTACATTATATATCCCTGTAGTATATACCATTATATATATTTGTGTTCTGTACATTATATCTCCCTGTAGTATATACCATTATATATATATTAGTGTTCTGTACATTATATCTCCCTGTAGTATATACCATTATATATATATATATTAGTGTTCTGTACATTATATCTCCCTGTAGTATATACCATTATATATATATATTAGTGTTCTGTACATTATATCTTCCTGTAGTATATATCATTATATATATATTAGTGTTCTGTACATTATATCTCCCTGTAGTATATACCATTATATATATTAGTGCTCTGTACATTATATCTCCCTGTAGTATATACCATTATATATATTAGTGTTCTGTACATTATATCTCCCTGTAGTATATACCATATATATATATTAGTGTTCTGTACATTATATCTCCCTGTAGTATATACCATTATATATATATATTAGTGTTCTGTACATTATATCTCCCTGTAGTATATACCATTATATATATATATATTAGTGTTCTGTACATTATATCTCCCTGTAGTATATACCATTATATATATATTAGTGTTCTGTACATTATATCTCCCTGTAGTATATACCATTATATATATATATTAGTGTTCTGTACATTATATCTCCCTGTAGTATATACCATTATATATATATATTAGTGTTCTGTACATTATATCTCCCTGTAGTATATACCATTATATATATATATATATATTAGTGTTCTGTACATTATATCTCCCTGTAGTATATACCATTATATATATATTAGTGTTCTGTACATTATATCTCCCTGTAGTATATACCATTATATATATATTAGTGTTCTGTACATTATATCTCCCTGTAGTATATACCATTATATATATATATATATATATATATATATATATATATATATATATATATATATATTAGTGTTCTGTACATTATATCTCCCTGTAGTATATACCATTATATATATATTAGTGTTCTGTACATTATATCTCCCTGTAGTATATACCATTATATATATATATTAGTGTTCTGTACATTATATCTCCCTGTAGTATATACCATTATATATATATATATTAGTGCTCTGTACATTATATCTCCCTGTAGTATATACCATTATATATATATATTAGTGTTCTGTACATTATATCTCCCTGTAGTATATACCATTATATATATATATATATATTAGTGTTCTGTACATTATATCTCCCTGTAGTATATACCATTATATATATATATTAGTGTTCTGTACATTATATCTCCCTGTAGTATATACCATTATATATATTAGTGTTCTGTACATTATATCTCCCTGTAGTATATACCATTATATATATATTAGTGTTCTGTACATTATATCTCCCTGTAGTATATACCATTATATATATATATTAGTGTTCTGTACATTATATCTCCCTGTAGTATATACCATTATATATATATTAGTGTTCTGTACATTATATCTCCCTGTAGTATATACCATTATATATATATATTAGTGTTCTGTACATTATATCTCCCTGTAGTATATACCATTATATATATATTAGTGTTCTGTACATTATATCTCCCTGTAGTATATACCATTATATATATTAGTGTTCTGTACATTATATCTCCCTGTAGTATATACCATTATATATATATATTAGTGTTCTGTACATTATATCTCCCTGTAGTATATACCATTATATATATATTAGTGTTCTGTACATTATATCTCCCTGTAGTATATACACCATTATATATATATTAGTGTTCTGTACATTATATCTCCCTGTAGTATATACCATTATATATATATATATATTAGTGTTCTGTACATTATATCTCCCTGTAGTATATACCATTATATATATATATTAGTGTTCTGTACATTATATCTCCCTGTAGTATATACCATTATATATATATATTAGTGTTCTGTACATTATATCTCCCTGTAGTATATACCATTATATATATATTAGTGTTCTGTACATTATATCTCCCTGTAGTATATACCATTATATATATATTAGTGTTCTGTACATTATATCTCCCTGTAGTATATACCATTATATATATTAGTGTTCTGTACATTATATCTCCCTGTAGTATATACCATTATATATATATATATTAGTGTTCTGTACATTATATCTCCCTGTAGTATATACCATTATATATATATATATATATTAGTGTTCTGTACATTATATCTCCCTGTAGTATATACCATTATATATATTAGTGTTCTGTACATTATATCTCCCTGTAGTATATACCATTATATATATATTAGTGTTCTGTACATTATATCTCCCTGTAGTATATACCATTATATATATATATTAGTGTTCCGTACATTATATCTCCCTGTAGTATATACCATTATATATATATTAGTGTTCTGTACATTATATCTCCCTGTAGTATATACCATTATATATATATATTAGTGTTCTGTACATTATATCTCCCTGTAGTATATACCATTATATATATATTAGTGTTCTGTACATTATATCTCCCTGTAGTATATACCATTATATATATTAGTGTTCTGTACATTATATCTCCCTGTAGTATATACCATTATATATATATATTAGTGTTCTGTACATTATATCTCCCTGTAGTATATACCATTATATATATATTAGTGTTCTGTACATTATATCTCCCTGTAGTATATACCATTATATATATATATTAGTGTTCTGTACATTATATCTCCCTGTAGTATATACCATTATATATATATATTAGTGTTCTGTACATTATATCTCCCTGTAGTATATACCATTATATATATATATTAGTGTTCTGTACATTATATCTCCCTGTAGTATATACCATTATATATATATATTAGTGTTCTGTACATTGTATCTCCCTGTAGTATATACCATTATATATATATTAGTGTTCTGTACATTATATCTCCCTGTAGTATATACCATTATATATATTAGTGTTCTGTACATTATATCTCCCTGTAGTATATACCATTATATATATATATTAGTGTTCTGTACATTATATCTCCCTGTAGTATATACCATTATATATATATTAGTGTTCTGTACATTATATCTCCCTGTAGTATATACCATTATATATATATTAGTGTTCTGTACATTATATCTCCCTGTAGTATATACCATTATATATATATATTAGTGTTCTGTACATTATATCTCCCTGTAGTATATACCATTATATATATTAGTGTTCTGTACATTATATCTCCCTGTAGTATATACCATTATATATATATATATTAGTGTTCTGTACATTATATCTCCCTGTAGTATATACCATTATATATATATATTAGTGTTCTGTACATTATATCTCCCTGTAGTATATACCATTATATATATATATATTAGTGTTCTGTACATTATATCTCCCTGTAGTATATACCATTATATATATTAGTGTTCTGTACATTATATCTCCCTGTAGTATATACCATTATATATATATATATTAGTGTTCTGTACATTATATCTCCCTGTAGTATATACCATTATATATATATATATTAGTGTTCTGTACATTATATCTCCCTGTAGTATATACCATTATATATATTAGTGTTCTGTACATTATATCTCCCTGTAGTATATACCATTATGTATATTAGTGTTCTGTACATTATATCTCCCTGTAGTATATACCATTATATATATATATTAGTGTTCTGTACATTATATCTCCCTGTAGTATATACCATTATATATATATATTAGTGTTCTGTACATTATATCTCCCTGTAGTATATACCATTATATATATATTAGTGTTCTGTACATTATATCTCCCTGTAGTATATACCATTATATATATTAGTGCTCTGTACATTATAACTCTCGGTGGTATATACCATTATATATATATATTAGTGTTCTGTACATTATATCTCGGTGGTATATACCATTATATATACCAGTGCTCTGTACATTATAACTCTCGGTGGTATATACCATTATATATATATATATATACCATATATCTTAGTGCTCTGTACGTTAGAAGCCGCCGCTGCCATCTCTCAGAGCCCCCGCTGTGGCCGCCGGGCTGTGACGGGCTGAGGGCAGCGGAGTCATGTGGGGACACGGGGGGAGGGGGCTCTGTGAGGAGGGGAGGACGGGAGGAGGGGTCTCCGGGCTCCACACCCCTCCTGAAGCCGCCGCCGCCGCACTCCCCTCCCCGCCCCGGTGCTCGCCCTGCCCCGGCCCCGGTGATTACCTGCGCTCGGCTCCCATACTGTCCTCCTCCTCGGCCCCGTTCATCAAATCCTCCATTACTCTGACATCTGTCACCCGAAATCCCCTCAGCCGGCCCCGCCCCCTCCATCCTGCCGCCGCTCCCCATTGGTCGGCTACTCGCTACCTTGTGCTTTGATTGGCCGAAGGACTTGACAATCAGGGAGTGGCGCCGAGCGACACGCGCGTCCAGGTTACGCCCAAAAACAAAACGAGTCCTCCTCGCCGCAGCCACGCCCCCTTGAGTAAAATCCTCCTCTCTCATTGGATCTCTAGCAGCACGTTTAGGTACTGGGACGCTGTGATTGGTCGGTGAGGACGCAGCTTAGTATGTAAGGGGCGGGAACTACTTTGCTTGTCTGTGATTGGTCGGCAGTGACTTTTTTTCTTTTGGGTTGTGTGACAGCGGTTACCCGCTAATGGCTCATTTGCATACAGCGACATCACGTGTTCAGACCCGTGTCTCCGAACTGCGTCACGAGCCGGCTTTGAAGCTAACACGTTTCGGGTGATTCATTGGTTCAGTGTCACGTCATTCATGCTTAGCCCCGCCCTTCTACGTAGGCAGCAAGTTAGTGTGTCCCAGACTGTTCCCGTGTTTTTTTATTATTCTCTACGCATTTCTAATTTTCGGCGACTTATTTATTTATTTCCTGCCCGTCCCGTAAACTTAAATGACCCCAGGGTTGATGGACGTCCGGCCGGACCAATAGAAGTCCGGCATCGTGGTTACGTCACTACAACGTTGTGCCAATAGGAAGGGCCGGCTGACAGGAGCAGCGGGGTGATGGGAGAGGTAGTCTGGCAGGTGTATGAGGTCAGGAGACTGGGAGTAGAGCGCCCTCTGCCGGCGGCCGCACTCCAGCCTGCGCTCATACTGTAGTATTGTGGGGATGGGCTCAGGATTACTCAGCATTTCCTGCTCTGATACCGGAGAACGGCTGAGAGTGTGACGGGAACGTGTGCTCCACCGACTGCGGCACAACTACTACTCCCAGCATGTCCTGAAAACCGTCACCTACAAAACTACTACTCCCAGCATGTCCTGAAAACCGTCACTTACAAAACTACTACTCCCAGCATGTCCTGAAAACCGTCACTTACAAAACTACTACTCCCAGCATGTCCTGAAAACCGTCACCTACAAAACTACTACTCCCAGCATGTCCTGAAAACCGTCACCTACAAAACTACTACTCCCAGCATGTCCTGAAAACCGTCACCTACAAAACTACTACTCCCAGCATCCCAGCATGCCCTGAAAACTGTCACCCACTAAACTACTACTCCCAGCATGTCCTGAAAACCGTCACCTACAAAACTACTACTCCCAGCATGTCCTGAAAACCGTCACCTACAAAACTACTACTCCCAACATGCCCTGAAAACTGTCACCTACTAAACTACTACTCCCAGCATCCCAGAATGCCCTGAAAACTGTCACCTACTAAACTACTACTCCCAGCATGTTCTGAAAACCGTCACCTACAAAACTACTACTCCCAGCATGCCCTGAAAACTGTCATCTACTAAACTACTACTCCCAACATGCCCTGAAAACTGTCACCTACTAAACTACTACTCCCAGCATGTCCTGAAAACCGTCACCTACAAAACTACTACTCCCAGCATGTCCTGAAAACTGTCACATGCAAAACTACTACTCCCAACATGCCAACAACCTTCACTTACAAAACTACTACTCCCAGCATGCCCTGAAAACGTCACCTACAAAACTACTACTCCCAGCATGCCTGGAAAACTGTCATCTACAAAACTACTACTCCCAGCATGCCAAAAACCTTCACCTACAAAACTACTACTCCCAGCATGCCCTGAAAACGTCACCTACAAAACTACTACTCCCAGCATGCCAACAACCTTCACTTACAATACTACTACTCCCAGCATGCCTGGAAAACTGTCACATACAAAACTACTACTCCCAGCATGCCAACAACCTTTACTTACAAAACTACTACTCCCAGCATACCCTTTAAACTGTCACCTAAAAAAAACTACTACACAAAACTACTAATCCCAGCATGCCCTAACAGCCTTGACTTACAAAACTACTACTCCCATCATTCTCTGACAGCTTTCACTTATAACACTACTGCTTTCAGCATTCACTTACAAAACTACTACTCCCAACATGCCCTGAAAACTGTCACCTACTAAACTACTACTCCCAGCATCCTAGCATGTCCTGAAAACTGTCACCTACTAAACTACTACTCCAAGCATCCCAGCATGTCCTGAAAACTGTCACCTACTAAACTACTACTCCCAGCATGCCCTGAAAACCGTCACCTACAAAACTACTACTCCCAGCATCCCAGCATGTCCTGAAAACTCACCTACTAAACTACTACACCCAGCATGTCCTGAAAACTCACCTACTAAACTACTACTCCCAGCATGTCCTGAAAACTGTCACCTACTAAACTACTACTCCCAGCATGCCCTGAAAACTGTCACCTACTAAACTACTACTCCCAGCATGCCCTGAAAACTGTCACCTTCTAAACTACTACTCCCAGCATGTCCTGAAAACCGTCACCTACAAAACTACTACTCCCAGCATGTCCTTAAAACTGTCAGCTACAAAACTACTACTCCCAGCATGCCCTGAAAACCGTCACCTACAAAACTACTACTCCCAGCATGTCCTGAAAACTGTCACATGCAAAACTACTACTCCCAACATGCCTGGAAAACTGTCACATACAAAACTACTACTCCCAGCATGCCAACAACCTTTACTTACTAAACTACTACTCCCAGCATACCCTTTAAACTGTCACCTAAAAAACTACTACACAAAACTACTACTCCCAGCATACCCTTTAAACTGTCACCTAAAAAACTACTACACAAAACTACTAATCCCAGCATGCCCTAACAGCCTTGACTTACAAAACTACTACTCAAAACATTCTCTGACAGCTTTCACTTATAACACTACTGCTTTCAGCATTCACTTACAAAACTACTACTCCCAACATGCCCTGAAAACTGTCACCTACTAAACTACTACTCCCAGCATCCCAGCATGTCCTGAAAACTGTCACATACTAAACTACTACTCCCAGCATCCCAGCATGTCCTGAAAACTGTCACCTACTAAACTACTACTCCCAGCATGCTCTGAAAACCGTCACCTACAAAACTACTACTCCCAGCATCCCAGCATGTCCTGAAAACTCACCTACTAAACTACTACACCCAGCATGTCCTGCAAACTCACCTACTAAACTACTACTCCCAGCATGTCCTGAAAACTGTCACCTACTAAACTACTACTCACAGCATGCCCTGAAAACTGTCACCTTCTAAACTACTACTCCCAGCATGTCCTGAAAACCGTCACCTACAAAACTACTACTCCCAGCATGTCCTTAAAACTGTCAGCTACAAAACTACTGCTCCCAGCATGCCCTGAAAACCGTCACCTACAAAACTACTACTCCCAGCATGTCCTGAAAACTGTCACATACAAAACTACTACTCCCAACATGCCAACAACCTTCACTTACAAAACTACTACTCCCAGCATGCCCTGAAAACGTCACCTACAAAACTACTACTCCCAGCATGCCAAAAACCTTCACCTACAAAACTACTACTCCCAGCATGCCCTGAAAACATCACCTACAAAACTACTACTCCCAGCATGCCAACAACCTTCACTTACAATACTACTACTCCCAGCATGCCTGGAAAACTGTCACCTACAAAACTACTACTCCCAGCATGCCCTGAAAACATCACCTACAAAACTACTACTCCCAGCATGCCAACAACCTTCACTTACAATACTACTACTCCCAGCATACCCTTTAAACTGTCATCTAAAAAACTACTACACAAAACTACTAATCCCAGCATGCCCTAACAGCCTTGAATTACAAAACTACTACTCCAATCATTCTCTGACAGCTTTCACTTATCACACTACTACAGCCAGTATGCCCTGACATCCTTCACTTACAAAACTGTAGTATTCCCAGCATGTCATTCTTCACATACAGAACTACTCCCAGCATGTCATTCTTCACATACAGAACTACTCCCAGCATGCCAACAACCTTCACTTACAATACTACTACTCCCAGCATGCCTGGAAAACTGTCACATACAGAACTACTACTCCCAGCATGCCAACAACCTTTACTTACAAAACTACTACTCCCAGCATACCCTTACAGCCTTGACTTACAAAACTACTACTCCAATCATTCTCTGACAGCTTTCACTTATCACACTACTACAGCCAGTATGCCCTGACATCCTTCACTTACAAAACTGTAGTATTTCCAGCATGTCATTCTTCACATACAGAACTACTCCCAGCATGTCATTCTTCACATACAGAACTACTCCCAGCATGCCCCGGCAGCCTTTACTTGCACAACTACTACTTCCAATATGCCCTGTCAGCAAAACTACAACTCTCAGTATGGTCTGACAGCCTTCACTCGCAAAACTACTGCTGCCAACATTCCTGGACAGGCCCCAGTTGTTAGACCATATTGGGAGTTGTAGGTGCAGGCTGTCAGGTAATGCTGGGAGTTGTAGTCTTGCAAGAGAAAACTATATTCACACCCTGCAGATTTATAATGGCGCATATTTATTTTGCATGGATCTAAAGACGAAATCCACAATGACATTTTTAGTGCAGAAATCCAGTGAAATCAGGTGAAACATTTTTAAAAAAATTATTTTTATTTACTTTCTGTGCACTGAAAATCAACACAATTCGGTGCAGATTTGGCAGAATCTGCAGCTTCTCCATCCGGTGTGGATGCTTCTTGGCCGTGTTCATACAGTCTTCATGAAACGACAAACAGGCGCATCTTTTAGACGGAAAAAAAAAAACCAACACCCTCCCCCCCCCCTTGTTTTCTGCCTCTATGATGCTGTTTTTATTACGTTTATTTATTTATTTATTTGTTTATTATTTAATTTTTTTTAAATAGTGTGTATTAGTATAGTATACTACAAGTCATGTGATGCATCATGGGACTCAAGGATTTCTGTAGAAATATTTGAAGGGGAAAAAAGATGGCAGAAAAAAATGCCAGTATTCATACACACACACAGGCGAAATTTATTATTGGTCCTCGTGTTTTTATTTTTTTTATTTTTTTTTTTGTGGTCCCTCAACATACGCTGGTAATCCGTTCCAAATGGACCATCGTTTGTTGAAACCATCGCATGTTGAGGGATCCGTGCAATGTAAAGTATAGGACAGTGATCTACAACCTGCGGATCTCCAGATGTTGCAAAACTACAACTCCCAGTATGCCCGGACAGCCAACGGCTGTCCGGGCATGCTGGGAGTTGTAGTTTTGCAACATCTGGAGGTCCGCAGGTTGAAGACCACTGGTATTGGAGATTATACTCACGTGTCCCCGCCGCTCCGGACCATCACCGCTGCCCTGGATGTCGCCCTCCATCGCTGTCGCCACGTCCTCGAGGTGTCCCCCGACGCTCCGGCAAGGCCTCTGCTTCCCCGGCATCCGCGCTCTCCGTCGCCGCCATCACGTCGCTACGCACGCCGCTCCTATTGGATGATGAGACGGCGTGCGCAGCAACGTGATGACAACAATGGGGAGCGCCGACGATGGAGGGGATCCAGAAGAGGACGCGCCGGAGCCCCGAGGACAGGTAAGTGATCGTCAGCGGACCACACGGGGCACCGTAAACGGCTATCCGGGGGCAGCTGAAGCAGTCTGCGCTGCAGGATAGCCGTTTATGCGATGGCCCCAACATACAAAAGCATCGTATGTTGATGCTGCCTTCAACATGTGATGGCCTCTGAGAGTGATCGTATGCTGAAATGATCGTATGTCGGGGCCATGGTAGGTAGGGGGGTCACTGTATAAAGAAAGGACTTACACTTTTCTTATAGATCCACTTCTGACTTTGGCTCAAAAACTGCCAGAAAATAAAAAACAAGTGGAAACTTAGCCTAAAAAAGGCCATGGGATTAAAAAATAAATAAATAAAAGCCTTTTTTTCGAGCTCTGCTGGAGGTGGTGCAGATTTGTGAATTTTTCTGCGCCTTGCGTTTTATTTTTGCGAAATTCGCACTTCCTAAATTTATGATCGTCACACGCAGGACCGTGGAAAAAAAATCAGCTACCGAGTCAGTTTCACTAAAAGTGCTTGAGATACAGGGATAAATCACTAAATTTTGTCCCTGACACTAACTACGTCTATCCCTGTCTTTATTTTTCCCCAATTCCCCATAAAAATAAATTTTGTGGCACAGCTGCAGGAGCTCAGAGTTGAGCTCTCTGGTGAGGGCAGAAAGTGGGCGGCCCCGGCAGGCGCGACGTCATCTGAAGCCTGGCCGGGGCTGGCTCGCTTCCGCCCGTCTCCTCTCTCTCTCCTGCAGCTCGCGGGCTGCAATGAATGAGGAGAGGGAGATGCAGGGGGCGGGGATATTTAAATTTCAGGCGCGGCGCGCGCACAAGCGCTGTACTCGCTATCTGCTCGTAAAGGAAACAGGCAGAGAGCAAGCACAGCAGTTGTGCGCGCACGGCGCACAAAATTTAATCCTGAGCCATATAGGGTGACACCTAGTGGCCAGGTTTACAAACGTAAAAAAAAAACCACATATAACAGGATTTTTTTTTAAATAAAATATATTAGAAACATTTTTTTTTACATAATCTATTTAATAATTTATTTTTTTTTTTTTGTGAGAGTACCCATTTAAGGTACGGTAAGTTTCCACAAGTGGCAGCCAATAATCTGCGGAAATGTGCAACAAATGTTGCTAAATTTGCTGTAGATTAAAAAATAACTGTAGCGGAAAAGGGGAAAGAATTGTATCATTTTGTGCTATTAAAGTAAATAAAGATTAGACGTTTATTTCCTTTTTCTTTCTCGTATGTTTTTCCCTGATGTTACAGAAAATAAAAGTTAAAGGGGTACTCACCCTTGAAAATCTTTTTTTTTATTATTATATATATTATATATTTTTTTTTTATCAACTGGTGCCAGAAAGTTAAACAGATTTGTAAATTAGTTTTATTAAAAAATCTTAATCCTTCCAGTACTTATCAGATGCTGTATGTTCCAGAGAAAGTTCTTTTTTTTTTTTTTGGACACATCTGTCCATGTCAGGAACTGTCCAGAGCAGGATAGGTTTCCTATGAGGATTTGCTCCTACCCTGGACAGTTCCTAAAATGGACAGAGGTGTCGGCAGAGAGCACTGTGGTCAGAAAGAAAGGAAATTCAAAAAGAAAAGAACTTCCTCTGGAACATACAGTAACTGATAAGTACTGGAAGGATTAAGATTTTGAAATAGAAGTAATTTACAAATCTGTTTCACCAGTTGATTTAAATTTTTTTTTTCCAGTGGAGTACCCCTTTAACAATATAAAAAGGAAGCCCTATATATCACAGAAAAAAAAGGATACACATTTGAATAACTGACTATGAAGAAACTTTATAGCTTAAAGATCTTTATGTACTAAAAAAAAAGAAAAAAAAATGAAATACAAATGCATCTGGTTGTGAACAGGAAAAATTGGCCTGGGCTACAAATGGTTAAAGGGGTACTCTAGAGGGGGTGGGGGGAAATGTTTTCAAATCAACTGGTGCCATAAAGTTACACAGACTTGTAAATTACTTTTATTTAAAAATCTTAATCCTTTCAGTACTTATCATCTGCTGTATGCTCCACAGGAAGTTGTGTAGTTCTTTCAGAGCAGGAGCAAATCCCCATAGCAAACCTCTCCTGCTTCAGACAATTCCTGACATGGACAGAGGTGGCAGCAGAGAGAACTGTGGTCAGACTGGAAAGAACTACACCACTTCCTGTGGAGCATACAGCAGCTGATAAGTGCTGGAAAGGTTAAGATTTTTAAATAGAAGTCGTTTACAAATCTCTATAACTCCCTGGCACCTACGTGGAATTCCCCCCCCCCCCCCCTCCGGAGTACCAGTACTCAGGGGAAATAAACTTTACCCCTATCCACAGGACAGGGATTAAGTATCTGATTGTGAGGGGTCCCACTCGCTCTGCCACCTCAGTTTGTGGATAGGGGATAAGATAATTTCCCTGAAGCACCCCCTTTAAATTTAATTATTATTTTCTTTTACTTTTATACTTTTGGTTTGTAGCGAAACTTTGATTTGTCGGAGATTTTGACTTCTCTGTTGAACTCACTAGGGAATGGTGCCTTGCGCTGAGCAATGCCACAGGCAGAGGAGCAGACAAGAAATGAATACGGCAGGTGCCGCATCCTCACCGATTGTGTAATACTCTGCTGTACAGAACAATGATCTGCAGCAGGCAGGGGGGGAGGACTGTGATGTAGAGCTGAGGAAAAGCAGTGCATTCTGGGAATTGTAGTACTGAGCTATTGCTCTACCAGGAAGCACAGCACAAAGACCCCCCCCCCCCCAAAACAAATAAAATGTTCGATAGTTTGAGGTCTGGGGGCAGACAGGGAAACAATGCCTTATGATTCAGCAGAATTGTTATTTATTTATTTTGACTGATGTCAGAGTACCTCTTTAATATCCTACTTAGGTTGAAAAAAACAACAATAACAACAAATATTTAACAACAATATATAACAATAACAACAAATATTTAACAATAACAACAACAATACTGTAGATAAAATACATTTGTAACAATTCCCTATTTCTTTGGCTCGGATCCAGTTTTTTTTTCATTTTCTTCCTTCATTAGAATCGTATTCGGATTTGTATTCTTTGGTGTTGCTTTATGCATTTTTTTTTTCTTTCTTTCTTTTTTTTTTTTTTCCCAAAAAGGACCTTTAAACTTTTAAGCAGTTCATTTAGCCGGTTTCCGTCTTGATCTGGGAGGTTTCTTGGATTTCTATCAGAAGATAATCATACATTTGAGAGATAATTGTATGTCAGAAAGAAAGAGAAGGGATGTTCTTTGAGCCTCGCTAAGGATATTGGTCTAATTGGTGTTCTTCAGATGAAAAAGGGTTTCTCAGGTCCCGCTCGTAACGCCAGAGATACAGAAATTGGGGAAAAAATGTCGAAAAGATATGTCAAAATGTGTCCGTATACCAGTGTTTTCCAACCAGGGTGCCTCCAGCTGTTGCAAAGCTACAACTCCCAGCATGCCCGGACAGCCGTTGGCTGTCCGGGCATGCTGGAAGTTGTAGTTTTGCAACAGCTGGAGGCACCCAGGTTGGGAAACACTGCCATATACTGAGATCCAGGTGCTATAGAAGAACATATTTGATTCCACCAAAAGTATGAACATGTTCATTCTCTTTTTGGAATCCATACTTCGGAATTTCCGCGGCTGCTGCGAGCGGAACCCGCCTGGATTTTCCTTCTGAAAATTCTGTAGTGTGAATGGGCCTTAAAGGGGTCTTCCTCTATCTACATAGAAGTGTCAGGGGGGGGGGGAGAATCCGTGCAGGGGGCAGGGAGAGGGCATGGCAGTGCTGGAGTTCAGGGAGGACAAGTAGCCTATCACTGCTGGGACAGGCGAATGGAAAAGCTGGGTGAGATGTTCCCAATCTCCTGAAAAGCTCCAATATGGCTGCCTTACCAGACAGATATCCTCTATAGGAGACTGGGAAAGCTGGGGAAATACTGTGTACCCTGCACTATGAACTGTGTGCCACCCAGCTTTTCCACTCTCCTGAAGAGCTCCAATATGGCTGCCTTACAAGACACATATCCTCTTCAGGATACTAAGGAAGTACTGTGAGCCCTGCACTATGTACTGTGTGCCACCCAGCTTTCTCAGTCTCTTGAAGAGCTCCAATATGGCGGCCTTACAGGCGAATGGAATGGACAGGCGAATGGAAAAGCTGGGTGAGATGTTCCCAATCTCCTGAAAAGCTCCAATATGGCTGCCTTACCAGACAGATATCCTCTTTAGGAGACTGGGAAAGCTGGGGAAGTACTGTGTACTGTACCCTGCACTATGAACTGTGTGCCACCCAGCTTTTTCACTCTCCTAAAGAGCTCCAATATGGCTGCCTTACAAGACACATATCCTCTTCAGGATACTAAGGAAGTACTGTGAGCCCGCACTATGTACTGTGTGCCACCCAGCTTTCTCAGTCTCCTGAAGAGCTCCAATATGGCTGCCTTACAAGATACATATCTTCTTCAGGATACTAAGGAAGTACTCTGAGCCCTGCACTATGTACTGTGTGCCACCCAGCTTTTCCAGTCTCCTGAAGAGCTCCAATATGGCTGCCTTACCAAACAGATATTCTCTTCAGGAGACTGGAGAAATACTGTTAGCCCTGTACTAGGTACTGCGTGCCACCCAGCTTTTCCAGTCTCATGAAGAGCTCCAGATATTCTGTTCAGGAGATGGAAATGCTAGGGGAAGTGCTGCAAGCCTTACAATGTGTACTGTGTGCCATTCAGCTTCCCCAGTCTCCTGAAGAGCTCCAATATGGTTACTATCCCTGAAAGATATTCTCTTCAGCAGACTGGGAAAGCTGGGTGGCAGGCAGTATACAGTGCAGGGCTCATATTCCTTCCCTAGCTTTCCAAGTTTCCTTAATAGATAATCTGTCTGGTGAAGCAGCTATATATATATATATATATATATATATATATATATATATATATACCATGTTCCAAATTAATATGCAAATTATATTTTTCCCATTTACCTAAATAATTGATGTAAATAACAGTCAGTATAATTCTCATGTTATCAACTATTAAGAGAACAATTCAAATTTTATTGATCAAACCTCCTAATGATAACAGGATTTTTGTTTTTTAAACATAGAAAAAACGTACAATGCACCGATCCAAATTATTCCGCACAGTAAGTTTTCAAAACACTTTATAGGATGTAAAGAACTGAAAATTGTCATTTCTTGTGTTTGCGCCATTTACTGAAATCAAAAGATATTTCATCAAACTTTTCACAACATTTTGTAGAGTTGTGTTTGTCTATAATTGGGACTGGGTCCTTCCAAAGGGTTCATTTACTTTTTCCTGCAATGGTTTCTGATTCCTGCACAGCGGTTCAACCAGGGGCGTAGTTATACAGGTAGCAGAGGTAGCGGTCGCACCGAGGCCCTGGTGCCTAAGGGGGCCCCAAAACACATCTGCCCCATAAGCAACCAGTATTTTAATTGGGACAAGGGGTCCTGTTGCAGATTTTGCATTGGGGGCCATAAGCTACACCTCCGGGTTCAACCCAATTTACTTGAATGGTGCTATGCTGCCGTTCCTGCGACAGTCCCCCCCCCCCATCCTGCTCAAGATTAATGGGAACCAGAGATTGTACCCCCACGATCATAGTGTGATCGTAAATTACTGCGATACGCCATCACCCCATTTTTTTTCTTTTCTGCACCAATTCCTGTACAGTTTGATCTTGTTTGTATGAAACACAATTTTTTCACATTTTCTTAGATTTAATTAAAAACACAACTTCCAGCAGTACAGTGGAATGATTCGGGGGAAGCTGAAATGTTCTGCCCGCTTCATTTTCTTTTCTTTTTTCAGCACACAATATATAAACACCAAAAAGTCGAGGTCCAGATGCAGCAAAAAATGCCTAAAAACCGCCATAAGCAAAGCCAGAAATGGGCTCCGACATCAAAGCGCAACAACAAAGGAGGCTTGTATTAAATAAAACAAACAAATATGCTTATTGGAACGAGGACTTGACACAAAAAACATGGCTAACAACTATGGGAACTGCTAAGTGGTTGCATTTTAAGTGGCCGGCGTAGAGCCTGGCCGTACGGCTTACATGTCACGTATTCGTAACGCTTCAAAGTGGAAAAGGATAAAATATTTTGCACGTATCTGGGGCCAGGCTCGTGAATTGGCAGAAGATCTGGTTATCTCCAGAATACAGCGACGTTCTCTCTTCTACATTGATGAAATGAAATGTAACAACAAAATACAGTGCACGTGTAATGATGTGTCCCTAAGAACAAAAAAATAAATGATCCAGGCATTGGTGAGTGAAGTCCGGACAATTACGGAGAACGTGGCTTTGTACGTTGGCAAAGAATTTCAAGAACCTTGAAAATAGAAGAAAAAAAAAGGAATAAGTGGATCCTTGACCAAATCAGTCTTATCCTTCCACTTTTCATTTCATTGAATATCCATGGAGTGTGTCAGCCAAGGAGTCTTCATTGTGGAGAGCGCTGACTCCACGACTAGAACACCGTAGAGCAGTGTCCATGAGTCACCTCCGAAATACCTTACTAAGTTTTGAGGGTAGCAAAAGACAACGAGCTGGCACTGTAGTGTATATGAACGGTCCTTGAATAATGGATGGTGCGGCAATGTCGGGGGTGCGCTTACATGGGACAGTAATGCAAAACAATGGAGGAAGAATGATGTATCGCACTCACCCGGTTTATGCCAAAAGTATGGTGAGCATCGAGAACAGGGGTTTGGGTTTATGCCAAAAGTATGGTGAGCATCGGGAACAGGGGTTTGGGTTTATGCCAAAAGTATGGTGAGCATCGGGAACAGGGGTTCGGGTTTATGCCAAAAGTATGGTGAACATCGGGGACAGGGGTTTGGGTTTATGCCAAAAGTATGGTGAGCATCGGGAACAGGGGTTCGGGTTTATGCCAAAAGTATGGTGAGCATCGGGAACAGGGGTTTGGGTTTATGCCAAAAGTATGGTAAACATCGGGAACAGGGGTTCGGGTTTATGCCAAAATTATGGTGAACATCGGGAACGGGTTCGGGTTTATGCCAAAAGTATGGTGAACATCGGGAACAGGGGTTTGGACTTATGCCAAAAGTATGGTGAACATCGGGAACAGGGGTTCGGGTTTATGCCAAAAGTATGGTGAGCATCGGGAACAGGGGTTTGGACTTATGCCAAAAGTATGGTGAACATCGGGAACAGGGGTTCGGGTTTATGCCAAAAGTATGGTGAACATCGGGAACAGGGGTTTGGGAGGGCGAAGAAAAGACTGGAGCTCAGCTGAGCTCGTGGAACGACGGTCCCGTTTTGTGGGTTATCTGCTTGGTCACGCCCCACAGGGGCGTGACCAAGCGGATAACCCGCAAAACGGGACCGTCGTTCCACGAGCTCAGCTGAGCTCCAGTCTTTTCTTCCCTACCTGAACCCCTGTTCCCGATGTTCACCATGGAATAAAGTCCCTACTTGGCATAAACCGGGTGAGTGCGATACTTCATTCTTCCTTCATTACTAAGCTTTGAGGCATCTTCAAGTGTCAGGAGAAACCACTTAAAGGTGTACTCCGCTCCTAGACATCCTATCCCCTATCCTTTGGATAGGAGATAAAATAAGATGTCTGATCGCGGGGGTTCCGACATTGGGGACCCCTGCGTTCTCAGCTCCAGCACCCCAGACATCCTGCGCATGGAGCAAACTTTGCTCCATGCCGGATGACTAACGATGCGGGGTGGAGGCTCATGATATCACGGCCACGCCCTGTCAATGCAAGTCTAAGGGAGGGGGCATGATGGCTGTCATGCCCCCTCCCATAGACTTACATTTGGGGGGCGTGGCCGTGACGTCATGAGCAGGGCGACTGGCCAGCGTCTACAGAAATGAATGGATTACATGGGCTTAAAGGGGTACTCCACTGGTCAGCGTTCGGAACATTTAGGGGGAAATTTATCAAAACCTGTCCAGAGGAAATGTTCAATTTTTTCAGAGGTCTTTCCAAAAATGAAAGCAGCGATCTGATTGGTCGCTATGGGCAACTCAGCAACTTTTCCTCTGGACAGGTTTTGATAAATTCCCCCCTTAGTTCCGAAGGCTGTGTACACACTGCGGGGGCCGTCCACACCCCCTTGTGATGTCAGGTAACGCTTCCTCAATGCAAGTCTATGGGAGGGGTATAGACGCTAGCTTCACTACTGCTCTCCTTTGACCTTTCACATGGTCGTGTCACGGTTAAAGAAGCACTCCAGAAATGATTATGTGGTGCCTGTATAGTGCAGCATAGGCTTTTTATAAAGAACAATGTAGACACAGTGAATTTTTCAGCATTTTCCACAAATGTTTTATGTGTTTTGGCTGTTTTTGCTGCAGAGTCTTCAAAATCATGGTAAGAATTTAAAAATGTTACCACAATTTGCATGATTTGGTATAATAGCATTATTTTTGCAACAAAGATAGAGCTGGGGGGTGTATAACTACTATATATCCTAATCCCATAGAGATAGCAGCAGTATACAGATAGAGCTTGAGGGAAGGTATATAACTACTATATATCCTGAGACCATAGAGTTAGCAGTAGCAGTATACAGATAGAGCTGGAGGGGAGGTGTATAACCACTATATATCATGATCCCAAAGAGTTAGCAGCAGCAGTATACAGATAGAGCTGGAGGGGAGGTGTATAACTACTATATATCATGATCCCATAGAGTTAGCAGCAGCAGTATACAGATAGAGCTGGAGGGGAGGGTTCTGGGAGCTAACAGGAGCGATATTTACACTATCAGAAACAGTAGAGTGGTACCAGCGACTGTGTGCAGCCTGAGTGTCCATCACCTAATACAGAAGACATACGTGACTGGTATATGGAAGACATGTCTGCGGGGTCTGGGGCCTCTAGTCTCCTGGACTGTACGTCCAGGAGACTAGAGGCCCCAGACCCCGCAGACATGTCTTCCATATACCAGTCACGTCTGTCTTCTGTATTAGGTGATGGACACTCAGGCTGCACACAGTCGCTGCTCCAGATCGGTGGGAAGTTCTCATTCTTGAACAAGGCGAAACATTTCTTAATCTATTTCCTGCGTCTAATATAGAAGCGACGTTTTCCTTCAAGATACTCGGATTATATTCACTCCCATCAGCCCTTACCCCAGCGGGGGGTCACCGCTCTATTTCATCTGGCAGCCATGTCATTTATGTTCAATACTGTACAATCGAGGAGAGAACCTAAACTCCATACAAATAACCCAGAAGTCCCAGCAGTAGAAGGAAACAAGAGTCATTATGGATACTATGTATCAACCGGAATACAAGGACAAATCACTGCTACATTGTATCCACATAAATAAGGTCCAATGTCTACAATACTAGAGAGCGCGAATATATTGTGCCAATGATATTGCTTCATCTGACCAGTTCTGATCGGTGTTTCCCAACCACGGTGCCTCCAGCTGTTGAAAAACTACAACTTCCAGCATACCCGGACAGCCTTTCCACTGTGTACTCTGAATATTACTACCCACCTCACCTGAAATACTCTGTGCTGCTTGGGGATCCTACTCCCTGATCAACAATCTAACCCCCCCCCCCCCCCATTCCATTGTTTCCTATCCAGGGTTCCTCCAGCTGTTGCAAAACTACAACTCCCAGCATACCCGGACAGCCTTTCCACTGTGAACTATGAATATATCAACCCACCTCGCCTAAAATACTCTGTGCTGCTGGGGGATCCGACTTCCTGTTCCACAATGTAATCCCTAGTCCAGTGTTTCCCAACCAGGGTGACTCCAGCTGTTGCAAAACTACAACTCCCAGCATGCCCAAACAGGCACCAGCACTAATCCATTACTACAGTGTTCTCAATGGAACACATTTACTAGAAAATAGGGTATTGGGCAACAATCAAAGGCCCCATTGACGTCCCCCATAATTGTGAGTCTATGGAAGTGAGGGGGGGTTCATTTAACAATCCCCGGGGCAGGGTTTCCCCACCTGGGTTCCTCCAGCTGTTGCAAAACTACAACTCCCAGCATGCCTGAACAGCCTTTCCACTGTGTACTATGAATATTTCTACCCACCTCACCTGAAATACTCTGTGCTGCTGTGGGATCCTACTCCCTGATCCACAACAATGTAACCCCCCAGTCCAGTGTTTCCCAACCAGGGCACCTCCAGCTGTTGCAAAACTACAACTCCCAGCATGCCTGAACAGCCTTTCCACTATGTACGGTGAATATTTCTACCCACCTCGCCTGAAATACTCTGTGCTGCTGTGGGATCCTACTCCCTGATCCACAACAATGTAACCCCCCAGTCCAGTGTTTCCCAACCAGGGCACCTCCAGCTGTTGCAAAACTACAACTCCCAGCATGCCTGAACAGCCTTTCCACTATGTACGGTGAATATTTCTACCCACCTCGCCTGAAATACTCTGTGCTGCTGTGGGATCCTACTCCCTGATCCACAACAATGTAACCCCCCCAGTCCAGTGTTTCCCAACCAGGGTACCTCCAGCTGTTGCAAAACTACAACTCCCAGCATGCCTGAACAGCCTTTCCACTATGTACGGTGAATATTTCTACCCACCTCGCCTGAAATACTCTGTGCTGCTTGGGGATCCTACTCCCTGATCCACAACAATGTAACCCCCCAGTCCAGTGTTTCCCAACCAGGGCACCTCCAGCTGTTGCAAAACTACAACTCCCAGCATGCCTGAACAGCCTTTCCACTATGTACGGTGAATATTTCTACCCACCTCGCCTGAAATACTCTGTGCTGCTGTGGGATCCTACTCCCTGATCCACAACAATGTAACCCCCCAGTCCAGTGTTTCCCAACCAGGGCACCTCCAGCTGTTGCAAAACTACAACTCCCAGCATGCCTGAACAGCCTTTCCACTATGTACGGTGAATATTTCTACCCACCTTGCCTGAAATACTCTGTGCTGCTGTGGGATCCTACTCCCTGATCCACAACAATGTATACCCCCCCCCCCCCCCCCAGTCCAGTGTTTCCCAACCAGTGTGCCTCCAGCTGTTGAAAAAATACACCCTGGTTGGGAAACACTGCTCCACATCATCACGCAGAATTGTTGTCCTATGCAGATTTGCATCTCTGACAAATCTATTTAGATGTTGGTCTGGTGAACCCTACGGGGCAGAAGACAGTGGCCTCCATTTGTTATCCTGACTATTGTAAATGTATCTTGTGCGTCTGTGAAGGGACCAGGACAGGCTGGGATTAAGGACGGCCATTACTCCGGACTTATTAATCTGAGCCTTAATGTAATAAAACACCGTCCATTATCGTGTCATTTACTAACCACAATTCACATTGCTACAAAACACACGGTGGGTGAATAGAATTCTAGAACTACAGTAAAGACCGAAATCTATAAAGACATAACGGGAGCACTGCCATCTCTTACCCAATGCAATGGATCACCCCAGGCGTTGGCCGTCCGGGCATGCTGGGAGTTGTAGTTTTGCTGTAACTGGACGCGCGCTGGTTTGAAAACTTCATTGACTACATTCTTGCTCTTTAGATTCCTTTATGAGACTTGTAGTTCTTCTCCTAGTTGTTGACAGTGTTATCACAGACTACAATCCTTTATTGCCCTTTGGATACGTTGCTGAGACATGTACTTATACTATTATATATTGACAGTGCTATAACAAACTAGAATCTTTTATTGCCCTTTGGATATCTCGCTGAGACTTGTAGTTCTACTCCCATTTTTTATAATGTTATCACATGTTTTAGTCTGCATTGCTCCTTGGGAGGCTCACTGAGACTTGTAGTTCTTCACAGGGCTGCAGGGAATTGTCCCAGGTGTGCTTCAATCTATCTATCTATCTATCTATCTATCTATCTATCTATCTATCTATCTGTGGTATCGGGGTGTGATGAGGGCAGATGGCATTAACCCCTTGTATTCGTGACACCAGGGTCTGGTTTAGCCTATAACCTCCCAAAGGTATACCACTGGATCCTGGGCTTGGCACGGGGGCAATAAAGACTCTGACACCAAGTTACAGACAAAAGTAGCTTTACTGAGGGTAGACAGGTGGTAAAGTCTATACAGTTCAGCCAGGGCCCAAGGAGGTGACCAGTGATGCAGAGACCTTATGGGCTTGCTGGGACTTGTAGTAGGACTGGACAATTGAATGCAGACCATGCTGACTTGACTTGACTCATAAAGCTGTGACTTTATCTTACTTGACTTGATGGCGGCTGCAGGACTGGACTTTGAGGTCTCCAACACTCTGGACACACACACTAGACAAGACTGCACTGGACTTCAGCAGAAGAGAGAGAAGCTCCACCCAGGGCTTATATGGGGGAGACTAGCAGGGAGCCCATAGGTCACTCTTGGGATCACTTGGTCACTGATACCTCCTGGGTAACAATCACATGACATAACTCTTAAAGATACAAGACATTTTATAATACAATACACTGCAGAACATATGTACAGGGGTGAAAGAGGTGCAAGGGACCCTGGGGACACTGAAGGAGGCTGCCTGACTGGGCAGCAAGGGTAATGGGCAACATCTCCCGTACTGGGCCACCACAAGCTCCCCCTCTTAAATACAGTCGTCCTCTATGCCAAGTCCTGGAGGGCGGAGGACTAAAGTGGCCACTGGGGCCTAGTGACAGTTCCTGGTGCATTATGCAAAATGTCCTTCACAGGTCTGGTTATAGAACAAGGTAGAAACAAATCCATGTAGCACTGTAAATGTCCATACATGCCCTTTGGTTTGGTAAACAGGTGGGATTAATGAGCTTTGCAACTGCTCTAGGAAAATATTTTAGACCATAATACACGCAAGTTTGCAGATTGGGCTGCCGGGGGCTATCTACCCAATGCTTTGGCTGCTGGGGCCCCTTCAGTTCTTAACACTTCTCCCCAGAACTCAACAAGTAATGTGATACTATATAACCATTTTTCCTCTGCATAATGTACTCTACACGTGTCTTACTTTTAGTTTCAGGGGAATCCTCTGGCTAGTAGAGTACCCTGTACACAAGGACAGAAAAATGTTAGACAGATTGTGTGTGTGCGTGTATATATATATATATATATATATATATATATATATATATATATATACACATACATAAATATATACATTGGACATTGGTGGACTGGGACTAGAAGTAAAGTTACAGTCCTAACTTAAGTGTTTACATATGAACTGACTATATGTGGTACATAACCTCCTTATACACTATATTGTGAGCTAATCTTTGTACCTTGTGGGAATTTGTCCTTGTGTTGACCTTTGGGACCTGCGCAACACCACTTCTCGAGAGTCTGAAATGCCTTCGTCTTTGGGAGCTCTTGGAACGTCTGGAACAGCAGCTGGCTCTTCCTCAGTGAACTTGGGAGCTGGTATTAGTCCAGGACTAGTTGGATTTGGAGTCGCTGGCAGCAGTGGTGGAGAGACTGGTGACAGGGTCGGCACTCTAGAGATGGGGGTATAAGCTGGAGCCAACGGTGACAAGACTAGGACTGGTGTGGAGATTAGTGTCGTTTGGACCGGCCCCTTGGTTGGTGAGACACAGAAGATCGCAGGCTGACTCAGAGAAAACATGGGGAAATCCATAGATGGATGGATCCCTTCTCCTGGGATGTACTCTCTCGCAGGTCTGACAGCTGGAAGAGATGGTGCTGGGAGCACTGGCAGATCTTCTTTTAGACACAACTTGATCCTGTTTCGGTGAACAATCCTGCTTTTGTACATCATACATATCAGAATCTGGATAGGGTATGGCTGTCACCGTGTACGGTTCTGTCTACCAGATGAAGTCTAACTTATGGGTTCTTGGAAACTTCCGTAGCCACACTTTGTTGTACAATTGAAGTGTTTTGGCAGAGGCATGATGATTATAGTCCTGTCATTGTCTTTGCTGAGCCACGCTCATCTTCTTGTCAACAATTTCTTTGGCTTCTTGGATTCTTCTCTTGTGGTAAGAGACCCACTCCAGGAAGGCTTTGGGAGAGTTTTTGAAGGGGGCTTGGAGCCCAAATGTTCGGTCTTTAGGCAGCTGTCCATGTCTCCCCATCATAAAATAGAAAGGGGTGTACCCCGTAGAACAGTGGACTGTGTTATTATGGATCTCCAATAGTTCGGGCAGCAGTCGGGCCACTCTTCTTTTCTTGACACGGAGGCTGCTTGCAACATGTGGATAAAGCATTGATTGATGTGTTCACAGAGCTCGTTACGCTGGGGGTGTAGTCCGGAGTTTCTTGCAGGCATGGAATTGACACAGCTCTTGGAAGGGTTGGGCCTTGAAGACCGTTCCACGGTCCATTTGGACTGACTCCGGACACCCAAGGGTTTGCACCCACTTGGAATAGAACATCTGGGCCAATGTCTTGGCTGTGGTGATCTTTGATGGGGACAACGACAACCCATTTAGAGTAGTGATCCATCATGGTGAAAGCATTGGTGTCCCCGGACCAGGGAGGAGACAACTTGACGTAGTCTAGCGCGACCGTTTAGGCCTTTCACTCTGGATGGAATGGAGGGGTGCTCTTGCATCCTTGCTCACATTCTTGGTGACACTACAGACAGCACATTCACTGCACCATTTCTCAATGTCGCTTCGCATTCCGATCCAATAACTCCTTCGCCTGACAGTAGCTTCGGTCTTGTGGACACCAAAGTGTCCCGACTGATCATGGTATACATTGAGGATCATCGCCGCATCTCTTCGGGGAACCAGAATCTCATGAAGTCGATCACCAGAGACCGGATCCAAAGAATTTCGGTACAAGAGTCCTTTTGTGCACAAACAATCGCTCCCTCTGTCACCACAGACGTTTCAGCGCGTAGTCACTAGTGTTGCTCGCGAATATTCGCAATTCGAATATTATTCGCGAATATCGCATATTCGCGAATTCGCGAATTTCGCGAATATAGCGCTATATATTCGTAATTACGAATATTCGTTTTTTTTTTTTTTTTCTTTTCTTCACAGTACACATCACAGTGATCACCCCTCTCTGCTTCCAGCTTGTGTGGTGTAAAGAAGGCTGTAATACTACTGTGTGAGACTGGCGTGCGAAAATTTTCGCATATGCGAATTTTCGCGTATGCTAATTTTGTATATGCTAATATTCACATATGTTAATTTTCGCATGCGCGAATGTTCGCATATGCGAAAATAAAACGAGAATATAATGAATATGCGAATATGCGCAAATATATGACGAATATTCGTCCATATATTCGCGAATATTCGCGAATTCGAATATGGCCTATGCCGCTCAACACTAGTAGTCACACTGGGCCCGGCGTAGACGGGTTGGTACCTTTTTTGCCAGAAGGTAATCCAACAGATCCTCCATGACTCGACTTTCGTCCTGAAGAGTCTTCTAGGTGTATAGGTCTTCTTTAACCTTTTAGGCCCTGGGTTCACCGTCCAAGAGGGCGGTCACAACATTCTGGTTCACAAACCATTGGTAGAATGGGGGCATCTCCACGTCTTCACACACATCTTCGACATGGGGTTCTTCGCCGGGGGTCATTCTAGACAGTATGTCAGCATTGACATTCGACATGCAGCTTCTGTACTAGTTGGTGAAACTGTAATTGGCTAATCTAGAATCCCAACTTGGCAGTGTTCAGGTGGGCCAAAGGGTTTTTATCTGTGTAGACAGTAAATGGCGTGGCGGCCAAATAGTCTATGAACTTTTCGGTCACGGCCCACACCAGGGAGAGAAGTTCCAACTTGAATGAGCTGTAATTCGCATCATTCTTCTCTGCTCCTCGCAGGTTACGACTGGCATAGGCAATTGCTCGCTCTTGTCCTTCCTGGACTTGGGACAAGACAGCTCCCAGACCTTCAAAACTGGCATCAGTATACAGCAGGAACGGCTGACTGTAGTCTGGATACGCCAAGATGGGTGGTTCTGTCAGCAGACTTTTGAGAGCTCGGAACACTGTCTCTTGCTCTTCGGCCCATTTAACAGGTAGTCTTCCATTGTAGTTCTCCTTTGCTGTACCCAGTAAGAGAGCTGTGAGGGGTTCTTATCAGGGCGAAGTGGAGAATGAAATGGCGGTAGTAGCCGGAAAATCCCACGAAGCTCTTGACATCCTTCACAGTGCACGGGGTTGGCAAGTTCTTGACAACTTCCACCTTTTCAGGATTAGGCTGGACCCCTTCTGCGCTGACAACATGACCCAAGTAGTGGACCTGAGGTTTAAGCAAGTGACACTTTGATCTTCAGCCCATGCTTGATCAGGACTTGGAAGACGTCTGATCGACAGAGGTGTTCCTGGTAGGACTTGGAATACACAATGACATTGTCCAGGTACAATAGGACAATATGTCTGGGGACTGGTTGCCCATTTCCTGCAACTACTCTGAAGTTAACATCATGAGGCTCACACAATAAACTAGCATCCCAATACTGATAGAAAACACATTTAGGTATAGTAGACACTTGTGACCCTCTATCTATCAACGCCTCCAAACACCTTCTACAATAACTTTTACATAGGGGCAGGAGGCGACATAAAGTGAGAGTCCTGACTTAGGTTGTGCGGGGATTGGACCTGATGACTGTTTTCCTGAAGGCCGGTCCTTGACCTCAGGGGAAACCCGTTTAAATCCCAGCACTGCATTTTCCAATGTCCTGATTTATTACAGTAAGTGCAAAAGGGTCTGTGAGTCCCTGAGGGTCTATCGGACAAAGGATTGCCATAAATGAAATTGCGGGGAGCAGGGGTAGGTTTTCTAGGCAGGGGCGGTTCACGGTCAGGTGGAGCCACCCAGGTGGCAAGCTTCTTCACAGCCTTAGTCATCTGCTCAATGTCCTGTCTAACACTCTGTAAATCTGAGGCTGCAGTGACTGGCAAAGTAGAGGACACTGGGGCGGGGGCTGGTGGTATAGGTCTGGCTACCACCCCTAGTGGCTCTGGAACAGGTGTAAGGGGCGCACAAGCTTCCTCTAACTCTGTCCCAGACTCAATCACTTGGATAGCCAGTCTTTTGAAAGCAGGAAGGACAAGTTGGGGTTTTGGACCGCTAACATTCTCAGCTGGGCTTTGTCCCACTTATTATGAACCCCATCAATAAATCTGTCCATTAACACCTTGTTGCCCTGCTCAGGAGTTATGCCATCTAGTTTCTGGACAGTCTCTGAGGCATTCTGTAGGCCTACGGCATATGCTCTCAAGGTCTGACCTGGCTTTTGTCGCCTTTCATACAGCCAGAGACGTACCTCTGACGGAGAGTGTGACTCAAATACCTGGTAAAGTCCTTCAAAGATCTCCTCTACAGTCGCCTTCTCGGAGGCGGGTCAGGTGCGGACTTCCTATAGTGCTGGTCCATGGAGTTGTCCTGTGAGCAATTGCACCTGTTTGTTAGGAGGGAAAGAGTAAAAGACAAACAAAACTCTGGATCCTCTCTTTGAAATCCCTCAGCGTCTGCACCAGTATTCATAGGGAACCCTGTCCTCCCTAACTACAATGGAGACTCCTTCACCCTTATGGACTATGTAGGGTGAAGGGGTCTCCATTGTAGATAGGGAGGATAGGGTTCCCTATGAATACCTGTGCAGATGCTGGAACACCAGGACTGTTGATGTTGGCCGCAGGCAGGGCAGGCAAGATCCTGGCTGCTGGGGCAGGTGATGACCTCGCTGCTGGAGATGAAGGGCACTGTCGCTTGGTTGATCTGGAGAGCTGGGTTCTGACATCTTGTTGAGTTTTGAGTGCACTGTCACTTTAAAAAGAATAAGGTGCTTTCCCCTTTAAGATGATTGCTGAAGTGCTGCAGTGGCTTAGACTTTACTGATGGGGGTACTGTAATGGATGCTCCCCTCTATTTTGCAGGCACCCGGTTGTAATCCGTCTTGCGACCAGACTTGCAGGTATTAATGGGTTAATGCTAGCAGGTACTGACACCGGAGACTTAAAGGGGTACTCCGGCGCTAAGACATCTCATCCGCTATCCAAAGGATAGGGGATAAGATGCCTGATCGCGGGGGTCCTGCCACTGGGGACCTCCGTGATCTTGCACGCCACACCCCGTTAAAATCAGTCCCCGGAGCGTGGACGGAGCGAGGATGGAGCGCTGTGACATCACGGCTCCGCCCCCGTGTGACGTTACGCTCCACCCCCTCAATGCAAGCCTATGGGAGGGGGCGTGACAGCCAGTAATCAGACCCAGAGCGAACACGCAGACAATATTGGACACTGTTCAGACTAGGGGAGGACTTGTGGCATAAGGCCCACACCCGTATCCTGTTCGTGGTAGCAAGGTGTGATGAGGGCAGATGTTGTTACCCTAGGGGCAGATGGCATTAATCCCTTGTATTCGTGACACCAGGGCGTGGTTTAGCCTAAAACCACCCGAAGGTATACAGCTGGATCCTGAGCTAGGTGCCGGGGCAATAAAAGACTCCGACGCCAAGTTACGGACAACGATAGCTTTACTGAGAGTAGACAGATGCTAAAGTCTATACCGTTCAGCCAGGGCCCAAGGAGGTGACCAGTGACGCAGAGACCTTAAGGGCTTGCTGGGACTTGTAGTAGGACTGGACAATTGACTGCAGACCACGCTGACTTGACAGATGACAGGGACTGACTTGACTCATAAAGCTGTGACTTTATCTTACTTGACTTGATGGCGGCTGCAGGACTGGACTTTGAGGTCTCCAACACTCTGGACACACACACTAGACAAGACTGCACTGGACCTCAGCAGAAGAGAGAGAAGAGAGAGAAGCTCCACCCAGGGCGTTTTTTGCACATCTGACCACTGTCACTTTAAGCATTAAAGGGGTATTCCAGGCCAAAACTTTTTTTTATATATATCAACTGGCTCCGGAAAGTTAAACAGATTTGTAAATTACTTTGATTAAAAAAATCTTAATCCTTCCAATAGTTATTAGCATCTGAAGTTGAGTTGTTGTTTTCTGTCTAACTGCTCTCTGATGACTCACGTCCCGGGAGCTGTGCAGTTCCTATGGGGATATTTTCCCATCATGCACAGCTCCCGGGACGTGACATCATTAAAGAGCAGTTAGACAGAAAACTTCAGAAGCTAATAACTATTGGAAGGATTAAGATTTTTTAATAGAAGTAATTTACAAATCTGTTTAACTTTCCGGAGCCAGTTGATATATATATATAAAAAAAAAGTTTTTGCCTGGAATACCCCTTTAATAACTCTGGGATGCTTTTACTTTTCATTCTGATTCCGAGATTGTTTATTCGTGACACATTCTACTTTATGTGAGTGGTAAATTTTCGTCAATACTTGCATCATTTCTTGGTGAAAAACTCCAAAATTTGATGAAAAAATTTTGCATTTTTCTAACTGCTTGTAAGGAAAACAGACATTCTAAATAAATTATACATTGATTCACATACACAATATGTCTACTTTATGGTTGCGTCATAAAGTTGACATGTTTTTACTTTTGGAAGACATTAGAGGCTTCAAAGTTCAGCAGCAATTTTCCAATTTTTCACAAAATTTTCAAAAGCGGAATTTTTCAGGGGCCAGTTCAGTTTTGAAGTGGATGTATTAGAAATACCCCATAAATGACCCCATTATAAAAACTGCACCCCTCAACTTATTCAAAATGACATTCAGAAAGTTTGTTCACCCTTTGTTGGTGTTTCACAGGAATAGAGAAAATTCTACATCTTTTTTTCATTTTTTACACTTGCGCGTTCTTGTAGACCCAGTTTTTGAATTTTTGAGTAAGGAAATACCTCATATGTGTATGTCAAGTGTTCGGCGGGCGCAGTAGAGGGCTCAGAAGGGAAGGAGCGAAAATGGAATTTTGGAGAGTGAATTTTGTTGAAATGGTTTTGGGGGGGCATGGCGCATTTCAGGAAGCCCCTATTGTGCCAGAACAGCAAAAAATACCCCACATGGCATACTATTTTGGAAACTACACATTTGAAGGCACGTAACAAGAGGTCCAATGAGCCTTAACACCCCACAGGTGTTTGACGACTTTTGGATGTGTAAATGAAAACATTTTTCTTTTTCACTAAAGTGCATTTTTCCCCCACAAATTTACCATTTTTACAAAGAGTAATGGCCCCCAAAATTTGTAACCCCATCTCTTCTGAGTGTGGAAATACCCCATGTTAGGACGTAAAATGCTCTGCTGGCGCACTACAATGCTCAGAAGAGAAGAAGTCACATTTGACTTTTGAAATGCAAATTTAGCTGAAAGTTTTTTTGGGGGGGCATGTCACATTTAGAAAGCCCCTATGATGCAAGAACAGCAAAAAAACTAACCACATGGCCTACTATTTTGGAAACTACACCCCTCAAGGAACGTAACAAGGGGTACAGTGAGCCTTAACACCCCACAGGTGTTTGACGACATTTTGTTAAAGTCGGATGTGTAAATGAAAAAAATTTTCACAAACATTTCGTTTTTTCCCAAAAATTTTACATTTTTACAAGGGGTAATAGGAGAAAATGCAATGCTCAGAAGTGGAGGAGCGCCATTGAGCTTTTGGAGAGAGAATTTAGTTAGAATAGAAGTCAGGGGCCATGTGCTTTTACAAAGCCCCCCCCCCCCCCATGGTGCCAGAACAGTGGACCCCCCCTCACATGTGACCCCATTTTGGAAACTACACCCCTCACAGAATTTAATAAGGGGTGCAGTGAGTATTTACACCCCACAGATGTTTGACAGATCTTTGGAACAGTGGGCTGTGCAAATGAAAAATAAAATTTTTCATTTTGATGGACCACTGTTCCAAAAATCTGTCAGACACTTGTGGGGCGTAAATGCTCACTGTACCCCTTATTACATTACATGAGGGGTGTAGTTTCCAAAATGGGGTCACATGTGGGGGGGGGGTCCATTGTTCTGGCACTATGGGGGCTTTGTAAACACATGTGGTTTTTAATTCCGGACAAATTTTCTCTCCAAAAGCCCAATGGCACTCCCTCTCTTCTGAGCATTGTAGTTCGCCCGCAGAGCACTTTACATCCACATGTGGGGTATGTTCTTACTCAGAAGAAATGGGGTTACAAATTTTGGTGAGCTTTTTTCCTCACTATACCCCTTGTTACGTTCCATGAGAGGTGTAGTTTCCAAAACGGCGTAGTTTCACACGTTGGTATTTATTTTTTTGTGTTTATTTCAGAATCGCTGTTAAATCAGCCACCCCTGTGCAAATCACCAATTTAGGCATCAAATGTACATAGTGCACTCTCACTCCTGAGCCTTGTTGTGCACCCGCAGAGCATTTTACGCCCACATATGGAGTTTTTCCGTACTCAGGAGAAATTGCGTTACAAATTTTGGGGGTCTTTTTTTCTTTTTACCCCTTAAAATAAAAGGTATGGGGCAGCACCAGCATGTTAGTGTAAAATGTTTTATTTTTTTACACTAACAGGCTGATGTAGACCCCAACTTTCCCTTTTCATAAGGGGAAAGGGAGAAAAATTCCCCCAAATTTGTAGTGCAATTACTCTCAGTATGTGGCCCTAAACTGTTTCCTTGAAATACGACAGGGCTCCGAAGTGAGAGAGCGCCATGCGCAATTGAGGCCTAAATTAGGGATTGCATTGGGGTATTCTATGCCAATGATTCCCAAACAAGGTGCCTCCAGCTGTTGCTAAACTCCCAGCATGCCTGGACAGTCAGTGGCTGTCCAGAAATGCTGGGAGTTGTTGTTTTGCAACAGCTGGAGGCTCCGTTTTGGAAACACTGCCGTACGGTACGTTTTCATTTTTATTGGGGGAGACAGTGTAAGGGGGTGTATATGTAGTGTTTTACCCTTTATTATGTGTTAGTGTAGAGTTTTTAGGGTACATTCGCACTGGTGGGTTTAAAGTGAGTTTCCTGCTAGGAGTTTGCGCTGTGGCTGAATATTTGCCGCTGCTCAAACTTGAAGCAGGAAACTCACTGTAAACCTGCCCGTGTGTACCCTGTACCCTGTACCCTGTACATTCACATGGGGGGGGCAAACCTCCATCTGTTGCAAAACTACAACTCCCAGCATGTACTGATCGCTGAAGGGCATGCCGGGAGATGTAGTTATGCAACAGCTGGAGGTACACAACTACTACTCCCTGCATGCCGAGACAGCTGTTTGCTGTTTGGGCATGCTGGGAGTTGTAGTTTTGAAAGATCTGAAAGGCCACAGTTTAGAGACCACTGCACAGTGATCTCCAAACTGTGGCCCTCCAGATGTTGCAAAACTACAAATCCCAGCATGCCCAGACAGCAAACTGCTGTGTGGGCATGCTGAGAGTTGTAGTTTTGCAAGATCTAGATGGTCACAGTTTAGAGACCACTGCACAGTGATCTCCATACTGTAGCCCTCCAGCTGTTGCAAAACTGCAAATCCCAGCATGCCCAAACAGCAAACAGTTGTATAGTGGTCTCAAAACTGTAGCCGTCCAGATGTTGCTAGCCAACTACTCACCGGCTTCCGTAGGATCGCCACACCAGGGAGCCGCATCACCGTCCTCTGCCCCCGATCGCCGATGGTAAGTGGACCTCCAGCGCCGGTCACTGCCCAGACCACTGTGGGTGGGCAGAACGGGGGAACCAAACTTTAAACCCCCCCCCCCCCGCCCCCGATCTGCTATTGGTTGGTCGCTTTCGACCAACCAATAGCAGGGATACGAGGGGTGGCACCCCTGCCACCTAACTCCTATCCCTTTAGAGGGATCCTGGGTGTCTTGGACAACCCCGATCCCCCTTATTTTTCATGTAACCAGGTCACCGGAGACCCGTATGACCCGGAATCACCGCAAATCGCCAGTGTGAATTCACCTGAGATTTGCGGCGATCACCGACCTGGGGGGGTTATCAGGACCCTTCTGGGCATTTGCACGGGATGCCTGCTGATAGATATCAGCAGTCATCCCGGTCCGGTCCCCGCCTGGTGCACGGCAGGGAAGGAAATTCCCACGGGCGTACAGGTACGCCTTTAGTCCTTAAGTACCCTAAGTGGTTAAAGATATGTGATGTTGTACATTGAATGTGAAGGACCTTTGATATAGTCACATGGTTATTATTGACATGATAATGGTGGTCACATGTTTTGTTACCCAGAGACCATCAGGTGACTTGCAGCTAGCCTATGGGCTCCTTGCTCAGCCCCCTTTATAAGAGGGGGAGGAACTAAATCTCTCCGTTGTCTTTCACTTTCTGCTGAGGTCAAGTCCAGTCCAGACGTCTCAGGGTCATTGTCCAGCACATCTGGAGGCCTCAACCTAAATTACAGCCACAGGTCAGTAAGTCAAGTCATCGCTGTCTGCTGTCATTATCTTCAGTCAAATCAAGTCTATTATAGCCAGCGTGGATGTCCTAAAGTCTGCCCAAGTCACTACAAGTCCCAGCAAACTGGGAGGTCCCTGTGTTACTGGTCACCTCTCTGGGATCCTGGCCTTCTATTTGCTGGAAACATCAAATTATTCCTAAGATTCATAGATGACGTGTTCGTAACCTAGGAAGGGTCTAAAGGAAGAATTCAGACAGTTTGTAGAGTTTTTAAAGGGGTATTCCAGGAAAAAAAACTATATATATATATATATATATATATATATATATATATATAGCAACAGAAGAATGCAGCAGCACACTATATTTAGCCTAGTAGCGTGCACCTGCAGGCCAGGTCCATATAATAGTTTGGTATCAACTAAAGTGCTGGCTGACTTATTCTTTGTCTATATATATATATATATATATATATCAACTGGCTCCAGAAAGTTAAACAGATTTGTAAATTAATTCTATAAAAAAATCTTAATCCTTTCAATAATTATCAGTTATAATTGAGTTGTTCTTTTCTTTCTGGCAACAGTGCTCTCTGCTGACATCTCTGCTTGTCTCGGGAACTGCACAGAGTAGAAGAGGTTTGCTATGGGGATTTGCTTCTAAACTGGGCGGTTCCCGAGACAGGTGTCATCAAAAAGTTTTTTCCTGGATAACCCCTTTAAATACGCAGAATTCAGTTAAAGGAGTAGTCCGGCGCGCACTTTTCTTATTTTATCCAGTCCGGGCTTGAAAAAAAAAAGAAAACAAAACAAACTTTCTCTTACCTGCCTACACGCCCCCGGAGCTCCGGTACAGGTGTTCTGTTGCTGGGCTGTTTGCTTCTTACTTCCTGTTAGCCCGGCACATCACACGGAGCTTCAGCCTATCACCGGCCGCAGTGATGTCCCGCTTTGGCCGGTGATAGGCTAAAGCTCCGTGTAACGTGCCGGGCTAACAGGAAGTAATAAGCAAACAGCCCGGCAACAGAACACCTGTACTAGAGCTCCGGGGGTACGTAGGCAAGCAAGAGAAAGTTGGTTTTCTTTTTTTTTTTTGCAGCCCGGACCGGATAAAATAAGAAAAGTGCGCGGCGGACTACTCCTTTAACATGGCCTTCACCTACCTCTTTGGAGGTAAAATCCTTGACTTTCTGGACGTGTCAATTACGGCAACCAGTCAGGGTTTATGTACAGCTGTCTTCAGTAAGAATTCTTCCCGAAATGCTCTATTGCATTTCGAAAGCTCCCATTCTCAGCATATAAAGAGGAGCGTTCCACACAGCCAGTTCTTGTGACTCAAGTGCATTAATAGTGATACTACCACCCATCAGAGCCAGGCGTTGGATCTCAAGAACAGGCTGCATGAGAGAGGCTATCCAAATGATGTGATAGAAGAGGCTTATAGAAAAAGTGAGAGGGTTAATCATAGAGAGCTTCTGCACAGGCAACGTCGAAAAATGGAGTCATTAATCGGGTCATCAGAAAAAATTGGTACATGTTAGAACAGGATGTTAATATCAGTGATGTGACCCTTAGACAACCAGTCATCACATATACAGTGGGGATCAAAAGTTTGGGCACCCCAGGTAAAAATTTGTATTAATGTGCATAAACAAGCCAAGGAAAGATGGAAAAATCTCCAAAAGGCATCAAATTACAGATTAGACATTCTTATAATATGTCAACAAAAGTTAGATTTTATCTCTATCATTTACACTTTCAAAATAACAGAAAACAAAAAAATGGCATCTGCAAAAGTTTGGGCACCCTGCAGAGTTAATATCTTGTACTGCCCCCTTTGGCAAGTATCACAGCTTGTAAACGCTTTTTGTAACCAGCCAATAGTCTTTCAATTCTTGTTTGAGGTATCTTTGCCCATTCTTCCTTACAAAAGTCTTCCAGTTCTTTGAGATTTCTGGGCTGTCTGTCACGCACTGCTCTTTTAAGGTCTATCCATAAATTTTGAATTATGTTGAGGTCAGGAGATGGTGAAGGCCATGGCAAAACCTTCAGTTTACGCCTCTTGATGTAATCCCCCGTGGATTTTGAGGTGTGTTTAGGATCATTATCCATTTGTAGAAGCCATCCTCTCTTTAACTTTTTCACAGATGGCATCAAGTTAGCATCCAAAATTTGCTGAAATTTTATTGAATCCATTTTTTTTCCTTCTACTCGTGAGATGTTCCCTGTGCCACTGGCTGCAATACAACCCCAAAGGATGATTGATCCACCCCCATGCTTAACAGTTGGACAGAGGTTCTTTTCATTAAATTCTGTTCATCTTCTTCTCCAAACGTACCTTTGCTCATTCCAGCCAAAAAGTTTAATTTTAACCTCATCGGTCCACAGAACTTGTTTCCAAAATGCATCAGGCTTGTCTATTTGTTCATTTGCAAAATTCAAATGCAGATTTTTGTGGTGAGGACGTAGAAGAGGTTTTCTTCTGATGACTCTTCCATGAAGACCATATTTATACAAGTATCTCTTTATAGTGGAATAGTGTACCACAACTCCAGTGTCTGCCAGATCTTTCTGGAGGGATTGTGCAGTCAAACGTGGGTTTTGTATTGTTTTTCTCACAATCCTGCGAGCTGTTCTGTCTGATATTTTTATTGGTCTTCCAGATCTTGCTTTAACTTCCACTGTTCCTGATGACTGCCATTTCTTAATTACATTCCGAACAGAGGATATGGACACCTGAAAACGTTTTTCTATCTTCTTATAGCCTTCTCCAGCTTTGTGAGCGTCAACTATTTTCAGTTTCAGATTTCTAGACAACTGCTTAGAAGAACCCATGGTGCTGATTGTTGGGGCAAGGTCAGATGAGTCTGGGCATTTAAAACCTTTGAGATTGACATCACCCGGTCTTCCCAGATGATGATTGAGAACAATCCATGACACTGGCAGGTCTCAGCTTTGCAAAGGGGGCAGTGCATGCTATAAATTCTGCAGGGTGCCCAAACTTTTGCAGATTACATTTTTTTGTTTTCTGTTATTTTGAAAGTGTAAATGATGGAAATAAAATCTAACTTTTGTTGACATATTATAAGAATGTCTAATCTGTAATTTGATGCCTTTTGGAGATTTTTCCATCTTTCCTTGGCTTCTTTATGCACATTAAAGGGGTTCTCCGGTGCTTAGACATCTTATCCCCTATCCAAAGGATAAGATGCCTGATCGCAGGAGTCCTGCCGCTGGGGACCCCAGTGATCGACCCCCGTGATCTTGCACGAGGCACCCCTTTTGTAAACAGTCCCCGGAGCGTGTTCGCTTTGGGTCTGAATTCTGTTGACCACGGGGCAGGGGCGTGTGAGGTCACGCCTCCGCCCCCCGTGTGACCTCACGCTCCGCCCCTCAATGCAAGTCTATGGGATGGGGCGTGACAGCTATCATGCCCTTTCCCATAGGCTTGCATTGAGGGGCGGAGCGTGACGTCACACGGGGGCGGAGGCGTGACGTCACACGCCGTCGGCCCTGTGGTTGCCGGTAATCAGACCCGGAGCGAACACACTCCGGGGACTGATTACAAACTGGGTGCCGCGTGCAAGATCACGGGGGTCCCCAGCGGCGGGACTCCCGCGATCAGGCATCTTATCCCCTATCCTTTGGATAGGGGATAAGATGTCTAAGCACCGGAGTACCCCATTAATACAAATTTTTACCTGGGATGCCCAAACTTTTAATCCCCACTGTATCTATCTATCTATCTCACATCTATCTCATATCTATCTCATATCTATCTATCTATCTCATATCTATCTATCTCATATCTATCTATCTATATCTATCTCTCTATCTATCTATCTCATATCTATCTATCTATCTATCTATCTCATATCTATCTATCTCATATCTATCTCATATCTATCTATATCTATCTCTCTGTCTATTTATCTATCTCAGATGTTTCTGAAATTTCTTTAATTTGACATTTTAGAATCCAGAAATTCTTTTAATCCTGATTTTATTTTTAGCACAGACCAGAAATTTAAAACTAAGAAGAGAAGCCGATATCTGTCATTACAACTAAAGGTTTTATCTTCAATACTCTCACTTTTTATGTCTATATTGCCATCTATTAATCCATAATGTCTGATAATCCATAATGTCTGATAATCCATAATGTCTGATAATCCATAATATCTCATCATCTATAATATCATCTGATAATCCATAATGTCTGATAATCCATAATGTCTAATAATCCATAATAAATGATAATCCATAATGTCTGATAATCCATAATATCTGATAATCCATAACCTTTGATAATCTGTAATATCTGATAATCCATAATGTCTGATAATCCATAATATCTGATCATTCATAACCTTTGATAATCTGTAATATCTGATAATCCATAATGTCTGATAATCCATAAAATCTGCTAATCCATAATATCTGATAATCTATAATATTTGATAATCCATAATGTCTGATAATCCATAATATCTCATAATCCATAATATATGATAATACATGATGTCTGATAATCCATAATATCTGATAATCCATATGTGATAATCCATATTGTCTGATAATCCATAATATCTGATAATCCATAATTTCTGATAATCCATAATATTTGATAATCCATAATATCTGATAATCCATATTGTCTGATAATCCATAATATCTGATAATCTATAATATCTGATAATCCATAATATTTGATAATCCATAATATCTGATAATCCATAATATTTGATAATCCATAATATCTGATAATCCATAATATTTGATAATCCATAATATCTGATAATCCATAATATTTGATAATCCATAATATCTGATAATCCATAATATCTGATAATCCATAATATTTGATAATGCATAATATTTGATAATCCATAATATCTGATAATCCATAATATCTGATAATCCATAATATCTGATAATCCATAATATCTGATAATCCATAATATCTGATAATCCATTCCCTATAAAGTCCCATTGATGTCGGTCTGAAGTGTTCTGACTATTCTATACACGTATATATGTAATAAATATCTCTTCACTAAAAGAACAAGTATTTGCGCTCAATGCGGTGAAATAGGTTCCCTGCCAGGACGCTCCGCAGACATACATTGCAGTAAATATATAGGACGCCCACGCACCCACAACTCCTTTACAGTTTACGCTTAAGAGAGACGCTTTTACACAACAAACAGATGTGCCGAATGATTCCGCCTACAGCCTTTTCGCTGTCAGTAGGATATACGCTATGATATAGAGACTCGTCTGTGGCTCTATACGCCAGGCGTAAATAAACAGAGTAATGACTGCGCCACCTCTGCATACATCTCACTAGTGAAGCGGAAAAAGAAAAAAAACATAAAAGAAATTTAAAACTGGAAAAAAATATAAAAAATTCTAAACATAAAAAGTAAAGCATACAAAAAAGCAAAAATGTAAAGTATAGGACAGTGGTCTACAACCTGCGGACCTCCAGATGTTGCAAAACTACAACACCCAGCATGCCCGGACAGCCAACGGCTGTCCGGGCATGCTGGGTGTTGTAGTTTTGCAACATCTGGAGGTCCGTAGGTTGTAGACTACTGTTAGACAAAGTTGTACTCACGTGTTCCCGCCGCTCCGGACCGTCACCGCTGCCCTGGATGTCGCCGTCCATCGCTGTTGCCGCGTCCCCGAGGCTCCAGCAAGGCCTCTGCTTCCACGGCAACCGCGCTCTCCGTCGCCGCCATCACGTCGCTACGCACGCCGCTCCTATTGGATGACGGGACGGCGTGCGCAGCGACGTGATGATGACGATGGAGAGCGATGACGATGCAGGGGATCCTGAAGAGGACGCGCCGGAGCCCCGAGGACAGGTAAGTGATCGTCAGCGGACCACACGGGGCACCGTAAACGGCTATCCGGGGGCAGCTGAAGCAGTCGGGGCTGGAGGATAGCCGTTTATGCGATGGCCCCGACATACAAAAGCATCGTATGTTGATGCTGCCTTTACCATGTGATGGCCTCTGAGAGTGATCGTATGGGGAAATGATCGTATGTCGGGGCCATCGTAGGTCGGGGGTCACTGTATGTATATGGTATGTCGGGGCCATCGTAGGTTGGGGGGTCATTATATGTATATGGTATGTCGGGGCCATCGTAGGTCGGGGGGTCATTATATGTATATGGTATGTTGGGGCCATCAGAGGTTGGGGGGTCACTGTATATATATGGTAAGTCGGGGCCATCGTAGGTTGGGGGGTCACTGTATATATATGGTATGTCGGGGCCATCGTAGGTTGGGGGGTCATTATATGTATATGGTATGTCGGGGCCATCGTAGGTCGGGGGGTCATTATATGTATATGGTATGTTGGGGCCATCAGAGGTTGGGGGGTCACTGTATATATATGGTAAGTCGGGGCCATCGTAGGTTGGGGGGTCACTGTATATATATATATGGTATGTCGGGGCCATCGTAGGTCGGGGGGTCACTGTATGTATATGGTATGTCGGGGCCATCGTAGGTCGGGGGGTCACTATATGTATATGGTATGTCGGGGCCATCAGAGGTTGGGGGGTCACTGTATATATATGGTAAGTCGGGGCCATCGTAGGTTGGGGGGTCACTGTATATATATACGGTATGTCGGGGCCATCGTAGGTCGGGGGGTCACTGTATGTATATGGTATGTCGGGGCCATCGTAGGTCGGGGGGTCACTGTATGTATATGGTATGTCGGGGCCATCGTAGGTCGGGGGGTCACTGTATGTATATGGTATGTCGGGGCCATCGTAGGTTGGGGGGTCACTGTATATATATATATATGGTATGTCAGGGCCATCGTAGGTCGGGGGGTCACTGTATATATATATATAGTATGTCAGGGCCATCGTAGGTCGGGGGGGTCACTGTATATATATATATATATGGTATGTCAGGGCCATCGTAGGTCGGGGGTCACTGTATATATATATATGGTATGTCAGGGCCATCGTAGGTCGGGGGGTCACTGTATATATATATATGGTATGTCAGGGCCATCGTAGGTCGGGGGGTCACTGTATAAGCCAAATCATTGGTGATCAGGGGTCTGATCGGCATTCTGAAGGCCGTGAAAGATCTGTAGTCTACCATAGACAGGAAAAGTCAATGTGGAAAATAAACCAGCTCACCGCCTATGAATGTTTCTTGGAAGGAAGAGACTTCAGATAATATAGTAAGCACGGAATACAAGTCCAAGCCGCATTTCTTGGTGTGAACTGTCTCCAAAAGAGCAAAAAATTGCAAAAGAATTTCAAAAAAATTCCAGCTCCCAAAAAACAATTGAAATCCAAAATGTATTAAATCATATTAAAATGATACCCAAAAATGGTGACATATAAAAGCAAGCAGAAACGCCGACGTGTTTCGAACCATATGGTTCTTAGCCATGACTAAGAACCATATGGTTCGAAACTCGTCAGCTTTTCTGCTTGCTTTTATACCTCACCATTTTTGGGTATCATTTTAATATGATTTAATACATTTAGGATTTTATCTAATTTTGGGAGGTGGAATTTTTTTGCAATATTTTAGCAATTTCTTGCACTTTTGCTTTTCTGGAGACGCTACCATAGACAGACTGTACTAACAGATCCCAGAATCACATTGAATTGAATAAGTGGTTTAAAAGGGTACCCCGGTGGGGGAAAAAAATAAAATAAATAAAAAAAAAAAAAATAAAAAAAAAAAAAAATATATATATATATATATATATATATATATATTTTTTTTTTTAAATCAGCTGGGGCCAGAAAGTTAAACAGATTTGTAAATTCTATTTAAAAATGTTAATCCTTCCAGTGCTTATCAGCTGCTGTATGCTCCACAAAAAGTTGTGTAGTTCTTTCCAGTCTGACCACAGTGCTCTCTGCTGCCTCCTCTGTCCATGTCAGGAACTGTCCAGAGCAGGAGCAGTTTGCTATGGGGATTTGCTCCTACTCTGCACAGTTCCTGACATGGACAGAGGTGGCAGCAGAGAGCACTGTGGTCAGACTGGAAAGAACTACACAACTTCCTGTGGAGCGTACAGCTGATAAGTACTGGAAGGATTAATATTTTTAAATAGAAGTAATTTACAAATCTGTAAATGCTGCTTTCTGGCACCAGTTGATTAAAAAAAAAAAAGTAGTCGGCTCTTTCTTGAGCTTTATTGTGTGATCTGAGCCAATCAGATGTCTCCTTGCTTTGGTTCCCTCCTTTATAGCCTGCAGTCTTATAGATAGGGAAACAGCAGCTGCATCCCCCCCCCCCCTTCCCTGTGTACTTCTTACTTTATTACTTTAGATTGATTTTTTTTCCCTTGTACATTTACCAAAATCCTACAGGCAGGGAGAGAGAGACCCGCCCCATGGGTGTGGACCCACTGTGCCACAAGTGGCAGCTGGTCAGGCAGGCAGAATGGGGCAAACTGACACTATAGACCACGTCAGACATAGCAGAGCTGAACTGGTTTATATAGCAGAAGATAGCAACCTCCAAATACTCCCAAGGGACTTCAATAGGCACAGAAAGGATGAGGAGTTGTAGATGCATAAGCAATATCATTTATTTGCAGAACAACGCGTTTCAACGCCAGGACGGGCATCTTTCTCAAGTTCACTTGAATGAACTTGAGAAAGACGCCCGTCCTGGCGTCGAAACGCGTTGTTCTGCAAATAAATTATATTGCTTATGCATCTACAACTCCTCATCCTTTCTGTGCCTATTGAAGTCCCTTGGGAGTATTTGGAGGTTGCTGTATTCGTTACACCTATGTGGTGGCGGGACTGGCTGCATTTTGGAAACTCTTAACAGTGTTGTGCCTGGTATACTAGCACAACTTACCGGGTAAGCGCTTCCAGTAAACCACTGTGAATATCAACTTGCCCGGTTAATGCACTATGGAGCGCTTCTCTTTCTTTTTTTATATAGCAGAAGCTGTGAGAAAAGCTAGCCAAGATGGCTACTAGTGATGAGCGGCAGGGACCATATTCGAATTCGCGATATTTCGCAAATATATGGACGAATATTCGTCCTATGTTCGCGAAATTTGCATATTCGATATGTTCATTTTTTTCTATGTGAAAATTCGTAATGAAATTTGCATAGTGTGCATGCACAAATATATCTCACCTAAAAGAAGGGAGGGATCAGTGTCCAGTCTGGAAGTGCCGATATTCACATAAAAATTTGCATAAAAACACATGAACATTCGTCATTAAGAATATATATCACTATATTCTAAATATTCGCAAAATCGCGAAGTGCTGATATTTGTGGTAAAAATTCACATTTCGAATATTTGCACTCAACACCAATGGCTACAGGTGCAGGCTGGCTGGAACAAGCTGCACGCAGGCAGGAATTGTGGAAGATAGTCCAAGATCATACAGAGGAGATCCGGTTCAGACTCCAAGGGATGAGGCCACACAAGATCAGTAGACAGACAGACCTCAGAGACATAGTTACACAGCCTTGCTGAGGCCTGGAACACCAGGTGTGGCAAACTAATATATGCCGAGTCTGGCTGGGATTGGAGGAGGATCCATTAGGAAGCGCATGCTGGCTCTATAAAACTCAGCCAGTGCTTGCGCGCGGCCCCAGTGGACAGAGTGAAAACTGCCGCAAGAGACACACCAGTGCAGGAAGACCAGAAAATATAGCAGACACTTGGCGAGAATGTCGCCCAATGCTGCTAAGAACCAGGACATATGGTATGCTGGTGGTGGCCAACAAGCAGTGTTACAACCAGTACAGATTGCAGAAAGGTAAGGAAATTCCAGTTCTCCACAATAAAATATATCACAAAGTTTCATATAGTTTATGTACTATTACTGTAATGATAGGAAAATGTTACATAACGTTTATTTAACTGTTTCAGTAACTGTTTTCAGAAAGAGCTGTTGTGTGTACATCTAGAGTAGCATTTTTTCTGACCAATATATGATTTGTATATGGCATTTTCACCAGTTTTCTCCTCTGCAGGCCCACCTCTAATTTTCAGTTGTCCCCAGGCTAGTGAGTGTAGACTTTGTAACTCCATACCCTGCACAAACACAGAAGAGAGGATCCTTTCCCTCTTTATCTATATAGCAAATACAGAAAAGGGGATCTTGCACCCCTTTATATCTATAGCACAGTACTGAGCAGTATAAGCTGTGAATCCAGATCTCAGAGGAGGTATAACACTTACTAAAGATTTTAGCAGCTTCTCTGTGTCTCACTTTGCAGGTGCTCCCTCTTCTTCCCCCTCCCCTTTCCACAAACCTCTATAATTGTCTGTAAACTAATCTATCCGAAGCAAAAGCAGTATGGAGGACATAGAGTAGTGCTAAGTAGTATAAACCGTGAATCCAGAAATGGAAGGAGGCATAACTCTTAGTAAAGATTTTACCAGCTACTCTGTGTCTCACTTTGCAGCTGCTCCCTCCTCCCCCTTCCCTTTCCACAAACCTCTATGGTTAGCTGTAAACTGATCCTTCAGAATGAACAGCAACTTAGAGGACATATAGCAGTACTGAGCAGTATAATCTGTGAATCCGGTAATGGAAGGAGGTATAGCATTTAGTAAAGATTTCACCAGCTTCTCTGTGTCTCGCTCTGCGGCTAACCCCCCCCCTCCCTTCTCCCCTTTTCACGCACCTCTAAAGTTAGCTGTAAACTGATCCTTCCAAAGCAACAGCAGCATGGAGGACAATATAGAGTTCTGAGCAGACTTTTCTGGGCAGGAGCTGTAACCTGATCTCTCTGTAAGGTCATAGTACGCCTTCATCTCTACCCTTCTGAAAATGTACTTTACTAGCAAATTGAGAGTGATCAATGCAGGAGGCAGGAAAGGAGTAGAGGAGTCTGATAAGTAGAAAAGGCATTTTACCCTAATAAGAATTATATAAGAATTTAAGAATTGTCCTATTAATTTATAGGGGTAAAAATGTAAAGAATTGTGGTTACTCTATAAACCTTGGAGCGCAGCCAAAGGTGAGGTCTCCCCGATTCTATGTCTCTATACGCATAGAGGAGGAACGTGTTTTGTGTAGGATGTATTTTCACAAAGCAGCTTGCTAATGTTTACAGGAGAGATTTAACCTGAAAACGGTTCGAGGAGGAACGAAATTAACTCATGTTCATGAATACAAAGACGAAGATTTTATCATCCCGCACACGCCCTGTTTCCTCTGTTACTAATACCTGGGGCATTCATAAAGTATATAAAGAAGTAACATAAACATGCTGAGCGGGATTAACTAAAGACTCTCTTAATTAACGTCTAGATTTATGGCGCATTTCATTGGCAGGCCCAACGCTAATAACATGTTAATACAGCCCTTTAAGGTGCGTGGGGATCCTTGTATACACTTTGCATACGTTGTGCTTTCTGTTTGCCCAGCACAATATTTATATAGCAATATAACAGCCGCACAAGGAAATATTCTTCCCTGGACTTTGTTTAGTACCAACAAACCATTGACCAAATGAGCTTTGTATAGGTCTGGCGGTAGCCAGACCTACACCACCATCCTCTGTCCCCGACCCAGTGCAGACCACTTGGCCTGTCACTGCAGCCTTAGATCTACAGAACGTTAAGCAGGACATTGAGCAATCGACTAAGGCTGTTAAGGAGCTTATCACCTGGCCTGCTCCACCTGACTGTAAACCACCCTTACCCAGGAAACCTGCCCCCGCTCCTGTTCCCCGCAATCCCAATTACCGCAATTCTCCACCCATTAGATATTCGGGGACCCAGAGACCTTTCTGCACCTATTGTAACAAGCCCGACCATTGGAAAATGCAGTGCTGGGATTTAAACGGATTCACCCTGAGGTTGAGACCCGGCCCTCAGGAAAACAGTCATCAGGTCAAATCCCCGAACGACCTAAGTCAGGACTCTCACTTTATGCCGCCTCCTGCCCCTATGTAAAAGTTATTGTAGAAGGTGTACCTTTAGAGGCGTTGATAGATACAGGGTCACAAGTGTCTACCATATCTAAAAGTGTTTTCTATCAGCATTGGGATGCTCGTGTATTGTGTGAGCCTGATGATGTTATTTCAGAGTAGTTGCGGGTAATGGGCCACCAGTCCCCAGACATGGATACTGGGAGCCAACCATTCAGTTGGCAAAGCATGTACTTACCGGGCAGGGAGTGATTGTAACTAATGTGACAGAGAAGGGATCTGCTGAGTCTATATTGGGGATGAACATTATGAAAAATAGTTTTGCTGAAGTATTAGAAGCCTTGCATTTCTCTCTTCCCCATATGTCCCCTTCAGGCCAGCGTGCTGCGCAGCACCACTTGAAAGTTCTACAGGTGGAGCAGAAGTTTGCCAATAAGCAAGGTGAAATCAAGGTGAGTACGAGTTCAAGACATCAGGTCGGTGGCTTTAGAACCCAATACGGAGACCATCATCTGGTGTCGTGCACGTCCCGGAGTCAAGAATAGGGACTATGAGGCCCTGCTAGAACCTATGCAATTCGAAGATCGGCCTCTTATCCTAGCTGCAAGAAGCCTTGTCACTGTCATCAACGCGAGAGTCCCGGTGCGGTTAGTAAACCTGTCTGATTCTGCTACTGTCTTACCCAAATATACTCCAGTAGCTCAGTTGTACCTCCTACAGTCGAACGACATTGTGACAGAATGTCTAGTGGCCCAACAGTGTGCAGCCCAAGGGGCAGAAGGATCCGGTACGAGCCCTCCAGAGCCCACGACACTACCCCAAGGGACCAAGTCAATGGAGTCATCAATGTCGCCAAAAGGTACCATGAGGCTTTCAGCAAACACCTCACAGACTTCGGGCATAACTCCATAATCCAGCACCGAATCCTCACAGGCAACAGTCTGCCTATCAAGGAAAGACATCACCCAGTCTCGCCAGGCATGTACTAGACTGGGAAGAAGATGCTGGCCGACATGAAAGAGGATGACATGATCAGAGTCCCTGGACAGTGCCACTTGTCCTAGCCAAGAAGAAAGACAGAACAATCCGCTTCTGTGTTGACTACAGGAAACTGAACAATGTCACACATAAAGATGCTTATCCTCTGCCAAGGATCGAGGAGTCACTCACAGCCCTGGGTCAGCTGCTTACTTCTCCACCCTGGACTTAACCAGTGGATATTGGCATGGCCGTGGAAGACCGGGAGAAGACCTCCTTCGTGACACCCATGGGACTGTTTGAGTTTAATTAGAATTTCTTGTCCTGGTATGGGCCGTGACCGAAAAGTTCAAAGACTACTTGGCTTCCACACCATTTACTGTCTACACAAATAATAACCTGTTGGTCCACCTGAACACTGCTAAGTTGGGTGCCATCGAACAACGTTGGGCTTCAAGATTAGTCAATTACACCATCAAGTACAGAAGCGGCAAGTCGAATGTCAATGCTGATGTACTGTCTCAGATGATCACGGCAAAGTATCACCTGTCGAAGACGTGTGCAAGGACGTGGAGATGCCCCCATTTTATCAACGGTTTGTGAACCAGAATGTTGTGAACACCCTGATGGACGGTGAATCCTGGTCCGGAAAGGTTAAAGAAGCTCCTTGATCCTTCAAGATAAAAGTCGAGTATGGGGGATCTGTTGGACTACCTTCTGGCAAAAAATGGTACCAACCCGTCTACGCCGGGCCCAGTGTGATTATGACATGAAACGTCTGTGGCGACAGAGAAAGCAACAGTTTGTGCACAAAGGACTGTTGTGCTGAAATTCTTTGGATCCGGTTTCTGGTGATCGACTTCATCAGATTCTGGTTCCCTGAAGAGATGCAGTGATGGTCCTCAATGCATACCATGATCAGTCGGGAAACTTTGGAGTCCACAAGACCAAAGCAACTGTCAGGCCAAAATTCTATTGGATTGGAATGTGGAACGACATTGGGAAATAGTGCAGTGAATATGCTGTCTGTAATGTCACCAAAAACATGCGCAAGGACGCAAGAGCACCCCTCCATTCCATCCAGAGTGAAAGGCCTAACCAGTTGGTCATGCTAGACCATGTCAAGTTGTCTCCTACCCAGTCCGGGTATACTTATGCTCTCACCATGGTGGACCACTACTCTAAATGGGCTGTCGTTGTCCCTGTCAAAGATCTTACTGCCAAGACAGATGTTCTACTCCAAGTGGGTTCAAACCCTTGGGTGCCCGGAGTCTGTCCTAACAGACTGGGGAATGGCCTTCAAGGCCCAACTCTTCTAAGAGCTGTGTCAATTCCACGCCTACAAGAAACTCCGGACTACTGCTTATCACCCCCAGGGGAACAGGCTCTGTGAGCGCATCAATCAAGTCTTTATCCACATGTTGCGAGCCGCCTCTGTGTCAAGACAAGAAGAGTGGCCTGACTTCTGCCTGAACTATTAGAGATCTATAATAACACAGTCCACTGTTTTACGGGATACACCCCTTTCTACTTGATGATGGGGCGACATGGACAGCTGCCTAAAGACCGAACATTTGGGCTCCAGGCTCCGTTCAACAACTCTCCGCAAGCCTCCCTGGAGTGGGTCTCTGACCACCAGGGAAGAATCCAAGAGACCAAAGAAATTGTCAGCAAGAAGATGGGCGTGGCCCAGCAGAGACAACAGGAGGATTATAACCGTCATGCTTCTGCCAAACCACTTCAGTTGGGTGATAAAGTCTGGCTGCGGAAGTTTCCAAGGACCAACAAGTTAGACTCTATCTGGAAAACAGAATCGTACACGGTGATGGCCATACCCTATCCAGACTCTGATATATATGAAGAACAAAAGCCTGGGTATGAGCCACAAGTTGTTCACCAAAACTGAATCAAGTTTTGTCTGAAAGTAGATCTACCAGTACTCCCAGCGCCACCTCCTCCAGCTGTCAGACCTGTGAGAGAATATGTCACATGCGAGGGAATCCACCCATCTATGGATTTCCCAATGTTTTCTCCAACTCAGCCTACGATCTTCTGTGACTCACCAACCCCGGGGCCTGTTCAACCAACACTAGTCTCCACACTAGTCCCAGTCTTGTCACCATTGGCTCTGGCCTATATGCCAGTCTCTAGAGTACCAACTCAGTCTCCAGCCTCTCCAGTGCAGATGCCAGAAACTCTGGGTCCCGCTCTTGAATTCATCAAGGAAGAGTTAGCTGCAGCTTCAGAGGCTCCAAGGGCTCCCGAAGACGCAAGAGTTCCAGATTGCCCCGAAGAGGTGTTGCGTAGGTACCAATGGTCAACACAAGGACAAATTCCCGCCAGGGACAAAGATTAACTCAGAATGTAAAGTTATGTACCACACAGAGTCAGTTCACATATGGTAAAAGTAGTCCACACATATGCAAATAGTTAAGATAGGACTGTAACATTATTTGTCATCCCAATCCACAAGTTCTAAATATATACAGTTATTTGACTAATGTTTTCTCTCCTGTCCATGTGTACAGGGTACTCTACTGACCAGAGGGTTCACCTGATATCTAGACAATGCACGTAGAGTGACAGAATTGATAAATGTAAAGGTAACACTGTTGTATAGTGTAACGTATTGTTACGCTGAGCGCTCCGGGTCCCTGCTCCTCCCCGAAGCGCTCGCGGCATTTCTCTCCCTGCAGCGCCCCGGTCAGACTCGCTGACCGGGAGCGCTGCACTGACATTGCCGGCGGGGATGCGATTCGCATAGCGGGACGCGCCCGCTCGCGAATCGCATCCCAAGTCACTTACCTGTCCCGGCCCCCGGCTGTCATGCTCTGGCGCGCGCGGCTCCGCTCTCTAGGGCGCGCGCGCCAGCTCTCTGAGATTTAAAGGGCCAGTGCACCAATGATGGTGCCTGGCCCAATCTCCCCAATTACTTTACACCTGCTTCCTGGCTATATGATCTCACTTCCCCTGCACTTCCTTGCCGGATCTTGTTGCCTTAGTGCCTTGAGAAAGCTTTTACTGTGTTACCCATACTGTGTTCCTGACCTCCTGCTATTTCCATATTGACTACGAACCTTGCCGCCTGCCCCGACCTTCTGCTACGTCTGACCTTGTCTCTGCCTAGTCCTTCTGTCCCACGCCTTCTCAGCAGTCAGCGAGGTTGAGCCGTTGCCAGTGGATACGACCTGGTTGCTACCGCCGCAGCAAGACCATCCCGCTTTGCGGCAGGCTCTGGTGAATACCAGTAGCTTCTTAGAACCGGTCCACCGGCACGGTCCACGCCAATCCCTCGCTAACACAGAGGATCCACTATCAGCTAGCCGAATCGTGACACGTATATTGAGTTCTGGGGAGAAGAGTTGAGATCCGAGGGGCCCCAGCAGCCAAGGCATTGGGTAGATAGCCTCTGGCAGCCCAATCCGTGAATCTATGTATATTGATATGTATATTGTTGTCTTGAGTGCCCTCAGAAAGCAGTTACAAAGTCAAATTAACCCCATATGTTTAAAGAGCATGTATGGACATTCACCATGCCACATGGACTCATCCTTATCTTGTTTCATAATCCAGACCTGAGAAGGACATTGTGCATAAATGCACGAAGTGCAAAAGTGCGCTGCTTCTGCACACACGCCTCTGCTCCTAACCCCTGAGGTGCCGGCCGGCGAGTCTTAGTTGCGTGTGAAGAAAGAGCTCATGCTGAGGTGTATGTATGATGTGTGTATATGAAGTATGTGTGTATATGTATGTCTGATGTATGGGGGGCAGCAGAAGGTATACGTGTATGTATGATGTGTGTATGTGTATGATGTGTGATGTTTGCATGTAATTTATGATGTGGGGGGCAGCGGCGGGTGTATGCATAATGTGTGTGTATACATGATATGTGTTTACATATGATGTGTGTATATGTATGATGTGTGTATATGTAGGATGTTTATATGTATGTAATGTATGATGTGGAGGGACAGCGGTGGGTGTATGTATATGTGTATGCATAATGTGTGTGTATACATGATATGTGTTTATATATGATGTGTGTGTATATGTATGATGTTTGTATGTATGTATGTAATGTATGATGTGGAGGGACAGCGGTGGGTGTATGTATATGTGTATACATAATGTGAGTGTATACATGATGTGTGTATATGTATGATGTTTATATGTATGTAATGTATGATGTGGGGGGGCAGCGGCAGGCGTATGTATGTGTGTATGCATAATGTGTGTGTATACATGATATGTGTTTATATATGATGTGTGTGTATATGTATGATGTTTGTATATATGTATGTATGTATGTAATGTATGATGTGCGGGGGACAGCGGCAGGTGTATGTATATGTGTATGCATAATGTGTGTGTATACATGATATGTGTTTATATATGATGTGTGTGTATATGTATGATGTTTGTATGTATGTATGTAATGTATGATGTGGGGGGAGCAGCGGTGGGTGTATGTATATGTGTATGCATAATGTGTGTTTATGTATGATGTGTGTATATGTATGATGTTTATATATATGTAATGTATGATGTGGAGGGGCAGGGGCGGGTGTATGTATGATATGTTTATGCATGAGTGTATGTATGTTTTCTACAGGGGCGGACTGACACGTCAGGCACTCGGGCAGTGCCCAAAAGCCCGTGTCTCAGGGGGGGGGGGCCCGCTGCTGCCAGTTGTGCTATTTAAAAAAAAAAATTTGGGGGCGTCCGGCTACCCGCACTAAATCGCACCCCCAGAATCCTGCCCTTTTCATGCCCGCCATCCAACCCCCTTCGGGCGCATGCAAGCACACCCTGGAGCTAATCACCGCCCTCTTTATCAGTGTAGGGGCAGCTAGTATAGATGCGACTTTAGCGAGGAGTCCTCACTGGAGAAGAGTGCCGCAGTGATTGTGCCTCTATCCCTGCACAGTGCACCCGCCAGCTGCCACTACATAAGTAACAAGGGGTAAGTTGGGGGCCTGGCAGGGGTGGGCAAATGTAAAAAGAACGTAAGGAGAAATGTGGTGGCCCAGTATGGGAGGTTTTACCCCATACCCTTGCTACCCTGGTGTCCCCTGGGCCCCCCTGCATCTGTTTATTGTAATTGTATATAATCCCTATGTTATAAATGTAAGAGTGTTACATCTTTACGACTGTTTACCATGTGATTTGTCATGTCATTGTTACCCAGGAGGTATCAGGGACCAGGTGACCTAGGGGTGACCAATGGGACCCCACCAGAGCCTCCCCCATATAAGCCCTGGGTGGAGCCTCTGCTCTCTTGGTCTTTGCTGAGGTCCAGTCAAGTCATCCCTAATTGTCCAGAGTCATAGGAGGCATATGTGGTATTGCCTCATGCGTAAATGTTCGAACTATTAAAATATAAGGTTAACTAAATCACACAGTCAATGGCATACACGTAAAAAAAAAAAAAAATCCAAAATTGGGCATTTTTGGTCGCTTCATACACCATATAAATATTAATAAAAAGCTATCAAAAAGTCCCATCAAAACAAAAAGGGTACAGATAAAAACTAAAGACCACGGCGCAAAAAATGAGCCCTCGTGTAGCCCCATATGCAGAAAAATAAAAAAGTTATAGGGGTCAGAAGATCAAAATTTTAAACCTACTAATTTTGGTGCACGTAGTTAGGATTTTTTTAAAGTAGTAAAATAAAATAAAACCTACATAAATTGGTTGTCCTTGTAACTGTATGGACCTACAGAATAGAGAGAAGATGTCATTGTTACCAAAACTTGCAGTGCGTAGCAACGGAAGCCCCCAAAAGTTACAAAATGGATTTTTTTTCCAATTTCCCCCCACAATGGGTGAAATTGCTATGGGGATTTGCTCCTACCCTGGACAGTTCCTAAAATGGACAGAGGGGGCAGCAGAGAGCACTGTGGTCAGGCAGAAAAGTACAGAAATACAACTTCCTCTGTAGGATTCAGCAGCTGAAAAGTACTGGAAGGATTAAGATTTTTAAGTAGAAGTAATTTATAAATCTGTTTAACTTTCTGGTACCAGTTTATTTAAAAAACAAACAAAAAAAAATAATGTTGCATCTGTCCCCATGTAAATATTTTTCTTATGTATTATACCATGTAATGTGTTCAGAAAGTGTTGTCACTTTAAGACTATTTACCATGTTACTTGTCATGTGATTGTTACCCAGGAGGTACCAGTGACCAGGTGATCACAGGGGTGACCTATGGACTCCCTGCTAGTCTCCCCCATATAAGCCCTGGGTGGCACTTCTCTCTCTTTCCTTACAAGTCTTTGCTGAGGTCAAGTCGAGTCCTAGAGAGTCATAGGAGGCCTCAAGTCCAGTCTGCAGCCTCAAGCAGCTGCAAGTAAGTCACAGTCTCAATATTGTCAGTCATCAGTCAAGTCAGTCACAGTCATCATTTGTCAAGTCAAATTGGCCTGCATTAAATTGACCCGATCTATTGCAAGCCCTTAAGGTTGCTGAGTCACTGGTCACCTCCGTGGGCCCTGGATGAACTCAGTAAAGCTACCGTTATCTGTAACTTGGCGTCGAAGTCATTATTGCCCCCGTGCTTAGCCCAGGATCTAGCGGTATACCTTCGGGTGGTATGGAGGATAAACCATGCCCTGGCGTCATGGATACAAGGGGTTAATGCTATCTGCCCCTAGGGTAACAACATCTTCCCTCATCACACCCCGTTACCACACTACCATCAGTAACACACTACGCTGACAGGGACTCAAATCATACAGTGCCAGACGTGTCCCCCTGCTTAAGCCAGTACATGTCCAGGCCCGTCTGAAGTTTGCTAGAGAGCAGTTGGATGATCCAGAAGAGTATTGGGAGAATGTCATATGGTCAGATAGAACCAAAGTAGAACTTTTTGGTAAAAACTCAACTCGTCGTGTTTGGAGGAGAAAGAATGCTGAGTTGCATTCAAAGAACACCATACCTACTGTGAAGCATTGCAGTGGAAACATCATGCTTTGGGGCTGTTTTTTCTGCTAAGGGACTAGGACGACTGATCAGTGTAAAGGAAATAATGAATGAGGCCATGTATCGTGAGATTTTGAGTGAAAACCTCCTTCCATCACCAAGGGCATTGAAGATGAAACGTGGCTGGGTCTTTCAGCATGACAATGATCCCAAACACACCGCCCGGGCAATGAAGGAGTGGCTTTGTAAGAAGCATTTCAAGGTCCTGGAGTGGCCTAACCAGTCTCCAGATCTCAACCTCAAAGAAAACCTTCGGAGGGAGTTGAAAGTCCGTGTTACCCAGCGACAGCCCCAAAACATCACTGCTGTAGAGGAGATCTGCATGGAGGAATGGGCCAAAATACCAGCAACAATGTGTGAAAACCTTGTGAAGACAGAAAACATGTGACCTCTGTCATTGCCAACAAAGGGGATATAACAAAGTATTGAGATTAACTTTTGTTATTGACCAAATACTTATTTTCCACCATAATTTGCAAATAAATTCTTTAATAATCAGACAATGTGATTTTATGGATTTTTTCTCATTCTGTCTCTCATAGTTGAGGTTATAACCTATGATGATAATTACAGCCCCTCATCTTTATAAGGGGGAGAACTTGTACAATTGGTGGCTGACTAAATACTTTTTTGCCCCAGTGTATCTATCTATAGATAATTTTGCAATAACTGAAGGTCCATAGTTTGGATACTTTGCTCTATATCAGTATGTAAGGAATGATGGTGATGCTTATAGGGGGGGGGGGGGGGTCCCTTTCATTTGCTTTTCAAAAAGTTGTTTTTAAATGACAGATACATTTAAAATTCCAAACCAATCCAGCTGTATCCTGGGCCATCATTAAGCAGTTGTATTGTCCGACCAAGGACAATAAACTTTTTCCTGAAGTTTCCCTACCTATGCCTATTTTCGGGAGGTCCTGACATAGACCAGATGTATCCTGGGTAATGTCTATTGCGCTGAGCGTTAGATTATCGGGGATTAGACAGAATATATTCATAGCGTCCCCATCGCAGACCAGACACGGCTCCATTATTCGTTACATTCCTTCTCTCCCTCCTGCTGCGAATCTATTAATTAAAACAAAGACGAGGAGAATATTGTTAATCACCAAGAACAAGTGGAAGAAATAGAGAAACAAGAGACACAATGTCCTCTGTGAGAGCGTCCGGAACATGATGTATCCTGCCTGGAACTGCGGAAAGACTGATAGTAGGCACCCATCTGTTATCTATCTATCTATCTATCTATCATCTATCTATCTCATGTCTATTAATCTATCTATCCTTCTATCTATCATCTCACATCTATCTCATATCTATCTATCTATCTCTCTCTCTCTCTTATATCTATCTATCTATCTATCTATCTCATATCTATCATCTATCTCATATCTATCTATCTATCTCATATCTATCTATCTATCTCTCTCTCTCATATCTATCTCGTATCTATCTCATATCTATCTATCTATCTATCTATCTCATATCTATCTATCTATCTATCTATCTATCTAATATCAATCTATCTATCTATCTATCTCATATCTATCTATCTACACTGCTCAAAATAATAAAGGGAACACGTAAACAACACAATGTAACTCCAAGTCACTGACACTTGTGTGAGATCCCACTGTCCACTCAGGAAGAACACTGATTGACAATCAATTTCACATGGAACAGACAACACGTGGAAATTATAGGCAATTAGCAAGACACCCCCAATAAAAGAGTGGTTCTGCAGGTGGTGACCACAGACCACTTCTCAGTTCCTATGCTTTCTGGGTGATGTTTTGGAAACTTTTGAATGCTGGCGGTGCTTTCACTCTAGTGGTAGCATGAGACTGAGTCTACAACCCACACAAGTGGCTCAGGTAGTGCAGCTCATCCAGGATGGCACATCAATGCGAACTGTGGCAAGAAGGTTTGCTGTGTCTGTCAGCATAGTGTCCAGAGCATGGAGGCGCTACCAGGAGACAGGCCAGTACATCAGGAGACGTGGAGGAGGCCGTAGGAGGGCAACAACCCAGCAGCAGGACCGCTACCTCCGCCTTTGTGCAAGGAGGAGCAGGAGGAGCACTGCCAGAGCCCTGCAAAATGACCTCCAGCAGGCCACAGATGTGCATGTGTCCACTCAAACGGTCAGAAACAGACTCCATGAGGGTGGTATGAGGGCCCGACGTCCACAGGTGGGGGTTGTGCTTACAGCCCAACACCGTGCAGGATGTTTGGCATTTGCCAGAGAACACCAAGATTGGCAAATTCGCCACTGGTGCCCCGTGCTCTTCACAGATGAAAGCAGGTTCACACTGAGCACATGTGACAGAGTCTGGAGATGCCGTGGAGAAGGTTCTGCTGTCTCCAACATCCTCCAGCATGACTGGTTTGGCGGTGGGCCAGTAATGGTGTGGGGTGGCATTTCTTTGGGGGGGGACGCACAGCCCTCCATGTGCTTGCCAGAGGTAGCCTGACTGCCATTAGGTACTGAGATGAGATCCTCAGACCCCTTGTGAGACCATATGCTGGTGCGGTTGGCCCTGGGTTCCTCCTAATACAAGACAATGCTAGACCTCATGTTGCTGGAGTGTGTCAGCAGTTCGTACAAGAGGAAGGCATTAATGCTATGGACTGGCTGCCCGTTCCCCTGAATCCGGTTGAGCACATCTGGGACGTCTCGCTCCATCCACCACAGACTGTCCAGGAGTTGGCGGATGCTTTAGTCCAGGTCTGGGAGGACATCCCTCAGGAGACCATCCCCCACCTCATCAGGAGCATGCCCAGGCGTTGTAGGGGGGTCATATGGGCACGTGGAGGCCACACACACTACTGAGCCTCATTGGGACTTGTATTAAGGACATTACATAAAGTTGGATCAGCCTGTAGTGCGGTTTTCCACTGTGATTTTGAGTGTGACTCCAAATCCAGACCTCCATGGGTTGATACATTTGATTTCCATTGATAATTTTTGTGGGATTTTGTTGTCAGCGCATTCAACTATGTAAAGAGGAAAGTATTTCATACGATTAGTTCATTCAGATCTACGATGTGTTATCTTATTTAATATCTATCTATCTACCTCATATTTATCTATCTCGTATCTATCACATATCTATCTATTTATCTATCTATGTCATATATATCTATATGTGGTAGCCCTTGGGGGGTGTAAGGTAGGGATGGTATGATGTTGGTATATGAGGGGTTAATATTAGCCCAGTCACTCGTGACGCCAGGGTGGGGGCTGGTATGCTGAATCTATGTTCCGGCCTATCGCCGCCCTTCCCAGAAGCGATAGGTGCAATGAAATGACTGAAGGTCCACAAGCAGATTTAACTTGAACTTGAATAACTTTATTGCAGTGCTTGCAATATCCAATGCGTAGTAACAGTCTCATATAACAGTTCTTAGGTTGCTTAGCGACTGGTAGAAGTTGCGGACCTTGCATTAAACTTATAGTCTCTGAATTTAGGGAGTGATGTGCAGATCCGTCCGAATTTAGGAGAAATATTGGGTCCGGTGATACTGCAGAGTGCTTAGGGGATGACACACTCTATAATTTAGATCATTCAGCCGTTGCCGCAAGGCTCAGGCCTAACTCACTGCGATTACTGCTATACAGGTCTTGCTTGCTTGCTATCCCAGGAACAAGAGAGAGATAAGATGGCCGCCGCTCCCTTATATGGGCAGGGGGCATGGCGATTTTGATTGGTCCGAACGTCAGCCACTCACTTTACATGGTATCATGGGATTTCTTACATCACAGGATCTATATACATTGCAAAACCCAAAATGAGGCTAGAGATACCAAAGTGCAGCCTGGAACGCATCCAGAATGAGGCTTGGAACGCATCACATGACCTGAAGGCCCTGCGACACCATGGAAACAAGTAATTAACCATTTATATGCAGAAATAATACTATATACATTATTCGATGGATACAATAGAAATCTATACACTATAATAGAGGTGACTAGGGGTGACTGACTAACAGATATTACTAAGTCCTAGGGACTCTGGCTACAGGGACCCATAGATAAATAAGTACCGTATGAAATGCGGTACTGGGACACCACAAACCCCCTTACTAAACATAAGTCGGCCTCGACGTCTGTCCCCTGAGACAGAGGGACTAGGGCGAAAATTAGAACAGGATGCTATAGAACAGGATGATTTATATTTAAGCTAGACATCCTAATTAGACATTGGAATGCTATCTAGACATTTGAATGCTATCTAGACCTTTGAATGCTATCTAGACACTCGAATGCTATCTATACATTTGAATGTTATGTAGACACTTAAAGGAGCTATCTATACTTTAGTTTCTAGCTTCCTATATAACTTTAAGAAACTTATTATACATTTTTTAAGCTTACTAGACATTAGTTCAGCTCTCTATACTGTTAGCTTCAAGCTGACTAGACATTTTGTTATCTCACACATTTTATGCCAACAATAAGTTACCTGTTAGTTAGTACACGAAAGGTATACTGGCTAGCCCTAAGCTAGGTCACAGTAAGGGTGGCTGCTAGTGTCTATCGACTACACGCTACTTACCCCTAGAGCACTTTTCGAGCAACCTAATATGTTATTGTGAAAATTATGTGTTTACTTTGGTACTAGCAGGTGCATCTACTGGCCAGGCAGAGCATCTCACACACGCAATGAATAAAGAAAAGAAGAAGTGTACCTAACAGTGGCATGAATTGGGTATCAATATGCTACAATTCCTTAAGTGTTTTCTTAAGGGAGATATTTATTTGTTTTTGTGTATGTACTAGAGAAATTTTGAAGTAGTACATTAAGTGAGTAATGTAGGGTACTGGAAAGTGATTGGTGGAACATTGAAGTGGGTTATCAAAGGCACCATGTGTGCAGGTACTAAATGTGAGTCCTGGTACCTTATGGGTAGTTTGCCCTGTGTAGTCCTTTGAGACCGCCGCAACACCACCTCCGAGTCATCAGGAGTTCCTTCACTTGAGGATTCTTCAAGAACTTCAGTCCCCGAGGGACCAGCTGGAGGCCTGGAAACAGGAGCAATCTCTTCGGTAAAACTTAGGGGTTCTCTTAAGACAGATGGAGTAGTGGCTTCAATGCCCGAAGCGGTCACTGGAGCAGGACTGAGGTTGGGTGTAGCGATCAATGGTGGTTGACATGGGGCAACAGCTACTGGCAACTGACTGGTTGGTGCGACCAATGTCGGCTGACTGGATAGAGCTGGGAACGGTATGCCCCAATACATGGTAGGCTGCTGAGATGGGAACAAAGGAACGTCCATAGTGGGATGAATTCCTTCTCCCGGCACATACTCTCTCACAGGCCTGGTCGGATCTGGAGTACAAGTAGCAGGTAGATCAGGAGGAGTAGGAGGCGATGGGCTAAGTGTATCTTCTTTCTGGCACACTTTTATCCCATTCCGGTGAACCACCTGTGGCTCGAACCCATCCTTTTGTATCTCATACACGTCCATTTCAGGGTAAGGAACTGCAGTGATGGTGTATGGCTCCGCTTCCCACAGGGAGTCCAATTTATGGGTTCTAGGAAATTTTCTGAGCCACACTTTATCTCCAAGCTGCAAGGGCTGAGCCGAAGCATGTCGATTATAGTCTTTCTGCTGGCGCTCATGAACTTCACCCATTTTCTTCTCAACGATGTCCTTGGCTTCCTCAATTCTTCGTCGATGCTCTGACACCCAACCTTGGGAAGCCTGAGGAGAATTGTTGAAAGGTGCCTGTAGGCCAAAGGTTCGATCCTTTGGCAATTGGCCGTGTCGGCCCGTCATCAAGAAAAAGGGCAAATACCCCGTAGAGCAGTGGACAGTGTTGTTGTAGATTTCCAGGAGTTCTGGCAGCAGCTGAGGCCACTCTTCGTGCTTCAAGACAGGCTGCTCTGAGCATCTGGATGAACACTTGATTGATCCTCTCACAGAGTCCATTCCCTTGGGGATGGTAGACCGTTGTCCGGAGCTTCTTGCAATCGTGCAACCGGCAAAGTTCCTGGAACAACTGGGCTTCAAAGGCGGTTCCCCGATCCGTGAGGACCGATTCGGGACACCCTAGCAGTTGGATCCAATGCCGGTAGAAGAGTTGAGCAGAAGTCTTGGCGGTAAGATCCTTGACGGGGACCACGACCACCCACTTGGAATAATGATCCACCATTGTTAGAGCATGTCAATAGCCAGATCGAGTGGGGGCCAGCTGCACATGGTCCAAGGCAACAATTTGATTCGGTCTTTCTGTACAGATGGGATGCAAAGGGGCTCTTGCGTCCCTCCGGGGGTTCTTTATCACGTTGCACACGGAGCACTCGGCACACCATTTCTCGATGTCTCCCCGCATCCCAATCCAGTAAAATCTCCTTCTAACTGTGATCTCTGTCTTATGGACCCCGAAGTGTCCGGATTAGTCGTGATAAGCATTCAGAACCATGGCTGCATCCCTCCGGGGAACCACAATCTGGTGTATGCGGTCTCCCGAGACTGGGTCCAGGGAATTTCGGTAGACCAACCCCTTGTGCAGGAATAGGCGGTTTCTCTGCCGCCACAGCCGCTTCAATTCAAAGTCTCCATGGGCCTTGCGCACCCGAGTAGGCACTTTCTTGTGGAGGCAATAGTCGAGGAGGTCCCCGATAACTCTGCTCTCATCCTGAAGCGTCTTCCAGGTAAACAAATCTTCAGAGACCTTGGGAGATTCAGGTCCGTCACCCGCCTGGGTCGTTAGAGCATTCTGGCTCACGAACCTTCGATAGAAGGGAGGCATTTCTACATCTTCCCACACATCTTCAGCAGGAAGTGCTTCTCCCGGGGCCATGCGAGAAAGTACATCCGCATTGACATTGGTTTTTCCGCTGCGGTACTTGATGTTAAAGTCATAGTTGCCCAACCGAGAGGCCCAACGCTGTTCAAGAGCTCCCAACTTAGCAGTGTTCAAATGGGCCAAGGGGTTGTTATCAGTGTAGACCGTGAAGCGGGTAGCAGCAAGATAGTCTTTAAACTTCTCAGTAATAGCCCAAACCAGGGCCAGGAGTTCCAGCTTGAAGGAGCTGTAGTTAGCATAATTCTTTTCAGCACCTCGAAGATGCCGGCTGGCATGTGCGATCACCCTCTCCTTGCCATCTTGCACTTGAGATAAGACCGCCCCCAAACCTTCAAAGCTAGCGTCTGTGTATAAGCGGAACGGCAGGCTGTAGTCAGGATATGCCAATATGGGGGCTTCTGTGAGGAGATACTTCAGGGCTCGGAAAGCATCCTCTTGTTCTTCGGCCCACTGGATGGGAAGCCACCCATTGTAATTGTCCCGGGCAGTCCCTCTCAGTAATTCGGTCAAGGGTCCGGCAATTTGAGCAAAATGAGGGATGAAACGCCGGTAATATCCAGCAAACCCCAGGAAACTTCGGACGTCTCGCACCGTCCAGGGTGTAGGCCACTTTTTCACAGCACTCACTTTGTCTGGATCAGGCTGGACTCCTTGAGCACTGACAACATGTCCTAAGTAGTGCACTTGAGGCTTTAGTAAGTGACATTTAGAAGGCTTAACCTTGAGTCCATGTCGGATAAGAACTTGGAAAACTTCTTTCAGGTGATCCAAGTGTTCCTGCTATGTTCGGGAGTAGACTATGACGTCATCTAGATACAATAGAACACTCTGGAAGTTAAGGTGCCCTAAGCATCGCTCCATTAGGTGCTGGAAAGTAGCTGGTGCATTTCACAATCCAAGAGGCATACTTTTGAACTCGAAGAGACCCATGGGGGTCACAAATGCGGTCTTCTCTCTGTCCTCTTCTGCCATTGGCACTTGCCAGTAGGCGCTCGTCAGATCCAGGGTGGAAAAGTAGGTGGCAGACCCCAACGCAGTCAAGGATTCTTCAATGCGTGGGAGAGGATAGGCATCCTTATGAGTTATGTTGTTTAGCTTCCGGTAGTCTATGCAGAAGCGGATGGTGCCATCTTTCTTTTTCACCAAGACCAAAGGTGTAGCCCACGGACTCTGGCTTTCTTGGATGACATCGGCCTCTTTCATCTCTACAGCATTTTCTTTATGGTCTGATGCATCCCAGGAGCCACAGGGCGATGCCTCTCTTTAATGGGTGGATTGTCTCCGGTGAGGATCCTATGTTTGATCATGGCGGTCCTGCCAAAGTCTGTGGGAAATTTGCTGAAAGCCGCTTGATGTTTCTTAGCCACCTGGATGACTCCTTCCACTTGTTCCTTGGGGGTGTCTTCGTCTCCTATCTGCAGCTGGTTCCACCAAAGTTCTGCAGGGCTCTGATCAGGTCCAGATTGGACCACCTGTGACTTCGAGACTACATCTCTGACGTCTAGATGGTGTAACGTAGGTACTGGGGTGTACTTGGGTAGCTGGACAGCAACTTGAGAGAGATTGATAAGCCTCACTGGGACCTTTCCATTCCGTACAGTCACAAGGCTTCGAGCAGCTCGCACCAAGGGACAATCTTCCAGCAGAAGGGGCTCCAAGAGCGCTTGGTAATCTTTTGGGCACGGCACCAAATAACTGTCTCTGTCTGTGGCTGTAGGCTAATGGCTCAGATATCTTGAGTCCTTACTCGGCAGATTTCTCCATTATGATTCACGAACTTCTGTTCTGCTTGGAGGATTTTGAGGTGGTGTTGAGCAGCTCGCCGGGCCTGGGGGTGAGAAGTAGGGAGAGATGCATGCAGTGCACAGACAATATCATCAAAACAGTGCCTCATAATATTCATGCCTAAAATGAAATCAGCTGCTCCCTCATCTCTAACATTTGTGACAATCACCCCTTGCCTTCCTAACATATGTCTTCCCACCTGCACCGTGGGCTCCCAGTAGCCATGTCTGGGTACTGGTTTCCCGTTCCCTGCAATTACTCTGAAGTCCACTTCCTGAGGGTCACACAACCTTTCTGGGCCCCAGTACTTATAGAAAACTCCCTGTGGGATAGTGGATACCTGAGACCCCGTATCTATCAGAGCTTGTAACGGGACACCTTCAATCATCACCTGTACATAGGGGCAAGCAGCTACATACATAGATAGTCCTTTCTGGTTTCTTGGTTGATTCTGGACCTTCAATCTCTACTCCCGGGGTGTGGTCCTCGATCCCAGGGGACACCCGTTTAAAGCCCAGCATTGGCTCTTCCAGTGTCCATTCTTGTTAAAATAACTACAAACGGGTCTTTGGCTTCCAGGTGGTCTCACAGGAGGAACACTAGGTGGAGTGACAGGGCGAGGGTCAGCCTTCTTAGGTGGTGGTGTTGTAGATCTGGAAGGGTTTGACCGTACTGCCATTTCTTTGAAAGCCTTGGCTAACTGTTCAATGTCTTGTTTAATGTCTTGTAAGTCAGCTGTCCAAGGGCTAGGAGAAGGTGTTGGTGGGGCAGATTGACAAGGGACAGGCGGTTGGGGTGAAGGACCCTGACAATCTGTAGCAGGGACACTAATTTCTTCTGTCTGAGATTCTATTACTTTCACCGCTAGTCTCTTAAAGGCTGGGAAGGCCATGTCGGGATTCTGTACGGCCAGCTTCCTAAGTTGGGCCTTGTCCCATTTGTTTAGCGCTCCCTCTATAAAACGGTCCATCAGTACTCGATTGCCCTGATTGGACATGTCTTCTGTACTGTCTCTAATGCGCTCTGCAAAGCCCCTGCATATACTCGGAGGGTCTCACCTGGCTTCTGGCGTCGTTCATAGAGTCGGAGGCGTACCTCTGAGGGGGAGTGAGATTCAAACACTTGAGAAAGTCCTTCAAAAATCTGTCCCACTGTAGCCTTTTTGGCCACTGGCCAGGTGCAAAGTTCTTCCAAGGCAGGTCCCTGGAGTTGTCCCAGAAGCAGTTGTACCTGTTGATGAGGGGGAAGTGCATAGAATGCAAAGAGGCTGTAGAATTTCTCTTTAAAGTCTCTTAGTGTAAAAGGGTCACCATTGTAGGTGGGAAGTACAGGATTCCCCAAAAAGACAGGTGCAGCAACTGGGGCTCCCAACACATAGGGAGAGACTGAGGGCGGACTGGCTGGGCCCTGTTCTGCCGGTGTTGGTAAGGGCGGCAACAATCTTCTAGCTGAGGGTGGAGACCCCGTTGGCTGGGCCGCTGGAACATCGCCCCCTTGCTGTTCAGGTGGGGACTGTGGGACTGCAGGTTCCGACATTTTAGTTTTTGTTATACTGGCTTTAAATAGATCTCTGGTTCCTAGGTCCCAGGGAAATACGCAATTGTTCTTTAATCTGGAACTTGAGAGCGTAGATTTCAAACTTGAGAGCGATGACCTGAAACTCAACAGCCTTTAATTGGAATTTGAGTGCATTGATCAGCAGCTGGAGCGATTCTATGCAGGACTTGAATTCGGTAATTTGATGTCTCAGAGTCCCGTACTGTTCCGGTACTTCACAGCTTCTAGCCTGTTGACGCACTCTGCGCCTTTTCCCGCGCTGGGCTGTCTCTCTTTGTTGGTTTCTGCCTCTAGGCTCCGACAAAATGGCCACCGCGGCACCGAGGGCTTCGGTGGGCGGGGTCTCTGGATCATGTGCGCCGAGATTTCCCACGCTGACTTGTAACTCCGCAGTACTGTTCGCCTCCCCCCTTACTTTACATGCGCACTTCCTCCACACAGCACCGTGCGCGCAACCTCTTGCTCCGGAGTATAAGTCACAGTACATGAATAAAGTTCACTTCTTAGGGGGGAGTACACTTTCACTAGTGGCAATAGTAGGCACACACCCGAATCCTGTTTGTGCAACGCCAAAAAGGCTTTGTGGTAGCCCTTGGGGGGGTGTATGGTAGGGATGGTATGATGTTGGTATATGAGGGGTTAATATTAACACAGTCACTCGTGATGCCAGGGTGAGGGCTGGTATGCTGAATCTATGTTACGGCCTATCGCCGCCCTTCCCAGAAGCGATAGGTGCAATGAAATGACTGAAGGTCCACAAGCAGATTTAACTTGAACTTGAATAACTTTACTGCAGTGCTTGCAATATCCAATGCGTAGTAACAGTCTCATATAACAGTTCTTAGGTTGCTTAGCGACTGGCAGAAGTTGCGGACCTTGCATTAAACCTATAGTCTCTGAATTTAGGGAGTGATGTGCAGATCCATCCGGATTTAGGGGAAATATTGGGTCCGGTGATACTGCAGAGTGCTTAGTGGATGACACACTCTATAATTTAGATCATTCAGCCGTTGCCGCAAGGCTCAGGCCTAACTCACTGCGATTACTGCTATACAGGTCTTGATTGCTTGCTATCCCAGGAGCAAGAGAGAGATAAGATGGGCGCCGCTCCCTTATATGGGCAGGGGGCATGGCGATTTTGATTGGTCCGAACGTCAGCCACTCACTGTACATGGTATCATGGGATTGCTTACATCACAGGATCTATATACATTGCAAAACACAAAATGAGGCTAGAGATACCAAAGTGAAGCCTGGAACGCATCCAGAATGAGGCTTGGAACGCATCACATGACCCGAAGGCCCTGCGACACCATGGAAACAAGTAATTAACCATTTATATGCAGAAATAATAGTATATACATTATTCTACGGACTGACTAACAGAGATACTAAGTCCTAGGGACTCTGGCTACGGGGACCCATAGATAAATAAGTACCGTATGAAATGCGGTACTGGGACACCATATATATTTTTATCTATCTCATATCTATCTATCTGTCTCATATCTATCTATCTATCTCATATCTATCTCATATCTATCTATCTGTCTCATATCTATCTATCTCATATCTTTCTCATATCTATCTATCTATCTCATATCTATCTATCTCTCTCATATCTATCTATCTCATATCTATCTATCTATCTATCTAGCAACAGAAGAATGCAGCAGCACACTGCGAGCACAAGGATATAGGTGAAACATGAACATGCAGATAAAACATGGAGAGCTATACAGCTATGGTGTACTAGATGCAAATGTGAAACTATGAGATAGTGAGGCACTTAGCTCGCAAATTTGTCTTCACCGGCGGTCAAATAGCTTGGACCATCCAACCGCGATAAGGTGGCCTCATTGAGACGGACCCTACACTGTGAATATTCCTCTGTGTGAACAGTTCAGTAAGCATGGCAGGGTCTGGAACATCCAAGACACCTTATATACACCTGATAGAGGTGGGTGGGGTGCAAGGCTAACATGGAGGTAGCCACTCCCCCGTATGTGCAATACAGACAAAGAACAAGTCAGCCAGCACTTTAGTTGATACCAAACTATCGCGGTGGGACGGTCCAAGCTATTTGACCGCCGGCAAAGACAAATTTGCGAGCTAAGTGTCTCACTATCTCATAGTTTCACATTGGCATCTATTACACCATAGCTGTATAGCTCTCCATGTTTTATCTGCATGTTCATGTTTCACCTATATCCTTGTGCTGGCAGTGTGCTGCTGTATTCTCCTGTTGCTGTATATTTAGCCTAGTAGCGTGCACCTGCAGGCCAGGTCCATATAATAGTTTGGTATCAACTAAAGTGCTGGCTGACTTATTCTTTGTCTGTATTGCACATACGGGGGAGTGGCTACCTCCATGTTGGCCTTGCACCCCACCCACCTCTATCAGGTGTGTATATAAGGTGTCTTGGATGTTCCAGACCCTGCCATGCTTACTGAACTGTTCACACAGAGGAATATTCACAGTGTAGGGTCCGTCCCAATGAGGCCACCTTACCGTGGTGGGACGGTCCAAGCTATTTGACCGCCGGCGGAGACAAATTTGCGAGCTAAATGCCTCACTATCTCATAGTTTCACATTTGCATCTATTACACCATAGCTGTATAGCCCTCCATGTTTTATCTGCATGTTCATGTTTCACCTATATCCTTGTGCTGGCAGTGTGCTGCTGCATTCTTCTGTTGCTGTATATCTATATATCTCTCTCATATCTATCTATCTATCTATCTATCTATCGGCCTACAGTGATGTCAGTTTCAATAATACAATCCAGTCCATTATCTTCTATTTCTTTTTTTTTTTTTTTTTACTATTTTTACACAATTTCTGTGATGGAGAAGTCTGAACATCATCAAACCTTTCGCTCGGATATCTTAGCGCTCGGTATTTGAAAACATATACATTGGAGGTATTACATTATATATGTATACGCTATGTTGTATCTACAGTATATGCAGATTTCCTGGAATGTTATTGCCGCTTGCGCCATCTGTTACCCGCCCTCTGTTTCTCGTACATTTCTCTATACATGAACAGCTGTTTAAGAGCTGCAAGTGGCGCTGACACAAGAGCCCCCCGTATCGCCATCACCGCTCCCGATCACGGAGGTCGCCGCCCTATGATGTTATGGCTACAAGTAAAGCGATACGTATGCGAGGTGTTTATTACTTATACAATACTTTCATGTTTAATTGATTTGGATTTACCGTTGCCAGTGCGATGCCACCATATGTTGAGCCAATAATGTACAGTGTCGTTCTTGGATGTGAAGAGATTTGTGACAGAAGGTAGAACACACAATTTGAGTTCCACTGCCAACCAACAAGCAACAATTCTGTAATACATACCGCGAGCTCCATCCAGATAATTTAATTAGACGACTTATGTTGCGCTTGTTTTCCAGGGCCTTTTTGGGGGGTTTTCGTATTAATGAGGATCAGAGGGGGTAGGAGGGAGTGACGGCCACGTTCTGAAGCTCAGTACTCACAACACCTTGATACACAGTGATGTCTCTGGATACATTGTACATAAAAGACATTGTATGATGGTAAAGAATGCGGACATGGCATCCCGGCCTGTGTACCATATGCTCACTCCTCCTGTATAGATTATGGTGGGCAGGACCGGTAATGATCAGAAGATGCCAAGAGAAAGCTGAATGAGACAATTCCTCCTCCAAGTTCTTCCAGCCAAAGGCAGATGACCCAGCAGACAAGAGAACCGGAGCGGCGGCAGAATAGAGAGTGTGGAGAAAAGTGACGGCACAGTCACCAGAATGGGGGCAGTTCATGCTACATTTTCTCCATATTGCCACCTCAACCTTTGAACAAGTTAAAAACTCACAGAATATTCTGACAGGGCATGTTGAAAGTTCTGGTACTCACCTCACCTGGTACCATTGGCTCCTGCTCCTCTTCTTCTCCTCTGCTCCAGCTCCTCTTCTGCTCCAGGGATGTCTCCTACTAGCTATGTTGGGTGGCCATTGGTGACTTCACTCTCTCAGTCACTCTCCATAACTCAGTATTTAAAAATTAGGCTACTTACCTCACCCAGTTCCATTGGCTAGCTCCAGCTCCTCTTTTGCTCCAGCTCCTCTTCTGCTCCAGCTCCTCTTCTGCTCCAGCTTCTCTTTTGCTCCAGCTCCTCTTCTGCTTTAAGCTTTTCTTCTGCTCCAGCTCCTCTTCTGCTTTAAAGGGGTACTCCAGGATTTTTTCTTTATTTAACTATGCTACAGGGGCTGTAAAGTTAGTGTAGTTCATAATATAGTGTCTGTACCTGTGTGTGACGGTTTTCTCACAATTTTTCTGTGATTTTCACCCCAATATTTATTTTTATCATCATACAAAATGACTGTTGTCTCAGATTTTTCCCAGGTTGCAATGCGGCCGAGACATTACATCACTAGTCAGCTGATGACAGGGAGCCTGTGTGCTTCAATGGGTGGAGCGATCACTTGGTGGGAAAGAGATCAATCTGCAACTAATGGAAAACACAGGTCTTTTGAATAGATGCAGCTCATTTATGTTTCAATGGGTGGGGGGGCTGATGTGTGGGAGGGAGGAAAATGAAATTATGGGATTTGTAGTCAGAAAAGAAAAACTCAAACAGCAAATACCAGTTCACAAAAAGCTAGCCACAGTGTTATGGTAATCTCGTGACATAGCCATTTAGCCCCAAGACAAGCGCAGATCCTTCCTAAGCATGTCCATTACTGTCTGCCAGGTACGTACTAAAATCACCTTATGGTGGAGAACCCCTTTAAGCTTTTCTTCTTATTCAGCTCCTCTTCTACTCCGGCGATATCTCCCATGAGCTGGGTTACATTGGTGAATGGCGGCCATTATTGACATCTCTCTTTCTGTATCTCAGTATTTGGAAATGTTGTTACTCACCTTAGCCGCGTCTTGTTTCTAGACAAATAGAAGCCTTATTCTCTGCTTCTGAGGATGCAACTACAGCTGCGTCTTTCTGCTTTCGTCTGTCAGCCACATTGAAATAGTGACTGGCGACCTATTTAAAAAAGGAAGCTACCATGGATTCCATAACTTAAAAACTGAGCTTCATCCTTTCCTTAAATGGGTACTTCTTGGGAAATTTTTTTTTAAAGCAACTGATGCCAGAAAGTTTTACAGATTTGTAAATGATTTCTGTTTAAAAATCTTAATCCTTCAAGTAGTTATCAGCTGCTGTATGCTCCACAGGAAGTTGTGTAGTTCTTTCCAGTCTGACCACAGTGCTCTCTGCTGCCACCTCTGTCCATGCCAGGACCTGTCCAGAGAAGGAGAAAATCCCCATAGCAAACCTCTCCTGCTCTGGACAGTTCCTGACACGGACAGAGGTGTCAGCAGAGAGCACTGTGGTCAGACAGAAAAGGACTACACAACTTCCTCTGGAGCATACAGCAGCTGATAATGTCACCTGTTATCACTGCCTGCACCAGAGAGGAGGAGGAGGAGGAAGGAGGTGACCCAGCTACTGCTCGGCCCAACAGAGATCAACCCATGCCCTCCAACCCACCCTGTGGATTATTATGTGGGTGGCAATCCAAAACACCCACTTTATAAATGTATAATGAGAAGTGGCATCACGTGTCATTGTGGCATGTACCAGAGCGGGGAAGGAAGGATGATCTCTTGTCTTATTTATGGACACAACCCATGAGGGTAAGACCGAATAAAAAAGGGCAAATATATATAGTGTTCCTCCGACCTACGATGGCCCCGACATACCATATACATACAGTGACCCCCCGACCTACGATGGCCCCGACATACCATATATATACAGTGACCCCCCGACCTACGATGGCCCCAACATACCATATATATACAGTGACCCCCCGACCTACGATGGCCCCGACATACCATATACATACAGTGACCCCCCGACCTACGATGGCCCCGACATACCATATATATACAGTGACCCCCCGACCTACGATGGCCCCGACATACCATAGATATACAGTGACCCCCCCGACCGACGATGGCCCCAACATACGACCATTTCAGCATAGGATGGCCTCTCAGAGGCAGCATCAACATACGATGCTTTTGTATGTCGGGGCCATCGCATAAACGGCTATCCGGCAGCGTAGACTGCTTCAGCTACCACCGGATAGCCGTTTACGGTGCCCCGTGAGCTCCGCTGACGATCACTTACCTGTCCTCGGGGCTCCGGCGCGTCCTCTTCGGGATCCCCTGCATCGTCGGCGCTCTCCATCGTCGTCATCACGTCGCTGCGCACGTCGTCCCGTCATCCAATAGGAGCGGCGTGCGTAGCGACGTGATGGCGGCGACGGAGAGCGCGGATGCCGGGGAAGCAGAGGCCTTGCCGGAGCGTCGGGGACACCTCGGGGACGCGGGACAGCGATGGAAGGCGACATCCAGGGCAGCGATGTCGAGCGGTGATGGTCCGGAGTGGCGGGGACAGGTGAGTATAACCTCCAATACCAGTGGTCTTCAACCTGCGGACCTCCAGATGTTGCAAAACTACAACTCCCAGCATGCCCAGACAGCCAATGGCTGTCCGGGCATGCTGGGTGTTATAGTTTTGCAACATCTGGAGGTCCGCAGGTTGAAGACCACTGTCCTATACTTTACATTGCACGGATCCCTCAACATATGATGGTTTCAACAAACGATGGTCCATTTGGAACGGATTACCATCGTATGTTTAGGGACCACTGTATATAACTTTTGGATAGTTGTGATTTTTTTTTATCACTTTTTCTGGGATGTCATGTGACCACAAATGAGCAGATTTTTTATTTTTTGGCATTAACGCAGTTCAAGATGCAAGATTAAAAATATGATCATTTTATAGTTCAGTAATTTTACAGTTTTGTATGCAGCGATATGAAATATGTAAAAAAATATATATATAAAACCTTTTTTTTTTTTTTTAGACTTTTTTTTCAGCACTTTTTTTTTTACACCCCCAGGTTCACTTTATAAGAAATCAATCAGTTGCTTCTATAGATCAATGTAATGCAGTGTGAATAGGTGTCTAACCTGCCATTGTGAGGGAGGATTCTTTACTGTAAGAGCAGTGAGACTATAGAACATTGTTTCCCAACCAGAGTGCCTCCAGCTGTTGCAAAACTACAACTCCCAGCATGCTGGTAGTTGTAGTTTTGCAACAGCTGGAGGCACCCTGGTTGGGGAACACTGCTATAGAACTCTCTCCCGCGTGATGTTGTAATAAAGGATTCTTTACTGTAAGAGCAGCAAGACTATGAAACTCGCTGCCACATGATGTTGTTATGGAGGATTCTTTACTGTAAGAGCAAAATCATTCAGTTGCTTCTATAGATCAATGTAATGCAGTGTGAATAGATGCCTAACCTTCCGTTGTACCACACACCAGTATGTGTAGCCTCTTTTCTGTAATTTCCTGAATGATTTTTGTCCCATTTTTCAGTGATTTTTTTCATTGCCGGCTGATGTCAGCTGCAGATAGCAGCCGGCACCCACCAGGCATGGCCCATACCTAGATCCCGATCGCATGCTATACTCGACCCATGCCGTCAACCCCTGGTTGGAGAACACTCCTATAGAACTCTCTCCCACATGATATTGTGATGAAGGATTCTTTACTGTAAGAGCAGTGAGAGTATAAAACTCACTGCCACATGATGTTGTGATGGAGGATTCTTTACTGTAAGAGCAGTAAGAATATAGAACATTGTTTCCCAACCAAGATGCCCCCAGCTGTTGCAAAACTACAACTCCCAGCATGCCCGGAAAGCCTTCGGCTTTCCGGGCATGCTGGGAGTTGTAGTTTTGCAACAGCTGGGGGCATCCTGGTTGGGAAACACTGAGTTACAGTCTATCCCTATACATTGTATCACACTTATTACTTTCAGGAATGATTTGCCTGATTTCCCTTTATGTAAGTTCTACCAATAAGTACAGGATGTTCCCTCATACGGCAGACGAAATGTCTCCATGAACGGTGCCAGCAAAGTGTCCCACATGCACAGAGCCTGTCAGTCATGTGACTCGCCTGTTGTGTCAGAAGCCACCTGGACTACCTGGCACGTAGGCAAGTATATGTTAGATTCAGCTGTGCCAACCTTTGGCATCATTAATATGCACATACATTACACGTCGGCCTTCACTATATGTATTAGAGGAGACGTTTGGTGTTCGACAGCGACTTTTGAAATGAGTCCAGTGCACATGGTCCAAGATGGAAGAGCCAAGTGGGGTGCAGCTGGGAGACTGTGTATAAGGAAGGCAGGGACACCCTTCAAGTGCCTTGTTATGTTCATAGCTGCAGGGACATCAGACCCTGCCATGATATATCCTGATCCTATTACATAGACCCCCTCCCCTATAGAACACTGCCATAGAACTCTCTCACGCATGATGTTGTGATAAAGGATTCTTTACTGTAAAAGCAGTGAGACTATGGAACTCACTGCCACATGATGTTGTGGAGGAGGATTATTTACTGTAAGAGCAGTGAGACTATGGAACTCACTGCCACATGATGTTGTGGAGGAGGATTATTTACTGTAAGAGCAGTGAGACTATGGAACTTTCTGCCGCATGAAGTTGTGATGGAGGATTCTTTACTGTAAGAGCAGTGAGAATATGGAACTTTCTGCCGCATGATGTTGTGATGGAGGATTCTTTACTGTAAGAGCAGTGAGAATATGGAACTTTCTGCCGCATGATGTTGTGATGGAGGATTCTTTACTGTAAGAGCAGTGAGACTATGGAACTTTCTGCCGCATGATTGTTACGCCGAGCGCTCCGGGTCCCACTGCCTCCCGAGCGCTCACGGCGTTCCTCTGTCTGCAGCGCTCCGGTCGGCATTGCTGACCACGAGCGCTGCTCTCTGGTCCCCGGAGGGGACGCGATCCGAGGCATGACTCGTGTCCGCCCTCGGGTCGCGCCCCGTCTCACTTACCTCTCGCCCACGTCTGCTTCCTCCCGGCGCGCGCGGCCCCGCTCCCTAGGGCGAGCGCCGACTTGATTAAATTTAAAGGGCCAGTGCACCACTAATTGGTGCCTGGCCCAATCACTTCCTATCACTCCCTAACCTATAAAAACCCACTTCCTCTTCCTCTCCTTGCCGGATCTTGTTGCCTTGTGCCCTGAGAAAGCGTTTAGTGTGTCCCAAGCCTGTGTACCTTGACCTTCTGCTGTTGCCCCTGACTACGAACCTCGCTGCCTGCCCTGACCTTCTGCTACGTCTGACCTCGCCTCTGTCTAGTCCTTGTGTACCGCGCCAGTCTCAGCTGCCAGAGAGGTCGAGTCGCTACTGGGGAACACGACCTGGTAGTTACTGCCGCAGCAAGTCCATCCTGCTTTGCGGCAGGCTCTGGTGAACACCAGTAACTGCTTAGAACCGATTCCCCAGTACGGCCCGCGTCATCGCCTCTCTGGTACAGGGGATCCACCTCCAGTGTCTTCACCAGCCGCTAGTCCGGACCCTGACAGTAGATCCGGGCATGGATCCCGCTGAGGTAATCAAGCCTCGCTGATCTCATCTCCGTTGTTGCCCAGCAGTCCCAGCAAATTGCTCAACAAGGACAACAGCTGTCGCAGTTGACCGCCATGATTCAACAGCTCCTGCCTCCACAGCCTCAACCGCCAGCTCCAGCATCTCCTCCTCTCCGAGCTGCTGCTTCTTCTGCTAGAGTCCGCCTGTCTCTCCCAGATAAGTTTGACGGGGACTCTAAAAATTGCTGGGGATTCCTGTCCCAATGCTCCCTGCACTTAGAGATGTTGTCGGACCAATTCCCCACTGAACGGTCTAAGGTGGCGTTCGTCGTCAGTCTACTTTCTGGGAAGGCCTTGGTCTGGGCCACGTCGCTTTGGGACTGCACCGATCCTGCCACTGCCTCAGTCCAGTCCTTCTTTTCTGAAGTCCACAGTGTCTTTGAGGAACCTGCCCGTGCCTCATCCGCGGAAACTGCCTTACTGAACCTTGTCCAAGGAGACTCTACCGTGGGCGAATACGCCATACAATTCCGGACTTTGGCCTCTGAGTTGGCCTGGATCAATGAGGCTCTCTGCGCGACCTTTAAAAAAGGTTTATCCAGCCATATTAAGGATTGTCTGGCCGCACGAGAGATACCCTCCTCCCTGACTGAACTAATCCACCTGGCTACCCGCATTGATATGCGCTACATTGAGAGACGTCAGGAGCTCCACCAGGAGAAAGATCTTGTTCGCGCCAGGCGATACCCGCGCCTGGCTCCTCTCTTCCAGCATCCTTTGCAGTCTGTTACTGTGCCTCCCGCTGAGGAGGCCATGCAAGTGGACCGGTCTCGCCTGACCCAGCAAGAGAGGACTCGCCGGAGGAACGAGAACTTATGCCTATACTGTGCGAGCTCTGAACATTTCCTAAAGGACTGTCCTCTTCGTCCTCAGCATCAGGGAAACGCTCGCACCTAGTGAACGTGGGAGAGGCGTCACTGGGTGTAAATTCTTCCTCTCCACGCCTGACTATTCCAGTGCGGATTTCTCCTGCTGATAAAGCCTCCTTCTCTGCGGAGGCATTCTTGGACTCTGGTTCAACAGGAAACTTCATAAAAGCCTCCTTCATCAACCGGTTTAACATCCCTGTTATGCGTCTAGTCAAGCCCTTCTTCATTTCCTCAGTTAACGGAAAACACCTGAATTCTACCGTGCGTTACCGCACGGCCCCTGTACGCATGACAGTGGGGGTTCTCCATCAAGAAAGGATTGAGTTCTTTGTCCTGCCTAACTGCACCTCAGACATCCTTCTTGGCTTACCCTGGCTCCAGCGGCATTCTCCTACCCTCGACTGGACCACGGGGGACATTAAATCCTGGGGCTCTTCCTGCCACACACGCTGCCTTAAGTCGCTTCCCACCAGTCAAGTCTCTATTGCTTCTCCTTTGCTCGGCCTTCCAAAGGCCTATCAAGACTTTTCTGACGTCTTTTGCAAAAAACAGGCAGAGGTCTTACCACCACATAGGCCCTACGGCTGCCCTATTGACTTGCTCCCTGGGACCACGCCACCCCGTGGCAGGATTTACCCTCTCTCCGCTCCGGAAACTGAGGCCATGACGGAATATATTCAGGAGAATCTCAAAAAAGGTTTCATCAGGAAGTGTTCTTCTCCTGCTGGAGCAGGATTCTTCTTTGTTGCCAAGAAGGATGGGTCTCTACGCCCTTGCATTGACTACGGCGGCCTCAATAAGATCACTATAAAGAACCGCTACCCTCTGCCACTCATCTCGGAACTCTTTGACCGGCTGCGCGGAGCAAAGATTTTTACCAAGCTTGACCTCAGGGGCGCGTACAATCTCATCAGAATTCGTGAAGGAGATGAGTGGAAGACTGCTTTTAATACTAGAGATGGTCACTTCGAATACCTGGTCATGCCATTCGGTCTTTGCAACGCCCCTGCAGTCTTCCAAGACTTTGTCAATGAGATCTTCCAGGACTTGTATACTTGCGTGGTGGTCTATCTCGATGACATTCTAATCTTCTCCTCCAATCTAGAGGAACACCGCCTCCATGTTCGCCAAGTGCCCCAGCGCCTCCGAGTTAACCATCTCTACACCAAAATTGAAAAATGCCTCTTTGAACGTACCTGTCTTCCTTTCCTAGGATATCTGGTCTCAGGACAGGGCCTTCAAATGGACCCCGATAAGCTCTCCGCAGTCTTGGATTGGCCACACCGCTCTGGACTTCGCTCTATCCAGCGCTTCCTCGGATTCGCTAATTACTACCGTCAGTTTATCCCCCACTTCTCCACTATCGTGGCTCCCATTGTGGCTCTGACCAAGAAAGATGCGAATCCGAGATCCCGGCCTCCCCAAGCGGAAGAAGCTTTTACTCGCCTTAAGGCCGCCTTCGTCTGCGCACCAGTCTTGACTAGGCCTGATCCACTGAAGCCATTCTTCCTCGAGTTGGATGCCTCTTCAGTTGGAGCCGGGGCGGTTCTTCTTCAGAAAAATGCTAAAGGAAAAAACGTCACTTGCGTTTTTTTCTCTAAAACATTTTCTCCTCCTGAAAAAAATTACGCTATTGGTGACCGAGAATTGCTGGCCATTAAAATGGCACTCGAGGAGTGGAGGCATCTCCTGGAAGGGTCTCTCCACCCGATCACCATCTACACTGACCACAAAAATCTGTCATACCTACAGTCCGCTCAACGCTTAAATCCTCGCCAGGCCAGGTGGTCATTGTTCTTCGCTCGCTTTAATTTCCAGATACATTTTCGTCCTGCAGACAAGAATGTCAGAGCGGATGCCCTTTCTCGTTCCACTGATGCCACAGAGGCAGAAACCGCTCCCCAACACATCGTTTCCCCTGAGTGTCTGATCTCTGCTGCTCCGGCTTCCCTGGCACCAGTTCCTCCAGGAAAAACCTTTGTCCCTCCACGTCTTTGCCTCCGGACTCTCAAATGGGGTCACTCCTCCCACTTGGCGGGTCACGCTGGAATCAAAATATCCACTCAGTTGATTGCCAGACACTATTGGTGGCCTTCCCTTGAAAAAGATGTAACTGACTTCGTACGCTCTTGTACTGTCTGCGCACGTGATAAAATTCCTCGCCAAAGGCCCGCGGGTCTTCTTCTTCCTCTGCCAGTACCCGAACAGTCTTGGTCACACATAGCGATGGACTTTGTCACTGACCTTCCTGTATCCCATGGCAACACTGTCATTTGGGTGGTCGTTGATCGATTCTCCAAAATGGCCCATTTCGTTCCACTCCCTGGCCTCCCTTCTGCACCACAATTGGCGAAGCATTTTTTTTTGCACATTTTTCGTCTCCACGGACTGCCTACGCATATTGTCTCCGATAGAGGCGTTCAATTTGTCTCGAAATTCTGGAGAGCACTCTGCACCCAATTAAAGATTAAATTGAATTTTTCCTCCGCCTACCACCCGCAGTCTAATGGACAAGTGGAGAGAGTAAACCAAATCCTTGGTGACTACCTGCAACATTTTGTCTCCTCCCGCCAAGATGATTGGGTTGACCTGTTACCCTGGGCCGAATTCTCATACAATTTCAAAGACTCTGAGTCATCCGCCAAGTCTCCATACTTTGTGGTGTACGGCCGTCACCCACTTCCCCCCCTCCCTATCCCCACTTCATCTGGAGTCCCTGCCGTAGATGATTTGACCCGGGACTTTTCCTCTATTTGGAAGGAGACTCAAAAGTCGCTCTCGCTGGCCTCCTCTCGTATGAAGAAACATGCGGACAAGAGGAGAAGAATTCCTCCTGTCTTTGCCCCTGGTGACAAAGTGTGGCTCTCTGCCAAATATATTCGGTTCCGTGTCCCTAGCTACAAGCTGGGTCCACGTTACCTCGGGCCATTTAGGGTCAAAAGTCAAATCAACCCTGTCTCTTACAAGCTTCATCTTCCTCCTTCTCTTCGTATTCCTAACTCCTTTCATGTTTCCCTTCTCAAGCCTCTCATTCTTAACCACTTTTCTCCCAAGGTCACCGTTCCTGCTCCTGTCTCGGGCTCCTCTGACGTCTTCTTGTTGAAATTCTTGTTGATTGGGAGAATTGTGGCCCCGAAGAGAGGTCTTGGGAGCCAGAGGACAATAATCTAGACAAAGAACTCATCTACAGATTCCTCGGTTCCAAGAAGAGGGGGAGACCCAAGGGGGGAGGTACTGTCACGCCGAGCGCTCCGGGTCCCGCTGCCTCCCCGGAGCGCTCACGGCTCATGTCCGCCCTCGGGTCGCGCCCCGTCTCACTTACCTCTTGCCCCCGTCTGCTTCCTCCCGGCGCGCGCGGCCCCGCTTCCTAGGGCGTGCGCGCGCCGACTTGCTTAAATTTAAAGGTCCAGTGCACCACTAATTGGTGCCTGGCCCAATCACTTCCTATCACTCCCTAACCTATAAAAACCCACTTCCCCTTCCTCTCCTTGCTGGATCTTGTTGCCTTGTGCCCTGAGAAAGCGTTTAGTGTGTCCCAAGCCTGTGTACCTAGACCTTCTGCTGTTGCCCCTGACTACAAACCTCGCTGCCTGCCCTGACCTTCTGCTACGTCTGACCTCGCCTCTGTCTAGTCCTTGTGTACCACGCCAGTCTCAGCTGCCAGAGAGGTCGAGTCGCTACTGGGGAACACGACCTGGTAGTTACTGCCGCAGCAAGTCCATCCTGCTTTGCGGCGGGCTCTGGTGAACACCAGTAACTGCTTAGAACCAATTCCCCAGTACGGCCTGCGTCATCGCCTCTCTGGTACAGGGGATCCACCTCCAGTGTCTTCACCAGCCGCTAGTCTGGACCCTGACAATGATGTTGTGATGGAGGATTCTTTACTGTAAGAGCAGTGAGACTATGGAACTTTCTGCCCCATGATGTTGTGATGGAGGATTCTTTACTGTAAGAGCAGTGAGACTATGGAACTTTCTGCCGCATGATGTTGTGATGGAGGATTCCTTCCTGTAAGAGCAGTGAGACTATGGAACTTTCTGCCGCATGATGTTGTGATGGAGGATTCTTTACTGTAAGAGCAGTGAGACTATGGAACTCACTGCCACATGATGTTGTGGTGGATGATTCTTTCCTGTAAGAGCAGTGAGACTATGGAACTTTCTGCCACATGATGTTGTGATGGAGGATTCTTTACTGTAAGAGCAGTGAGACTATGGAACTCACTGCCACATGATGTTGTGGTGGATGATTCTTTCCTGTAAGAGCAGTGAGACTATGGAACTTTCTGCCACATGATGTTGTGAAGGAGGATTCTTTCCTGTAAGAGCAGTGAGACTATGGAACTTTCTGCCACATGATGTTGTGATGGAGGATTCTTTCTTGTAAGAGCAGTGAGACTATGAAACTTTCTGCCCCATGATGTTGTGATGGAGGATTCTTTCCTGTAAGAGCAGTCAAACTATGGAAATTTCTGCCGTATGATGTTGTGATGGAGGATTCTTTCCTGTAAGAGCAGTGAGACTATGGAACTCACTGCCACATGATGTTGTGGTGGATGATTCTTTCCTGTAAGAGCAGTGAGACTATGGAACTTTCTGCCACATGATGTTGTGAAGGAGGATTCTTTCCTGTAAGAGCATTGAGACTATGGAACTTTCTGATGCATGACATTGTGATGGAGGATTCTTTCCTTTAAGAGCAGTCAAACAATGGAACTTTCTTCCGTATGATGTTGTGATGGAGGATTCTTTCCTGTAAGAGCAGTCAGACTATGGAAATTTCTGCCGTATGATGTTGTGATGGAGGATTCTTTCCTGTAAGAGCAGTCAGACTATGGAACTTTCTGCCACATGATGTTGTGATGGAGAATTCTTTTCTGTAAGAGCAGTCAGACAATATAACATTGTTTTCCAACAGAGTGCCTCCAGCTGTTGCAAAACTACAACTCCCCCCTTATGCTTAGGTCTCACGTGGACCCCAAATCTGGAACGGTTCATCTCCAGCAGACGAGCTCTTTACGAGGATCCAGACTCGGCTTTTCTCTGCGCTCTATAATGTAGTCTGACACCGGGGGCCCCGGGCCTTTATTATTATACATTTATGTAAAATAATGGATCGATGAGAATAGTTGGCAGGAGAGTGGACGTAATAAAAAATACACGGTGGAGAAGGGGAATATACATTTAATTACGGCCGAGTCGCTTTAATAAAGTAACGTTGGTTTTATTTATTCATGGAGCGGCGGCATCTGCTTTGCATAGAGCTATAGAGGTGAATTCAGAATGGCGTGTCGGGTGGTATTTGTGCGTTCTACCTACCTGCCGGCTCCTGCCGTGGCCTTCAGGTTCTGTACTTTATTTCTGCTGCGTATTTCACATCATCTGTGAGGAATGAGAATGAACTGATCCGCGGACCTCGGCAATTATGGGGTTTCTGCTGTTTGTAGATGAAAACAAGGTGAAAAAACAGAGAAAGTGCAATGATTATCAGTACTGCTTAATGTTTATACAATACTGGTGGTCTCCTTATTGTCTTACTGTCTTATAGCCCAGGGGTGGTGACTTATTCATCTATAACCCATGGGAGGTGACTTATTCATCTATATCTCAGGGGTGGTGACTTATTCATCTATAGTCCAGGGGTGGTGACTTATTCATCTATAACCCAGGGGTGGTGACTTATTCATCTATAACCCAGGGGTGGTGACTTATTCATCTATAGCCCAGGGGTGGTGACTTATTCATCTATAACCCAGGGGTGGTGACTTATTCATCTATATCCCAGGGGTGGTGACTTATTCATCTACAGCCCAGGGGTGGTGACTTATTCATCTATAGCCCAGGGGTGGTGACTTATTCATCTATAGCCCAGAGGTGGTGACTTATTCATCTATAGCCCAGGGGTGGTGACTTATTCATCTATAGTCCCGGGGTGGTGACTTATTCATCTATAGCCCAGGGGTGGTGACTTATTCATCTATAACCCAGGGGTGGTGACTTATTCATCTATAGCCCAGGGGTGGTGACTTATTCATCTATAGCCCAGGGGTGGTGACTTATTCACTTATAGTCCAGGGGTGGTGACTTATTCATCTATAGTCCAGGGGTGGTGACTTATTCACTTATAGTCCAGGGGGTGGTGACTTATTCATCTATAGTCCAGGGGTGGTGACTTATTCATCTATAGCCCAGGGGTGGTGACTTATTCATCTATAACCCAGGGGTGGTGACTTATTCATCTATATCCCAGGGGTGGTGACTTATTCATCTATAGCCCAGGGGTGGTGACTTATTCATCTATAGCCCAGAGGTGGTGACTTATTCATCTATAGCCCAGGGGTGGTGACTTATTCATCTATAGTCCCGGTGTGGTGACTTATTCATCTATAACCCAGGGGTGGTGACTTATTCATCTATAGCCCAGGGGTGGTGACTTATTCATCTATAACCCAGGGGTGGTGACTTATTCATCTATAGCCCAGGGGTGGTGACTTATTCATCTATAACCCAGGGGTGGTGACTTATTCATCTATATCCCAGGGGTGGTGACTTATTCATCTACAGCCCAGGGGTGGTGACTTATTCATCTATAGCCCAGGGGTGGTGACTTATTCATCTATAGCCCAGAGGTGGTGACTTATTCATCTATAGCCCAGGGGTGGTGACTTATTCATCTATAGTCCCGGGGTGGTGACTTATTCATCTATAGCCCAGGGGTGGTGACTTATTCATCTATAACCCAGGGGTGGTGACTTATTCATCTATAGCCCAGGGGTGGTGACTTATTCATCTATAGCCCAGGGGTGGTGACTTATTCACTTATAGTCCAGGGGTGGTGACTTATTCATCTATAGTCCAGGGGTGGTGACTTATTCACTTATAGTCCAGGGGGTGGTGACTTATTCATCTATAGTCCAGGGGTGGTGACTTATTCATCTATAGCCCAGGGGTGGTGACTTATTCATCTATAACCCAGGGGTGGTGACTTATTCATCTATATCCCAGGGGTGGTGACTTATTCATCTATAGCCCAGGGGTGGTGACTTATTCATCTATAGCCCAGAGGTGGTGACTTATTCATCTATAGCCCAGGGGTGGTGACTTATTCATCTATAGTCCCGGTGTGGTGACTTATTCATCTATAGCCCAGGGGTGGTGACTTATTCATCTATAGCCCAGGGGTGGTGACTTATTCATCTATAGCCCAGGGGTGGTGACTTATTCACTTATAGTCCAGGGGTGGTGACTTATTCATCTATAGTCCAGGGGTGGTGACTTATTCATCTATAGCCCAGGGGTGGTGACTTATTCATCTATAACCCAGGGGTGGTGACTTATTCATCTATATCCCAGGGGTGGTGACTTATTCATCTATAGCCCAGGGGTGGTGACTTATTCATCTATAGCCCAGAGGTGGTGACTTATTCATCTATAGCCCAGGGGTGGTGACTTATTCATCTATAGTCCCGGTGTGGTGACTTATTCATCTATAGCCCAGGGGTGGTGACTTATTCATCTATAGCCCAGGCGTGGTGACTTATTCATCTATAGCCCAGGGGTGGTGACTTATTCACTTATAGTCCAGGGGTGGTGACTTATTCATCTATAGTCCAGGGGTGGTGACTTATTCACTTATAGTCCAGGGGGTGGTGACTTATTCATCTATAGCCCAGGGGTGGTGACTTATTCATCTATAGCCCAGGGGTGGTGACTTATTCATCTATAGCCCAGGGGTGGTGACTTATTCATCTATAGCCCAGGAGTGGTGACTTATTCATCTATAGTCCAGGGGTGGTGACTTATTCATCTATAACCCAGGGGTGGTGACTTATTCATCTATATCCCAGGGGTGGTGACTTATTCATCTATAGTCCAGGGGTGGTGACTTATTCATCTATAACCCAGGGGTGGTGACTAATTCATCTATATCCCAGGGGTGGTGACTTATTCATCTATAGCCCAGGGGTGGTGACTTATTCATCTATAGCCCAGGGGTGGTGACTTATTCATCTATAGTCCAGGGGTGGTGACTTATTCATCTATAGCCCAGGGGTGGTGACTTATTCATCTATAGTCCCGGGGTGGTGACTTATTCATCTATAGTCCAGGGGTGGTGACTTATTCATCTATAGCCCAGGGGTGGTGACTTATTCATCTATAGCCCAGGGGTGGTGACTTATTCATCTATAGCCCAGGGGTGGTGACTTATTCATCTATAGCCCAGGGGTGGTGACTTATTCATCTATAGCCCAGGGGTGGTGACTTATTCACTTATAGTCCAGGGGTGGTGACTTATTCATCTATAGTCCAGGGGTGGTGACTTATTCATCTATAGCCCAGGGGTGGTGACTTATTCATCTACAGCCCAGGGGTGGTGACTTATTCATCTATAGTCCAGGGGTGGTGACTTATTCATCTATAGCCCAGGGGTGGTGACTTATTCATCTATAGCCCAGGAGTGGTGACTTATTCATCTATAGCCCAGGGGTGGTGACTTATTCATCTATAGCCCAGGAGTGGTGACTTATTCATCTATATCCCAGGGGTGGTGACTTATTCATCTATAACCCAGGGGTGGTGACTTATTCATCTATATCCCAGGGGTGGTGACTTATTCATCTATAGTCCAGGGGTGGTGACTTATTCATCTATAACCCAGGGGTGGTGACTTATTCATCTATAGCCCAGGGGTGGTGACTTATTCATCTATAGCCCAGGGGTGGTGACTTATTCATCTATAGTCCAGGGGTGGTGACTTATTCATCTATAGCCCAGGGGTGGTGACTTATTCATCTATAGTCCCGGGGTGGTGACTTATTCATCTATAGTTCAGGGGTGGTGACTTATTCATCTATAGCCCAGGGGTGGTGACTTATTCACTTATAGTCCAGGGGTGGTGACTTATTCATCTATAGCCCAGGGGTGGTGACTTATTCACTTATAGTCCAGGGGTGGTGACTTATTCATCTATAGTCCAGGGGTGGTGACTTATTCATCTATAGCCCAGGGGTGGTGACTTATTCATCTATAGCTCAGGGGTGGTGACTTATTCATCTATAGCCCAGGGGTGGTGACTTATTCATCTATAACCCAGGGGTGGTGACTTATTCATCTATAGCCCAGGGGTGGTGACTTATTCATCTATAGTCCAGGGGTGGTGACTTATTCATCTATAGCCCAGGGGTGGAGACTTATTCATCTATAGCCCAGGGGTGGTGACTTATTCATCTATAGCCCAGGGGTGGTGACTTATTCATCTATAGCCCAGGAGTGGTGACTTATTCATCTATATCCCAGGGGTGGTGACTTATTCATCTATAGCCCAGGGGTGGTGACTTATTCATCTATAGCCCAGGGGTGGTGACTTATTCATCTACAGCCCAGGGGTGGTGACTTATTCATCTATAGTCCAGGGGTGGTGACTTATTCATCTATAGCCCAGGGGTGGTGACTTATTCATCTATAGCCCAGGAGTGGTGACTTATTCATCTATATCCCAGGGGTGGTGACTTATTCATCTATAACCCAGGAGTGGTGACTTATTCATCTATATCCCAGGGGTGGTGACTTATTCATCTATAACCCAGGGGTGGTGACTTATTCATCTACAGCCCAGGGGTGGTGACTTATTCATCTATAACCCAGGGGTGGTGACTTATTCATCTATATCCCAGGGGTGGTGACTTATTCATCTATAGCCCAGGGGTGGTGACTTATTCATCTATAGCCCAGGAGTGGTGACTTATTCATCTATAGCCCAGGGGTGGTGACTTATTCATCTATAACCCAGGAGTGGTGACTTATTCATCTATATCCCAGGGGTGGTGACTTATTCATCTATAACCCAGGGGTGGTGACTTATTCATCTATATCCCAGGGGTGGTGACTTATTCATCTATAACCCAGGGGTGGTGACTTATTCATCTATAGCCCAGGGGTGGTGACTTATTCATCTATAACCCAGGGGTGGTGACTTATTCATCTATAGTCCAGGGGTGGTGACTTATTAATCTATAGTCCAGGGGTGGTGACTTATTCATCTATAACCCAGGGGTGGTGACTTATTCATCTATAGCCCAGGGGTGGTGACTTATTCATCTATAGCCCAGGGGTGGTGACTTATTCATCTATAGCCCAGGGGTGGTGACTTATTCATCTATAGCCCAGGGGTGGTGACTTATTCATCCATAGCCCAGGGGTGGTGACTTATTTATCTATAGTCCAGGGGTGGTGACTTATTTATCTATAGTCCAGGGGTGGTGAATTTTAAGGGCTTGCTGGGACTTGTAGTAGGACTGGACAATTGAATGCAGACCAAGCTGACTTGACAGAGGACAGGGACTGACTTGACTTGACTCATAAAGCTGTGACTTTAGCTTACTTACTTGAATTGATGGTGGCTACAGGACTTGACTTTGTCCAATGGGAAGTAGGCAAATGGAATCTGGTTTGGATTCTTCGGGTCACCGCAGCCGCCCACTCTCCTCTCAAGCTCTGTACAGTAGTATACTCCACGATCTCCCTGCTCTCTAGAGAATGCAGTGGTGGGAGGAGATAGTCTCTCTGTACTGCCTGATGATTTCCCAAGATGCTTCCACCATGACGACAGTCCATGAGGGTGCCAAACCCCCGCACCTTGTTGAACTTCACCACCATAGCCTGACGGTGCATTGCCGTGGAATGAGATTTGCCATAGAATGAGAGGGTCCGCCTCCATCACATCCTATTGGCTCACTCTTGTCACGTGACATATTTAAACGTCACGCATCGATGCGCACAGCAGTGTCAGTTTGGCTATCACAGGGAGAGGATCTCCTCTCCCTGTGATAGCTGAAGCTGCACGGAGCTCTCATGGCCTCTGTGGCCCGACAGAAGTTCACACATTTACGCAGCTCATATGGCTGCCTCATATACATTTACTGTTGATCCACAGCGCTATCGGGATCCCGATGCCCGATGGCGCTGTCATCAGTGTGCGTCCCCGCGAGGCTGCAGCTCTACTCCCCGTCACCCGCAGCTCTACTCCCCGTCCCCCGTCCCCCGCAGCTCTACTCCCTGTCCCGTTAACGCTCAGGGAGCGGGGAACAGAAAGTAGAGCATCGGGCGCAGGTTACGTTATTCGCATAGTGCTGCGCATGCGCAGTACTACTTTACCTGCGCCCGATGCTCTACTTTCTGTTCCCCGCTCCCTGAGCGTTAAAGGGACGGGGAGTAGAGCTGCAGGGGTGGGGCGCTCACTGATGACAGCGCCATCGGGCATAGGAATCCCCATAGCGCTGTGGATCGCTCCCTGAGCGTTAACAGGGGACGGGGAGTAGAGCTGCAGGGGATGGGGAGTACAGCTGCGGGGGGCGGGGAGTAGAGCTGCGGGCGTGGGGCGCTCGCGGGGACGCACACTGATGACAGCGCCATGGGGCATAGGGATCCCGATAGCGCTGTGGATCAACAGTACATGTAATAATAGAGTAAATGTATATGAGGCAGCCATATGAGCTGCGTACATGTGTGAACTTCTGTCGGGCCACAGAGGCCATGAGAGCTCCGTGCAGCTTCAGCTATCACAGGGAGAGTAGATCCTCTCCCTGTGAAAGCCAAACTGACACTGCTGTGCGCATCGATGCGTGACGTTTAAATATGTCACGTGACAAGAGTGAGCCAATAGGATGTGATGGAGGCGGACCCTCTCATTCTATGGCAAATCTCATTCTACGGCAATGCAGTGGCGTTCCAGGGGTGGCTCCAACTTTCTGATGTACAGAGCCTCTAAAGTTTTGGTGTCCTGTCGCACCTCGTATGGCAGCAGCTTCGGCCCATATCTCTCCATTCTCTGGGCCCTCAACCCTTCCAAAATCTTGGCCACCTGAGCGTCTCTTCTGGTCCTCTTGGACTGGGCCAGAGGGACTGGGGAATGGAACTTCCCATGCAGGGGAAGAAGGCGCTCCCTCATGTATCGAATCGGTCCAGGCTCATTGCCAAACAGCCACTTAGGTAATGGTGGTGACTTAGGGTGTACATAAGACTTCTGGGCCTGGGGTTTTTTGCTCTGGGCTAGGGGTAGAAGGAGGGGTAGAGAAAGCGGCCTCAGCTGGGGTACTCACTTCTGAATCCTCATTGTGAATATCGGCCCAGAACCCCCAGGTCTGATGGTGAGGGGACAGCCTCACAGGCAATGATGCACAAGAAGATGCCGGCATTCCCTACTCTGAGGTTGGTGGCCAGTCTCCATCGTCCTTGGGCAGTGGGACTTGGTAGCAGGCCTTTTTGGCCACAAGGGAAATGCACTGTAAACGATCTGCCAGCTCCTGAAACATTTGTGCCGCGGCAAGATTCTGGGCCTCCGGCGCCATCTTGAGACTCTCTGCACGTGTGCTTGCCTGCTCTGCCATGTTGCTCCTCTGACTGACTTCTGGTAAACTGGGAGGATCCGGCAGTGCTGCTCCTTTTTTGCAGGCTTCCGGAAAATGGCCGCCGGCCGGAAGTGTGTCAGCGGTGCAGCTTCCACTCCCCCGGCAACAAGGGGCGGATCTTCACAGTTCCACTTCGGCATGGATACAGCAACATGGTTTCCACGCCCCGGGTTGGGACGCTGACCAGCGCAGGACATTTTTGCGCGCTTCTCTGGCACATCTTTAACCCTTGAGGGTACAGGCAATACTTGGCAATGTAACATAGCTTCAGACCTAATCTTGCACATGGTTGACACAGTGCTTTTCTTCAGCTCCCCCTCTATTTCAGCGCCGCGAGTAAAACACTTTTCATTCGCAAAGTCCCATACACTTTCTGGCGCAGACTTAAATTGCATCGGCATGCGGTTTTTGCAGACAATATTGGACACAGTTCAAGTAGGGGAGGACTTGTGGCATAAGGCGCACACCCATATCCTGTTCGTCGGATGCCAAAAGTTGTGGTAGCGGGGTGTGATGAGGGCAGATGTTGTTACCCTAGGGGCAGATGGCATTAACCCCTTGTATTCGTGATGCCAGGGCGTGGTTTATCCTCTATACCACCCAAAGGTATACCGCTGGATCCTGGACTAAGCACAGGGACAAAAAGACTCTGACGCCAAGTTACGGATCACGGTAGCTTTACTGAGGGTAGACAGTTGGTAAAGTCTATACAGTTCAGCCAGGGCCCAAGGGAGTGACCAGTGATGCAGAGACCTTAAGGGCTTGCTGGGACTTGTAGTAGGACTGGACAACTGAATGCAGACCATGCTGCCTTGACAGATGGAACTGACTTGACTTGACTCATAAAGCTGTGACTTTATCTTACTTGACTTGATGGTGGCTTCAGGACTGGACTTTGAGGTCTCCAACGCTCTGGACACACAGACTAGACAAGACTGCACTGGACCTCAGCAGAAGAGAGAGAAGCTCCACCCAGGGCTTATATGGGGGAGACTAGCAGGGAGCCCATTGGTCACTCTTGGGATCACCTGGTCATTGGTACCTCCTGGGTAACAATCACATGACATAACTCTTAAAGATACAAAACATTTTATAATACAATACACTGCAGAACATATGTTCAGGGGGAACTGTTTTCTTTATATTATAGATTTCGAAGCATTTGTGACTCTGTGGAATGACCTGAACCACCTACCTGGCCTTTATTCTTTAAATACATATATGCAACCTTAAGATTGTTAGATGTCCTCAATAAATGTATTTATTCTTTGAACACACATTTATTGCAGTATATATCTTTATATAAAAATAATTTTTATATATCTTTTATTTATATATATATATATATATATATATATATATATATATATATATATATTTGTACACTTCTCACATCCTATACTCTTCAGCCATAACTCACTATCATTTTTTTTTAAATATCCTTTCTTTAAAATATTTTAAAAAAATATTTTCACACCTGAATGACACATTTTCTTTTCCAATTTGAAACTTATTTTTATTTATTTTTTACATATTTTTGTTTGACTGATAATTCACAATGGTCGTCTTTGTACAATATATACACATCCTCATTGTTCTAACTTACACTCTGTGACTTCATAATACACATACACAATTTATTTCTTTATTTGCACCTGGTCTTTATCACTTCCCCTTAAAGGGGTACTCCGCTACTTAGCGTTTGTAACAAACTGAGCCAGTGTCGGGAGCTCGTGACCTCATAGCCCCGCCCCCTCATGATGTCCTGTCCCGCCCCCTCAATGCAAGTCTATGGGAGGGGGCGTGACGGCTGTCACGCCCCCTCCCATAGACTTGCATTGAGGGGGCGGGACAGGACGTCATGAGGGGCGGGGCTATGGCATCACAAGCTCCCGGCTCCAGCGTTCAGAACAGTTTGTTACAAACGCTGAGCAGCAGAGTACCCCTTTAATGCTAGTTTTTATTATTAATTTAGCGGTCCATTAGACACAACATCACGTAATTTTTTATGTCTCAGGTCTGCTCTCTCACACATATTATTTTTACATGTACATTTATGTTAAAGTGGTACTCCGGTGGAATTATTATTATTATAATTTTTTTTTTTTAAATCAACTGGTGCCAGAAAGTTAAACAGATTTGTAAAATTACATGTATTAAAAATAATCTTAATCCTTCCAGTACTTATTAGCTGCTGAATACCACAGAGGAAATTCTTTTCTTTTTGGAACACAGAGCTCTCTGCTGACATCACGAGCACAGTGCTCTCTGCTGACATCTCTGGGAGAAAATCCCCATAGAAAACATATGCTGCTCTGGACAGTTCCTAAAATAGACAGAGATGTCAGCAGAGAGCACTGTGCTCGTGATGTCAGCAGAGAGCTCTGTGTTCCAAAAAGAAAATAATTTCCTCTGTAGTATTCAGCAGCTAATAAGTACTGGAAGGATTAAAATTTTTGAATAGAAGTAATTAACAAATCTGTTTAACTTTCTGGCACCAGTTGATATAAAAAAAAAATAAAAAAAAAGTTTTCCACCGGCGTACCCCTTTAATAAGACATTGTAGTATATATATATATATATATATATATATATATATATATATATATATACGTATTATCCTACATATCCAGCATTCCTTTTATACATTTGCCTTTACCCAATATGGCTGCATTAGCTGTATTATACGGTTCGCGCACGCACATACATTCAGTATACTCTTTCCCACACTTTAGCCCTTACTCATCACGGCCGTGCTAGCTGCATTACGCGGTCTGAGCATGCGCAGACAGTGATGCAGAGCCACCAGTGATGACGCGCCTGACTCGCGCATACCATTGGCCACGCAGCCGTTAGATACTGATGATGGAAATGGGGACATAGGAACACGGAAGCAGCGCGCTCGCTGGGCAGCCGGTAGGTTGCCCTTGACAACAGTGTCCATTTTAGGACATTGTCAGTCGTCAGCCATAACTCCGGCGTCCTGCCTCCTCCCTCGGGCCAATCTCTGTCAGACATCAGCCGCTACTCTCTCCTCCTTCATGTGTCATCCTAAAGTCTCTCATCCGAAACTCCGTCATCCCTCAGACGAAAAACTTTCCTGCAGTGTATTAGAGCGGAGTCAGTGTCGCCTCTCTGCTCTACGGGTTCTGCTGTACACACTATTCAATGTTGCCTCTGCTATACCGACTCTGTAGAACACGTAGTGTCTGTAGTACACGTGCAAGTTTCACAGTTTTGACTCTGCTATACGTGCTGCGCAGCGTCGGCTCTGCTATGCGGCAGGAAGTTCGAAGTTCCATCTGAGAATTGTCTGAGGCATGACGGCGTTTTTGACCAGGGAGTTTTGGATGACGGAGGAGGGAGTTGTGGCTGAAGGATGATGCCGATTGGTGTGAGGGAGGAGGCGGGACGCCGTTTCACCTGACGGAGGACGGAGTTACAGCTGACGACTGACAATGTCCTAAAATGGACACCGTACTTGACAACCCCAGAGTCTGTTTACATATACCTCGATTTTATTAACACAGACTGCGCACAATTCACTCATTATGCATTTCTGCACTGAATTATGTAATTTATGATCTATGAATTTTAATGCATTGTTCACTTTACATTGATGGATACACAGTATGTGTTATTGTCTATGGCCACCATTATTGGCGTATACATTTTATTGTATTTTATCTTGATTGATTGGTCATCACTGATAAATTATGGCACTTGAGATAGATAGATATGAGATAGATATAATATAGATAGATAAGAATGATAGATAGATATAATATAGATAGATGAATAGGACAGATTAATAGATAGGTAGATATAATATAGATAGATAAGACAGATTAATAGATAGATAGATATAATATAGATAGATACAACAGATTAATAGATATGTAGATATAATATAGATAGATACAACAGATTAATAGATATGTAGATATAATATAGATAGATAAATAGGACAGATTAATAGATATGTAGATATAATATAGATAGATACAACAGATTAATAGATATGTAGATATAATATAGATAGATAAATAGGACAGATTAATAGATATGTAGATATAATATAGATAGATACAACAGATTAATAGATATGTAGATATAATATAGATGACACTGTACAGATACGTGTAAGAATAAATTCTGGATATTACAATAACTGTGCATAGAGTGACACCTAGTGGTTGTATTTGCAGTGACATTGTGGTCTGACTCATTATACAGCAGAATATATACACTATATCAATGTGATGCCTTGGTTGGAATTTATAAAGTTTCTGGAAATGGGGAGTAGGGTTTTTCCTATGTTAGAAAAAGAGAAATAAACCTTTCTGTAACTCCTGAGGCTGATTTCACACGGTCATTCGCAGTGTCCATCGAATTAAACACGAGGACTCCCCAACATATACATATGGCATTAGTCTCCTGGGGAAATCCATCATAGTTTGTCTTCCATGTTAAAAAGGAATGAATACCACATGATGTAAAAAATGTAATTTATTTATCTTCAACTATGATATAATAAAGTGAGTGTCATTCCATCCAGCAGCCCTGAAGTATATTATATATGTATATTATGTGAGCGGGTCGGCTTGTCCATTCATATCTATAGATGGAATTTCATATTTGTCGCTCCCTGGCATAGATGTTAAACCAGAGATCAAAATCTTAATTTTCAAGTTATAAAAAAACAAAAAACAAAAAAACACAGCAATACAAAATGGATTTTTGGTTAGAATTTTCCATGACACCTTTGGTGCTGTATTGTGGCATGAAAGTGTCAGGAAAGGATAAAGTGCAGATTGCATCATTGTGCTAACACATTGTAACAGTTTTAGACAGTTTTGATTGTCTATTGTTCGAGAGAGACTCCTGCAGACGATCAGAGGTGAGAGAGACTCCTGCAGACGATCAGAGGTGAGAGAGACTCCTGCAGACGATCAGAGATGATAGAGACTCCTGCAGCCGATCAGAGATGATAGAGACTCCTGCAGCCGATCAGAGGTGATAGAGACTCCTGGAGCCGATCAGAGATGATAGAGACTCCTGCAGCCGATCAGAGGTGATAGAGACTCCTGCAGCCGATCAGAGATGAGAGAGATTCCTGTAGCCGATCAGAGGGGAGAGAGACTCCTGCAGCCGATCAGAGATGATAGAGACTCCTGTAGCCGATCAGAGGTGAGAGAGACTCCTGCAGCCGATCAGAGATGATAGAGACTCCTGCAGCCGATCAGAGATGATAGAGACTCCTGGAGCCGATCAGAGATGATAGAGACTCCTGGAGCCGATCAGAGATGATAGAGACTCCTGCAGCCGATCAGAGATGATAGAGACTCCTGCAGCCGATCAGAGATGAGAGAGATTCCTGTAGCCGATCAGAGGTGAGAGCGCCCCCTGCAGCCAATCAGAGATGAGAGAGATTTCTGTAGCCGATCAGAAACCATAGAGACTCCTGAAGCCGATCAGAGATGATAGAGACTCCTGCAGCCGATCATAGATGATAGAGACTCCTGTAGCCGATCAGAGATGATAGAGACTCCTGGAGCCGATCAGAGGTGAGAGAGACTCCTGTAGCCGATCAGAGATGATAGAGACTCCTGCAGCCGATCAGAGATGATAGAGACTCCTGCAGCCGATCAGAGATGATAGAGACTCCTGCAGCCGATCAGAGATGACAGAGACTACTGCAGCCAATCAGAGTTGAGAGAGACTCCTGGAGCCGATCAGAGATGATAGAGACTCCTGCAGCCAATCAGAGATACACGAGACTCCTGGAGCCGATCAGAGATGAAAGCGCCCCCTGCAGTTGATCAGAGATGAGAGCGATATAGATGCTGAGGATTCACAAAGGAAAGAATAGGTACCAGACAAACCAATACAGGGACACCCTGCCAGATGATCCGTGGTTGAGGATGATTTTCTTATCCTTGAATGTTTCAGAGACGGGTAAAGATTGAGGATGGATAAAGATTATTTGAAGCTGAATTCGTCCCTCCTGGAGGAAGCGGAGATAAGACAGTCCTTTGAGGATTTTCTTCAGAGTCAGGTACCTTTACTGGGCCTATGTAGTAGTAAGTCAGAGTGGTGGGAGATATTCAAGAAGCAGATTGCGGGGTTCTTCCGCCAGCTCTCGAGCCTCAGGTCCCTGAATAGGTATCGCTTGTATCAGGGTCTGAGGAGGAAACTCGAGCTGATGAGGTGTCAGTACGATAGGTAGATAAATGATCTTTGGTTTTTGAGAGGGATTGTCAGTGAGTAGTAAAGTCATTTCATACCTGATCGATAGTACGGGATCTCTGAATCGGTCCAGATCAGGGATCCTGGAAGTCGTCAGATCCTTCTACTCGCACCTCTTGGGAAGGAAGGATCTAGATCGAGACGGGATGTCGGCTTTCCTGGCTGAAACCATTCCTGAGCCAGGGGTAGACCCCTCTCTTGGTGTTTTGGCAGAAGAAATCAGGGAAGAGGAAGTGAGACTGGCGATCGAGGGGCTCGCCCCCAAGAAGTCGCCAGGTCCGGATGGCTTAACATCCGAGTGGTACAGGACCTTTAAGGAGTCTTTAGCTCCCCTCTTGACTGAGGTATTCAATGAGTGTCTCTCCTCGGGCACTTTGACTAGGTCAATGAGGAGGTCAGCCCTGATTCTTCTCTCAAAGGGTAAAGATCCTAGCAGTATTGAGAATTGGAGGCCCATAGCTCTTCTCAATACGGACAGGAAGCTTCTGGCTAAGATACTGTTTAATCGGCTGATGAAGTTTGCTCCTTTCGGGGACTCAGCACTGCTCTGTTCCAGGCCGCAGCACCTTAAGTGCTGTCCTTAGTGTTAGGGAGGCAGTGGAGCAGACAGGGGCCTAGCTAGAAACCACAGGGCCCCGGTGCAAAAATTTTCCCAGGGCCCCCCTATCACCTGACGACCTGCTTCCCCAATCCCGGGCGACCCCTTACTCAAAGATATCAGTGACTACAGCACTGATGGGACAGAGTCAGGATAATACACAACTATATAATTGACTAACAGGCAGGGCCGGACAGACAAAACATAGGCCCAGGCATTTAAGAATAAGCAGCCTATTTTTCTAGTGGGGGTCCAACTGTTGGGACCCCCACCTATCACCTTGGTTCCAGTTGCTCTCCAGCTGTTGTAAAGCTATAACTCCCATCATGTCTGGAGCCTAAGGCATTAAAGGAGTTGTAGTTTTGCAATAGCTGGAGAGCCACAGATTAGGCTACATCGTCAACTGTCATCACTGCAGAACTAACAAGTGACTACAGCTCTGATGGGACAGTCAGGAGAATACACAATGATATCAGTGACCTGAGTGACGTCTTCTCTGTTGTCTTTTCTTTTTCTTCTCCATCTGGTCCAGACGTCAGGACGTCTTCCAGCTTCATCTTCTCTCCAGAGTCTGACACCCGGACATCATAGGCTCCTCACTTTGTCAGTAGATTCTCATCCTTTGTATGAAGACAATAATCATTATTATTCTGCTAAATACTGCACCCCCTCAATATAATACTGCCACCTCCTGTACCCCCTGAATATAATACTGCCACCTACTGTACCCCCTGAATATAAAACTACCATCAACTGTACCCCCTGAATATAAAACTACCATCAACTGTACCCCCTGAATATAATACTGCCTCCTACTGTACCCCCTGAATATAATACTGCCAACCACTGTGCCCCTGCATATAAAACTACCTTCCACTGTACCCCTTGAATATAATACTGCCACCCACTGCACCCCCTGAATATAATACTGCTATCTTCTGTACCCCCTGAATATAATACTGCCACCTACTGTACCCCCTGAATATAATACTGCCACACACTGTCTCCCCTGAATATAATACTGCCACACACTGTATCCCCTGAATATAATACTGCCACATACTGTGTCCCCTGAATATAATACTGCCACACTCTGTGCCCCCTTAATATAATACTGCCACACACTGTATCCCCTGAATAAAATACTGCCACACACTGTGTCCCCTGAATATAATACTGCCACACACTGTATCCCCTAAAAATAATACTGCCACACACTGTATCCCCTGAATATAACACTACCACACACTGTACCTCCTGAATATTACACTGCCACCAGCTGTACGCCCTGAATATAATACTGCCACCTACTGTTCCCCCTGAATATAATACTGCTGTAACGCTGAGCGCTCCGGGTCCCGCGGCTTCCCCGAAGCGCTAGCGGCATTTGGCCTGTAGCAGCGCTCCAGTCACCGTCCCTGACCGGGAGCGCTGTCCCCCTGCCTGCGGCGGGGATGCGATCCACGTGGTGGGAGGTCCACGCCCGCGGGTCGCATCCCGAGTCACTTACCAGTCGGGTCCTGCTCTGTCTTCCTCCTGGCGTGCGCGGCCCCGCTCCCTAGGGCGCACGTGCACGCCGGCTCACTGAAATTTAAAGGCCCAGTGCACCACTAATTGGTGCCTAGTCTAATCAAGTTAAAATGCATAAATACTCACTTCCTCTTCCTCCCCTTGCCGGATCTTGTTGCCTTGTGCCCTGAGAAAGCGTTTTATGTATTGCCTAGCCTGTGTATCTGACCTTCTGCCGTTGCCCCTGACTACGAACCATTGCCGCCTGTCCTGACCTTCTTCTACGTCTGACCTTGCCTTTGCCTTGTCCTTTGTACCACGCCTGTCTCAGTGGCCAGAGGGGTCGAGTCGCTACTGGGGTTATTTACATTTGACCGCTAAGCGGTCACTAAGACCCTATATTTCCCACCCGATATAAAACTTAACGTTTATTGAGCCAAGATTAAAATAACCTCACACATATTGATCAATAATCCATTGATTGGCATGACACTGCATGCTATCTTAATTGAATTGAAAAGATAGATTGTGGCTGCAGTCCACAATCTACGGTGTGAGACAATTAAAATTCTAACACATTGCCCGCCCGCCCGCCCGACGTTTCGCCACAGGCTGTGGCTTTATCAAGGCCTAAGAGGCAAATGCCTCTTAGCCCTTGATAAAGCCACAGCCTGTGGCGAAACGTCGGGCGGGCGGGCAATGTGTTAGAATTTTAATTGTCTCACACCGTAGATTGTGGACTGCAGCCACAATCTATCTTTTCAATTCAATTAAGATAGCATGCAGTGTCATGCCAATCAATGGATTATTGATCAATATGTGTGAGGTTATTTTAATCTTGGCTCAATAAACGTTAAGTTTTATATCGGGTGGGAAATATAGGGTCTTAGTGACCGCTTAGCGGTCAAATGTAAATAATATTGGATTAACCCTCCACTCATAGGTCCCTTTTGTTGCATTGAGTTGCTACTGGGGGACACGATCTTGTAGTTACCGCCGCAGCAAATCCATCCCGCTTTGCGGCGGGTTCTGGTGAAGACCAGTAAATACTTAGAACCGATCCCTCAGTACGACCCGCGCCATCGCCTCTCTGGCACAGAGGATCCACCTCCAGTGTCCTCACCAGCCGCTAGTTCAGATCCTGACAACTGCCACACACTGTATCCCCTGAATATAATACTGCCACACACTGTATCCCCTGAAAATAAAACTATCATACACTGTACCTCCTGAATATTAAACTGCCACCCACTGTACCGCCTGAATATAATACTGACACCTACTGTTCCCCCTGAATATAGAATTGCCACCTCCTGTTCCCTCTGAACAAAATATTGCCACCTACTGTTAGCCCTGAATATAATCCTGCCACCTACAGTGCTCTCTGAATATAATATTGCCACATACTATTCCCTTTGAATACAATCCTGCCACACACTGTACTCCCTGAATACAATCCTGCCACACAATGTACTCTCTGAATATAATACTACCACACACCGTACCCTCTTAATATAACACTGCCACACGGTGCCCATGAACTTAAAACTGCCACCCACTGTACCCCTGAATATAATACTTCCACAAACTGTACCCCTGAATATAATACTTCCACACACTGTGCCCCTGAATATAAACCCTAAAAAATAAGCATGTAATACGCTGTACCCTCTGAATATAACCCTGACACACACTACCTTCCAAATATAATAATCCCTCCATAATAATAATACTAAGGGTGCATTCACACCACGTTTTTGCAATACAGTTCCCGTATACGTTTTCTATGTGAAAACTGGATGGAACCATTTTGGAAACCATATGCATTGACTCTCCATTGAAAACCGTACGCCAAAAGATGCATCAGGTTGTGTCCGTTTTGCATCCTGTACGGTTTTGTCAGGTTTTTTTCCTGTACCCAAAACTGCAGCCTACCACGGTTTTAGGTCCGGTTGAAAAACTGTATTAAACTGTATATGTTTTTTTTTTTAACATGGGAGTCAATGGGAACCCATGTCAATGGGTGCCGCCTCCAGATCTCCCAGCATAATACATCTCCACAAGTCATACATACATCTTGCTTACACACATTATTCATACACACATCACTCATACATCATACATACAGTACACACACATCATTCATACATCATACATACAGTACACACACATCATTCATACATCATATATACAGTACATACACACATCATTCATACATCATATATACAGTACATACACACATCATTCATACATCATATATACAGTACATACACACATCATTCATACATCATACATACAGTACATACACACATCATTCATACATCATATATACAGTAAATACACACATATCATTCATACATCATACATACAGTATATACACACATCATTCATACATCATACATACAGTACATACACACACATCATACATACACACACCACTCCCCCACATGCATAATACATACATACACACACATCATACATACACATTATACATACACACATCATACATAAACACATCATATACACCTCCAGATCCCCCCGCATAATACATCTCCACACATCATACATACATCCTTCTAACTTACACACATCTTCACACATCATACATACATACATGTTGCTTACACACATCATTCATACACACACATCATTCATACACCATACATACAGTACATACACACATCATACATACACCATACATACAGTACATACACACACATCATACATACACCATACATACAGTACATACACACATCATTCATACACCATACATACAGTACATACACACACATCATACATACACCATACATACAGTACATACACACACATCATACATACATACACCATACATACAGTACATACACACATCATTCATACACCATACATACAGTACATACACACACATCATACATACACCATACATACAGTACACACACACACATCATACATACACCACACATACAGTACATACACACACATCATACATACACACTCTGCCTCTGGACCCCAAATATAACCTCCCCCTCTGGACCCGAAATCAACACGTACCACAGCCCCCCATCCCCCCTCCCCTCCAGACCCGAAATTAACACCGACCCGACCCCCCTTCCTGCCCCGGACCCAAAATTAAGCCCCAGCAACCCGACCACCTGGCTACCCCCGACGCTCCACCGAACCCCAAATTAAGCCCCCCGCCACTCCTCCAGACCCAAAATTTAATTAACCCCTCCTCACTCACCTGTGGCCGCCATGAACTTCTGCGAGGAGACCTGCTGGTGATCCGATCCCTCCTCTGCGCTCACTCCTAGGCCGTTGCTGCAGGCATTAGGAGCGTGTCTGCATACGGTGAGGGGAGGAGGGGGTGTACGTCTCGGCAACATTATGGTGTGTGCTTAGGGGTTGTGGTAGAAGGGGGTGGGGGGGTTTGAAGCTAGCGCCGCACCTGGTACTGGTAGCCAAACTCAAAAAACACCCCAAAGGGGGAATGAGGGGTCCTGAGACACAATAACTACAAACCCCAGGGCCCGAAGCTCAGGAGTCACTAACTCCCCTCTTAAATAATCCCCTAAAATATAACTTTTATTGGTATAATAAAATATTCCCACTCAATTAGTTAAAAAATAAGTGTCAGAGTGTTGCTTGGACGATGTAAAGTAACCAGTAGGGGACCCCCTATCAGACAGGGGGTCCCCTACTGGTTACTTTACATCGTCCAAGCAACACTCTGACACTTATTTTTTAACTAATTGAGTGGGAATATTTTATTATACCAATAAAAGTTATATTTTAGGGGATTATTTAAGAGGGGAGTTAGTGACTCCTGGGCTTCGGCCCTGGGGTTTGTAGTTATTGTGGTACTGGTAGCGCCGCTGCCACAAGCCTCCCCTTCAGGCGTGGGGCTTCGGCGGGGGAGGGGAGGGGCAGGGGGTTTGAGGCTAGCGCCGGGCCTTGTACTGGCAGCGCCGCTGCCGCAGCGTCTGCGGTGACAAGCCTCCCCTTCAGGCCTGGGACTTCGGCGGGGGAGGGGAGGGGCAGGGGGTTTGAGGCTAGCGCTGGGCCTTGAACTGGCAGCGCCGCTGCCGCAGCGTCTGCGGTGACAAGCCTCCCCTTCAGGCCCAGGATCTCGGATTTTGACTGAGGGCCAAAAGTGCGGCTATAGTATAGTATAGTGGCAGGGGGCCCGGTCAAGATGGCGACCTTTGCGCCTCTATAGCTACGCCACTGGGAGCAGAGTAGTGCGGGTCTCTGGAAGGGGTACTTGCTGTCCCTGGATCAGGCTAAAGCATTTGATTGGGGGAACCACGAGTACCTATGGTCCATCCTCCTGAGATATGACTTACCATGTGCTTTTGTTAATTGGCTTAAGATCTTGTATACAGGGGCAGAGAGTTTCCCTCTGGTAAAGGGTGGTCTGGCCACTGTTTTGAGGTCAGGGTTGTCCTTTGAGCCCGCTCTTACACGTCTTCGCAATCGATCCCTTCGTCCGGAGGGTAGATTGTGGGCCGTTGACTGGAGTCGGGATGAGTCTGGCGGAGCCGGATGTCGCCCAGAGAGTGGTGGCATACGCTTATGATGTCACCATTTTCGTGTCCTCGAGAAAGAGGAGGTTGTTGTGGTGATGTTGGAGGTGGAACGCTATTCGGAGGCATCCGGGTCTAAGATCAACTGGGATAAGTGTGAGAGTCTCTGGCTGGGAGGGGGAGATCCCACGTTTGATCTTCCGGATAACCTTCCAGGGCCCCAAGAGTCAGCAAAAGTCTTAGGCATCACATTCCATCGGGATGATTATCCCACCAAAAACTGGGACGGTAAGCTCCAAGATGCCACTCAGAAGGTGAACCAGTGGAAGGGTTGGTCTATGACCTTCAGGGAAAGGGTACAGAAATCGTACCTGCTCCCCTTGTTTATCTATCCGGGCAGCGTATGTGTGATGGCCCAGTACAGGAGTTATACCCCTGTACCCTTGCTGCCCTGTCAGGCAAACTCCCTGCAGTGTCCCCTGGGCCCCCGACACCTGTCACCTTATGTATATATATTTTCTGCCATGTGTTATACTGTAAAATGTATATAAAACTGTTGTTGCTTTAAGAAATGTCAACATGTGATCACAAGTTATCATGTGACTTGTCATGTGAGTGTAACCCCGTGTGGTATCAGTGACCATGTGACCTAAGGGTAACCTATGGGACCCCTCCTAGTCTCCCCCATAAAAGCCCTGGGTGGAGCTAGCTCTTGATTTCCAGTTAAGTCTTTGCTGAGGTCCAGTGCAGTCAAGTCCTAGAGTCTGTCTGGAGTCCATAGGAGCCTCAAGTCCATCCTGCAGCCACAAGTCTACAAGTAACTACAGTCACAGCTTAGTCTGTCTCAAGTCAAGTCAGTCACTGTCATCTATTGTCAAGTCAGCATGGCCTGCACTAAAATTGTCCAAATCTACTGCAAGTCCCAGCAAGCCCTTAACCCCTTAAGGACCCAGCCCATTTTCACCTTAAGGACTCGAGCATTTTTTGCACATCTGACCTCTGTCACTTTAAGCATTAAAGGGGTATTCCGTGCAAAAACTTTTTATCCCCTATCTAAAGGATAAGGGATAAGATGTCTGATCGCGGTGGGCCCGCCGCTGGGACCCCCGCAATCTCCCTGCAGCACCCGCATTTTATGCGGCAGCTGCGTCTCCAGTTCCGAAAACCTCCGAGTTTCCGGGACTGGGGACGTGACGTCACGCCACACCCCCTCCATCAGACATCTTGTCCCTTATCCTTTAGATAGGGGATAAAATGTTTTTGCCCAGAATACCCCTGTAATAACTCCAGGATGCTTTTACTTTTCATTCTGATTCCAAGATTGTTTTTTCTTGACATGTTCTACTCTATGTTAGTGGTAAATTTCTGTTGATACTTGCATAATTTCTTGGTAAAAAAATCCAAAATTTAGCATTTTTATTTTTACTTTGAAACTCTCTGCTTAAGGAAAATGAATATTCCAAATAAATGATATATTGATGCACATATACAAAATGTCTACTTTATGTTTTCATCATAAAATTGACGTGTTTTTACTTTTGGAAGACACCAGAGGGCTTCAAAGTTCAGCAGCAATTTTCCAATTTTTCACAACATTTTCAAAATTTGAATTTTTCAGGGACCAGTTCAGTTTTGAAGTGGATTTGAAGGGCCTTGATATTAGAAATGCCCTATAAATGACCCATTATAAAAACTGCACCCCTCAAAGTATTCAAAATTATATTCAGAAAGTGTGTTAACCCTTTAGGTGTTTCACAGGAATAGCAGCAATGTGAAAGAGAAAATTCAAAATCTTCAAAATTTTTTACACTCGCATGTTCTTGTAGACCCAGTTTTTTAATTTTCACAAGGGGTAAAAGGAGAGACATAACCTTAAAATGTGTGACCCAATTTCTCTTGAGTAAGGAAATACCTAATATGTGGATGTTAAGTGCTCTGTGGGTGCACTAGAGGGCTCAGAAGGGAAAGAGTGACAATGGGATTTTGAAGAGTGAGTTTTTCTTAAATGTTTTTTGGGGGGGCATGTCACATTTAGGAAGCCTATGGTGCCAGAACAGAAACCCCCCTCCCACATGGCATACTATTTTGGAAACTACACCCATCAAGGAACGTAACAAGGGGTACAGTGAGCCTTAACACCCCACAGGTGTTTGACGACTGTTCGTAAAAGTTGGATGTGTAAATTAAATTTTTTTTCACTGAAATGCAGTTTTTCCCCCAAATTTTACAAGAGGTAATAGGAGAAAATGCCCTCCCAAATTTGTAACCCCATCTATTCTAAGTATCGAAATACCCCATATGTGGACATAAAGTGCTCTGCGGGCTCACTACAATGCTCAGAGGCGAAGGAGCCACATTTGGCTTTGTGAAAGCAAATAGTTTTGGGGGGGCATGTCACATTTAGGAAGCCTATGGTACCAGAACAGCAACCCCCCCTCCCCCTCCCACATGGCATACTATTTTGGAAACTACACCCATCAAGGAACGTAACAAGGGGTAAAGTGAGCTTTAACACCCCACAGGTGTTTGACGACTTTTCGTTAAAGTTGGCTGTGTAAATGAAATTTTTTTTCACTAAAATGCATTTTTTTCCCCAAATTTTACAAGAGGTAATAGGAGAAAATGCCCTCCCAAACTTGTAAGCCCATCTCTTCTGAGTATGGAAATACCCTATATGTGGACATAAAGTGCTCTGCGGGCACACTACAATGCTCAGAGGCGAAGGAGCCACATTTGGCTTTTTGAAAGCAAATTGTTTTCGGGGGGCATGTCACATTTAGGAAGGCCCTATGGTACCAGAACAGCAAAAAAAGCCCAACATGACACACTATTTGGGAAACAACACCCCTCAAGGAACGTAACAAGGGGTACAGTGAGCATTTACACCCCACAGGTGTTTGACAAATTTCCGCTAAATTTGGACGTGAAAATGAAAAATTTGATTTTCTTCACAGTAGTGTGGATGTAAAGTGCTCTGCAGGCGAACTACAATGCGCAGAAGAGAAGGTGCACCATTGAGCTTTTGGACAGAGAATTAGTTTGGAATGGAATTTGGGGCATTTGCATGCCACGTGCATTTACAACGCCCCCGATGGTGCCAGAACAGTGGAACCCCCCACATGTGACCCCATTTTGGAAACTACACCCCTCACGGAATGTAATAAAGGGTGCAGTGAGCATTTACACCCCACTAGTGTTTTACAGATCTTTGGAACAGAGGGCTGTGCAAATGAAATATCTAATTTTTCATTTTCATGGACCACTGTTCCAAAAATCTGTCAGACACCTGTGAGGTGTAAATGCTCACTGTACCCCTTGTTACATTCCGTGAGCGGTGTAGTTTCCAAAATGGGGTCACATGTGGGGGGTCCACTGTTCTGGCACCATCGGGGGCTTTGTAAACGCATATGGCCTTCCATTCCCGACACATTCTCTCTCCAAAAGCCCAATGGCGCTCCTTATCTTCTGCGCATTGTAGTGTGCCCACAGAGCACTTTATCCACATATGGATTATTTCCATACCCATTGTGAAAATGAAAAATTTGGGATAACACCAGCATTATAGTAAAAAAAAAAAAAAATTCACATCCAAATTTAACAAAAATTCTTTAAACATCTGTGGGGTGTTAAAGGGGTTATCCAGGAAAAAACTTTTTTTTATATATCAACTGGCTCCAGAAAATTAAACAGATTTGTAAATTACTTCTATTAAAAAATCTTAATCCTTTCAGTACTTATGAGCTTCTGAAGTTTAGGTTGTTCTTTTCTGTCTAAGTAATCTCTGATGACACCTGTCTCGGGAACCGCCCAGTTTAGAAGAGGTTTGCTATGGGAATTTGCTTCTAAACTGGGCGTTTCCCAAGACACGTGTCATCAGAGACTACTTAGACAGAAAAGAACAACCTTAACTTCAGAAGCTCATAAGTACTGAAAGGATTAAGATTTTTTAATAGAAGTAATTTACAAATCTGTTTAACTTTCTAGAACCAGTTGATATATATATATATATATATATATATATATATATATATATATATATATAAAAGTTTTTTCCTGGAATACCCCTTTAACCCCTTAAGGATCGGAGGTTTTTCCGTTTTTGCATTTTCGTTTTTTGCTCCTTGCCTTTAAAAAATCATAACTCTTTCAAATTTACACCTAAAAATCCATATGATGGCTTATTTTTTGCGCCACCAATTCTACTTTGTAATGACGTCAGTCATTTTGCCCAAAAATCTATGGTGAAGCGGGAAACTGAGCAGTCATTCGGCGATCGGACAGCGAGGAGGCAGGTAGGGGCCCTCCCGCTGTCCTGTCTGCTGTTCGGGATGCCGCGATTAGCCGCGGCTATCCCGAACAGCCCGACTGAGCTAGCCGGGAACTTTCACTTTCACTTTTAGCCGCGCGGCTCAGCTTTGAGCGCGCGGCTAAAGGGTTAATAGCGCGCGGCGCCGCGATCGGTGCTGCGCGCTATTAGAGGCGGGTCCCGGCTTCACTATGACGCCAGGGCCCGCCATGATATGACGCGGGGTTACTGTGTAACCCCGCGTTATATCAGAAGAGCAGGACCAAGGACGTACCGGTACGTCCTTGGTCCTTAAGGGGTTAAGGCTCACTATACCCCTTGTTACGTTCCGTGAGGGCTGTAGTTTCCAAAATGGGGTCACATGTGGGGGTTTTTATTTTTTGCATTTATGTCAGAACCGCTGTTCAGCCACCCATGTGCAAATCACCTCAAATGTACATGCCGCTCTCACTCCTGAGCCTTGTTGTGCGCCCACAGATCATTTTATGTTCACATAAAGAAATTGCGTTACAAATTTTAGTTTTTTTTCCCTTTTTTCCCAACACCAGCATGTTAGTGTAAAAAATATTTTTTTTTTACAATAACATGCTGGAGTAGACCCCAACTTTACCTTTTCATAAGGGGTAAAAGGAGAAAAATCCCCCCCAAATTTGTAACGCAATTTCTCCCGAGTACGGAAATACCTCATATGTGACCCTAAACTGTTGCCTTGAAATACGACAGGGCTTTGAAGTGAGAAAGCGCCATGTGCATTTGAGGCCTAAATTAGGGATTTTCATAGGGACGGACCTCCAATACCAAAATTCCCCTACAGCAGTGTTTCCCAAACAGGGTGCCTCAAGCTGTTGCAAAACTCCCAGCATGTCTGGACAGTCAATGGCTGTCCGGCAATACTGGGAGTTGTTGTTTTGAAACAGCTGGAGGCTCCATTTTAGAACTGTGCCGTACCAGATGTTTCTCATGGGGGGAGGGGGGTAAATGTGTATATGTAGTGTTTTACTTTTTATTTTGTGTAGTGTAATGTAGTGTTTTTAGGGTACATTCACATGGGCGGGGGTTTACAGCGAGTTTCCTGCTGGGAGTTTGAACTGCAGTGGAAAATTAGCTGCATCTCAAACTTGCAGCGAGAAACTCACTGTAAACCTGCCCATGTGAATGTACCCTGCAAACCTCCAGCTGTTGAAAAATTACAACTCCCAGCATGCCCTTTGGCTGTCCGTGCATGCTGGGGGCTGAGTGCAGGGACATGCTGGAAAGCATGGACCATTTCCTGCTTCATTGTCCCTTTAATATAGGGGTCTACATCCGGGTGGGCGCTTCCATCGGCTGGAGTCAACTTGCCGGCCTTACCTATCCGGAGTGGGCTTATGGGGCATTCAGGACCCTGGGTGGCCGTGATCGGGGCACTTTGTTTTTAGCTAGCTTTGTACTTAGATTCTCCACATGGAACGCACGGTGTCTAGTATCTACACAGCGGAAAGTCCTCTCAGAGGTGGAGGTCTGTAGGAATATCACCGGTGACCTCGGGAAGATCAGGTCTTTGGAGTATGGCAGTCTTGGTAACAGTAGGGCTTCTCTCCTATGGAGAGGGTTTTCTTTTGATGAGCCCTAGGTACTAGACCTTTTGGGTAGAGTACCCTTGTTTTGGTTAGGGAGAGTGATGTAGGGACAGGGTTAGGGTGATAGAAGGGTTAGTTTATGTTTAGGGATAATGGTAGGGAGAGAGGTAGGGTGGAGTTAGGGAAAGAATGTAAATGTTGTATGTATCAGGTATGTATGTGGTGGGCTAATGCATGTGCACCATAGCTTTTTATTTTGTTTTCAGATGTTAAAGGGGTATTCCAGGCCAAAACTTTTTTTATATATCAACTGGCTCCAGAAAGTTAAACAGATTTGTAAATTACTAGAAGTAAACAAGAAACAACAGTGGCACCGATACCTTAGGCTTCCTAAGACCACGAGATGGAGACGGCGTCCCGCTAGACTGGAAACCCACCCTGGCAGCGGAGGTGCTAGGACAATAAAGACCGTAGTCACTAAATTGTAGTAAATAAAGAAAAAAGGTGTCCTGCACTCACCGCTTCTATCCAGGTAATCCTGCTCCCATCTCGGGTCACGACTCGAACACGGAGGACATGGGTTGTGGAGCGCTCAGAGGCGACTGCCGGCGGTTTCACGCATAGGAATGCGCTTCATCCGGCCTCGTTAACGTCATCGCGCTGTGCGAATTATAAAGGTGCAGCTGGTGAGTCACATGATTCCAGGTGAACTCTCACCCCGTGTTACATTCAAAAGTGAACGGACCGAAAACGCCACATAAGGAAGCAAAAAGCAAGTTAGGTAAGTACATCAATACTAATAGACCTAAATCTGCCCTGAATAAACAAAAATTTATAAAAAAGGGGAAAAATCTAATTTATCATTTAACCCTAACGGCCCCTGTGCGTCAAGGCGCAGTATCCAACGCGCCTCGGCACGCAGGAGCAGACGACGTCTATCTCCTCCAGAAGGGTGACAAGGGATTGTTTCAAGACCTCCAAATTTTAACGTGGTGCAATTTCCACCATGTATGGATTGCATATGCTGAACAAATCTTGGGGAACCACCTCCTTTTCGAACCGAGTACATATGCTCGCGCACTCGGGCCCGGAGTTGTCTCTCGGTTTTTCCAATATAAAAGTGTGTTTGAGGATTTTGTAGCCTATCTTAATGTCAATGCTATGAACATGGTATTTACGAGTGTGTTTGGGGGAGATAGTCTCGAATTTTTGGATCTTAAACTCTATGTGGAGAATAACCAGCTTCTGGCACAAGGCTATAGGAAAGAAGTGGCAAGAAATGCTCTTTTGCATTATAAGAGCTCCCACCCTATTGAAACTAAAAATTCTATTCCGTATAGCCAGCTTTTACGTTTAAAAAGAAATAATAGCAAGCAGTCTGATTATGAGGAACAAGCAGGACACTTACTTACACGCTTTAGACAGCGTCAGTATCCTGATGAAGTATTAGCACGAGCTTACAGGAGAGCTGCAATTAAAAACAGAGAAGATTTACTTATTGATTCAAAAAATAAGAAAAAAGATTTTTCGTCCACCACTGAAGAAAATTCAAAATTCACGTTTGCTTTTAAAAACAGCCCTCTGAATCACGTTATCAAATCTGCCATCACTAAGAACTGGTATCTACTAATGGCAGATCCAGACATTGTGAATACAGCACAAAATAGACCCATAGTTACCTTCAGAAAAAACAAGACTATCGCTGATCTACTGAAGGGTCAGAAGTTGAATAGAGAAGCACATCCCAAGGAGACTTGGTTGTCTGGTATAGCCCCGAAAGGGAATAAGAAGTGCGGCTTCTGTCCTGAATGCCCTCACAACATTAATGCGATTTCTATTAAATTAGGGAGTTATGTTTTTGAAATAAAACACCTCATCACCTGCCGGAGCACCTTCGTTGTATATTTTTTATGTTGTAGTTGCCAATTTTTTTATATTGGAAAAACCGAGAGACAACTCCGGGCCCGAGTGCGTGAGCATATGTACTCGGTTCGAAAAGGAGGTGGTTCCCCAAGATTTGTTCAGCATATGCAATCCATACATGGTGGAAATTGCACCACGTTAAAATTTGGAGGTCTTGAAACAATCCCTTGTCACCCTTCTGGAGGAGATAGACGTCGTCTGCTCCTGCGTGCCGAGGCGCGTTGGATACTGCGCCTTGACACACAGGGGCCGTTAGGGTTAAATGATAAATTAGATTTTTCCCCTTTTTTATAAATTTTTGTTTATTCAGGGCAGATTTAGGTCTATTAGTATTGATGTACTTACCTAACTTGCTTTTTGCTTCCTTATGTGGCGTTTTCGGTCCGTTCACTTTTGAATGTAACACGGGGTGAGAGTTCACCTGGAATCATGTGACTCACCAGCTGCACCTTTATAATTCGCACAGCGCGATGACGTTAACGAGGCCGGATGAAGCGCATTCCTATGCGTGAAACCGCCGGCAGTCGCCTCTGAGCGCTCCACAACCCATGTCCTCCGTGTTCGAGTCGTGACCCGAGATGGGAGCAGGATTACCTGGATAGAAGCGGTGAGTGCAGGACACCTTTTTTCTTTATTTACTACAGATTTGTAAATTACTTCTATAAAAAAAATCTTAATCCTTCCAATAGTTATTAGCTTCTGAAGTTGAGTTGTTGTTTTCTGTCTAACTGCTCTCTGATGACTCACATCCCGGGAGCTGTGCAGTTCCTATGGGGATATTCTCCCATCATGCACAGCTCCCGGGACGTGACATCATCATTGAGCAGTTAGACAGAAAACTTCAGAAGCTAATAACTATTGGAAGGATTAAGACTTTTTAATATAAGTAATTTACAAATCTGTTTAAAGGGGTACTCCGGCGCTTAAACATCTTATCTCCTATCCAAAGGATAGGGGATAAGATGCCTGATCGCGGGAGTCCCGCCGCTGGGGACCCCCGGGATCATGCACGTGGCACCCCGTTTGTAATCAGTGCCTGGAGCGTGTTCGCTCCGGGACTGATTACCGGCGACCGCAGGGCGGGTGGCGTGTGATGTCACACCTCCGCTCCCTTGTGACGTCAAGCTCCGCCCCTCAATGCAAGCCTATGGGAGGGGGCGTGATAGCTATCACGCCCCCTCCCGTAGGCTTGCATTGAGGGGCGGAGCATGACGTCACACGGGGGCGGAGGCGTGACGTCACATGTCGCCCGCCCTGCGGACGACCATAATCAGACCTGGAGCGAACACGCTCCGGGTCTGATTACAAACGGGGTGCCGCGTGGATGATCCCGGGGGTCCCCAGCGGCGGGACTCCCGCGATCAGGCATCTTATCCCCTATCCTTTGGATAGGGGATAAGATGTTTAAGCACCGGAGTACCCCTTTAACTTTCCGGAGCCAGTTGATATATAAAAAAAAGTTTTTGCCTGGAATACCCCTGTAAGGTTATGAAGGGCTTACAGGCACCAAACTTGGGCCTAAAGTGGGCTGTATTGTTTGTTTTATATATGTTATAAAACTGGTAATGGTAAAGTTGGTTGGGAGGAGTTCTAGGTTGGGTGTATTTGTGTTTGTTTTGGTGGACCTGGCATGGGTCAGTTGGGGACTGGACATTGAGGACTATGAACTGTATGGACTCTGACCCATGTACAGGAGGGCGGGTGGTGTGGGTGAAGGGACAGTTTAGAGTAGGTTGTTCTATTGTTTTTGTAGGTGTATTTTCTGTATATTTATAGATGTACATAGTGCATTTAGTTTATATGTATATAGTATGTATAGTATATATAATAATTTGTTTATTTTATATCTTGGTTTATATTATATAGTGTTTATAGCAGAGATAGATGTGGCAGTAGAACCAGTAATTTTTGTAGTAATTTTTCTTTGGTATTTTTGTATCCCGTTGTGAATTTAGTTTTCTTTGGTCTAGGTCTCATAGGTAAAATGTAGTTAAGATATATATATATATATATATATATATATATATGCGTGCGTGTGTGTGTGGTATAGTATTATTAACCCCTTAAGAACGCAGGGCGTATCCATACGCCCACGTTTCAAGTCCTTAGGGACTCAGGGCGTATGGGTACGTCCTGCGTTCTTCTGGCCCCTGCCATTCGCCGTGGAAGGGACCGGACCGGGATGCCTGCTGATAACATTAAGCAGGCATCCCGGCATATCGCCCAGGGGGGTCCTGAGGTCCCCCCATATCGGTGATCGACGCAAATCGCCGGTTACTTCAGACCGGCGATTTGCGGCTATTCCGGGTCAATCGGGTCTCTGGTGACCCGGTGACCTGGAAAAAAAGGGTGAATGGGGCTGTCCAAGACAGCTCCATTCACCCTTACCCAGCAGGAGTGAGGTGGCATGGGTGCCGCCTCACGATCACGTGATTGATCGGTCAGAACGACTGACGAATCATGACCCTGCAGGGCGGTGATCGCGATGGCGATGATGGCAGTGAGTACAGAACTACCTCATATGTGGGCGTTAAGTGCTCTGAGGGTGCACAACATGGCTCAGAAGGGAGAGCGCACTATGTACATTTGAGGTCTAAATTGGTGATTTGCACAGGGATGGCTGATTTTACAGCGGTTCTGACAAACACAAAAAAATAAATACCCACATGTGACCCCATTTTGGAAACTACACCCCCTCACGGAATGTAACTAGGTTATAGTGAGCCTTAATACCCCATAGGTGTTTGACAAATTTTCCTTAAATTTGGATGTGAAAATCACTAAAATGCTGGTGTTACCCTACATTTTTCATTTTCATAAGGGGGAAAAAGCCCCCAAAAATTTGTAACCCCATTTCTTCTGAGTAAGAACATACCCCATATGTGGTTGTAAAGTGCTCTGTGGGCGAACTACAATGCTCAGAAGAGAAGGAGCGCCATTGGACTTTTGGCAAGAGAAGGTGTCTGAAATTGAAGGCCATGTGTGTTTACAAAGCCCTCATGGTGCCAAAACAGTGGACCCCCCACATGTGACCCCATTTTGGAAACTACACCCCTCACGTAATGTAATAAGGGGTATAATGAGCATTTACGCACCACAGGTGTCTGACAGATTTTTGAACAGTGGTCCGTGAAAATGAGAAATTTTATTTTTCATTTGCACAGCCCACTGTTCCAAAGATCTGTCATATGCCAGTGGGATGTAAATGTTCACTGCACGCCTTATTAAATTCTGTGAGGGGTGTAGTTTCCAAAATGGGGTCACATATGGGGGGGGGGTCCACTGTTCTGGCACCACGGGGGGCTTTGTAAACACACATGGCCTCCCACTTCTATTCCAACCAAATTCTCTCACCAAAAGCTCAATGGCGCTCCTTCTCTTGTAGTTCGCCAGCAGAGCAATTTACATCCACATATGGGGTATTTCCATACTCAGAAGAAATGGGGTTACATATTTTGGGGGCTTTTTCTCCAATTACCCCTTGTGAAAATGAAAAATTTGGAGTAACACCAGCATTTTAGTGAAAAAAAACTAATTTTTCATTTTTAAGTCCAACTTTAGCAGACATTTGTCAAGCACCTGTGGGGTGTAAAGGCTCACTGTACCCCTTGTTACATTCCTTGAGGGGTGTAGTTTCCAAAATAGTATGCCATGTGTTTTTTTTGGCGGTTCTGTAACATAGGGGCTTCCTAAATATGACATGCCCCGCAAAAACCATTTCAGCAAAAATTGCTTTCCAAAAGCCAAATGTAACTTCTTCTCTGCTGAGCATTGTAGTGTGCCAGCAGAGCACTTGACGTCCACATATGGGGTATTCCCATACTCAGATGAGATGGGGTTACAAATTTTAGGTGGCATTTTCTCCTATAACCCCTTGTAAAAATGTAAATTTGGGGGAAAACCAGCATTGTAGTGAAAAAAAAAATTTAATTTACACATCCGACTTTAAGGAAAAGTCATCAAATACCTGTGGGGTGATAAGGCTCAGCGGACCACTTGTTACATTCCTTGAGGGGTGTAGTTTCCAAGATAGTATGCCATGTTTTTTTTTTTTTTTTGGCTGTTCTGGCACCATAGGGGCTTCCTAAATGTGACATGTCTCCAAAAAGCCATTTCAGAAAAACGCACTCTCCAAAATCTCATTGTCGCTCCTTCCCTTCTGAGCCTTGTAGTGCACCCACAGAGCACTTGACATCCACATATGAGGTATTTCCTTACTCGAGAGAAATTGGGTTACAAATTTTGGGTGGCTTTTTCTCCTTTTACCCCTTGTAAAATTTCAAAAACTGGGTCTACAAGAACATGCGAGTGTAAAAAATGAAGATTTTGAATCTTCTCCTTTACTTGCTGCTATTCCTGTGAAACACCTAAAGGGTTAACACACTTTCTGAATGTCATTTTGAATACTTTGGGGGGTGCAGTTTTTATAATGGGGTCATTTATGGGGTATTTCTAATAAGAAGACCCCTCAAATTCACTTCAAAACTGAACTGGTCCCTGAAAAATTCTGATTTTGAAAATTTTGTGGAAAATTGGAAAATTGTTGCTGAATTTTGAAGCCCTCTGATCTCTTCCAAAAGTAAAAATATGTCAACGTTATGATGCAAACATAAAGTAGACATATTGTATATGTGAATCAATATATAATTTATTTGGAACATCCATTTTCCTTACAAGCAGAGAGCTTCAAAGTTCGAAAAATGCAAAATTTTCTAAATTTGCATAAAATTTGAGGATTTTTCACCAAGAAAGGATTCAAGTAACAACAAAAATTTACCACTGTGTTAAAGTAGAGTATGTCATGAAAAAATTATATCTCAAAAACAGAATAATCGGTAAAAGCCTCCCAGAGTTATTAATGCATAAAGTGACAGTGGTCAGAATTGCAAAAAAGGGCTGAGTCCTTAAAGGGGTATTCCAGGAAAAAACTTTTTTTTTTTTTTTTTGGATCAACTGGCTCCAGAAAGTTTAACAGATTTGTAAATTCTATCAAAAAATCTTAATCCTTCCAAAAATTATCAGATGCTGAAGTTGAGTTGTTCTTTTCTGTCTAAGTGCTCTCTGATGACACTTGTCTCGGGAGCTGTCCAGTGTAGAAACAAATTCCCATAGCAAACCTATTCTGCTCTGTGCAGTTCCTATGGGAATTTGCTTCTACTCTGGACAGCTCTGTCAGAGAGCACTTAGACAGAAAAGAACAACTCAACTTCAGCAGCTCATAAGTACTGAAAGGATTAAGATTTTTTTATAGAAGTAATTTACAAATCTGTTTAACTTTCTGGAGCAATGGGATATATATTAAAACTGTTTTTTTTCCTGGATAACCCCTTTAAGGTGAAAAAGGGCTCAGTCCTTAAGGGGATAATGTTTAAAAAAAAAAAGAAAATGGTGTGTAGTGGGAGTGCTTGCTGTGTTTTCTGTTTGTAATATGTGATTTTGCCAAGTTTGGGTGTTTTGAGTTGTAGATTTAATTTTCTTTGTCTCTGTTTCTTAGGATGTAGTAAAGATATGGATATGTGTGTGGCATAGTATTTTTTTTTTATTAATATTGTTATTGTTATTCTCCCCCAAAAAATTTTTTTTGAAAAAAATAAAAAAAATGCTGTGTAGTGAGAGTGCTTGTTGTGTTTTCTGTTTGCAATCTGTGATTTTCCCAAGTCTGGGTGTTTTTGAGTTAAAACTAAATAGTGCTATTTTTATGTTTGTTTTTTGGTAATGCAAATTGAATATGCATGTGAGTGTGTTGTTAGATATTTGGTTATGTACGGTGCAGTTCTAGTATTTCTAGGAAATCTGGGCTGGCCAGTTAGGCAGGATTTATGTTCTTTTATTCTAAATGTAAAGTTTGGGTTTATGTTATTTTATGTTGTTGTTTTCAGGTATGACAAAGTTGTGCTGGTTTTGTGTTTGTTATGATTTATATTTTTCTAATAGAAGATTTACAGGATATAACACAGGATCAGTACAGGATAAGTAATGTAATGTATGTACACAGTGATCTCACCAGCAGAATAGTGAGTGCAGCTCTGGAGTATAATACAGGATATAACTCAGGATCAGTACAGGATAAGTAATGTAATGTATGTACACAGTGACCTCACCAGCAGAATAGTGAGTACAGCTCTGGAGTATAATACAGGATATAACTCAGGATCAGTACAGGATAAGTAATGTAATGTATGTACACAGTGACCTCACCAGCAGAATAGTGAGTACAGCTCTGGAGTATAATACAGGATATAACTCAGGATCAGTACAGGATAAGTAACATAATGTATGTACACAGTGACCTCACCAGCAGAATAGTGAGTGCAGCTCTGGAGTATAATACAGGATATAACTCAGGATCAGTACAGGATAAGTAATGTAATGTATGTACACAGTGACCTCACCAGCAGAATAGTGAGTACAGCTCTGGAGTATAATACAGGATATAACTCAGGATCAGTACAGGATAAGTAATGTAATGTATGTACACAGTGACCTCACCAGCAGAATAGTGAGTACAGCTCTGGAGTATAATACAGGATATAACTCAGGATCAGTACAGGATAAGTAACATAATGTATGTACACAGTGACCTCACCAGCAGAATAGTGAGTGCAGCTCTGGAGTATAATACAGGATATAACTCAGGATCAGTACAGGATAAGTAATGTAATGTATGTACACAGTGACCTCACCAGCAGAAAAGTGAGTACAGCTCTGGAGTATAATACAGGATATAACTCAGGATCAGTACAGGATAAGTAATGTAATGTATGTACACAGTGACCTCACCAGCAGAATAGTGAGTGCAACTCTGGAATATAATTTCATTTTATTCCATATCACAGCTGTGGCATTAGCTGTCTGTGGCCAGAAGGGGGAGCCAGTTCCTCATTTGTGAACTGATTTCTTCCTATAAAAGAGGTTCTTGTGCTGATCTGATGCATTTTAAACCACTTAATCCACATTAGTTTCCGGAGAGAATAATTGAGTGGATTTATGTATAGGAGACCGCACTGTATATTATAGTATAATATTCTGTTCACCACAGGACGGGTGGAGAGGATTCATTGTGTAGATGATAAATGGGTGCGGCGAGCAATCTCTTCTACCAGGAGACAGTGAGGAAGAGATAGGAAGTGTCCAGGGTGCAGGCGAAGAATGGGTTAAATTAAAGTGACCATCACGCCCATGTTACAACGAGCAAGTAGAGATACTGTGCAGTGTCCATATATACAGAATAAGAGCAGATACTGAGGATTACACACAGTATACAGGACAGGAGAAGTGGTAATGTGCAGAGTGTATATATATACCACAAACCTATATAACTATATACACCACAACCTATATACACATCACATACCTATACACACACAGAACATATACCTATACAATTTTTTATATAATATACACACACACAAAAACAATAATCAATAACAAAATAAGAATTTACTCATAATATCCCCCACCTTCCCTATAACCGACACAAAATATAAATCAAATATTATAACCTTATTCATAATACTCTTAATACTCCTAAACATATATACAACCCCCATACAAATACACAACCCCTATACATATATACAACCCTTATACAATATAAAGTCCCTATACATATACAACCCCTATACATATATACAACTCCTATACAACCCCTATACATATATACAACTCCTATACATATACAACCCCCTATACATATATACAACCCCTATACATATATACAACTCCTATACATATACAACCCCCTATACATATATACAACTCCTATACATATACAACCCCCTATACATATATACAACCCCTATACATATGTACAACTCCTATACAACCCCTATACATATATACAACTCCTATACATATACAACCCCTATACATATATACAACTCCTATACATATACAACCCCCTATACATATATACAACTCCTATACATATATACAACTCCTATACATATACAACCCCTATACATATATACAACTCCTATACAACCCCTATACATATATACAACTCCTATACATATACAACCCCCTATACATATATACAACCCCTATACATATATACAACTCCTATACATATACAACCCCCTATACATATATACAACCCCTATACATATGTACAACTCCTATACAACCCCTATACATATATACAACTCCTATACATATACAACCCCTATACATATATACAACTCCTATACATATACAACCCCCTATACATATATACAACTCCTATACATATATACAACTCCTATACATATACAACCCCTATACATATGTACAACTCCTATACAACCCCTATACATATATACAACTCCTATACATATACAACCCCCTATACATATATACAACCCCTATACATATATACAACTCCTATACATATACAACCCCTATACATATATACAACTCCTATACATATACAACCCCCTATACATATATACAACTCCTATACATATATACAACTCCTATACATATACAACCCCTATACATATATACAACCCCTATACATATATACAACTCCTATACATATACAACCCCCTATACATATATACAACTCCTATACATATATACAACTCCTATACATATACAACCCCCTATACATATATACAACCCCTATACATATATACAACTCCTATACATATACAACCCCCTATACATATATACAACCCCTATACATATGTACAGTCCCTACACCATAACACCAACCCCTCAGGGCTCCGGTTCGATGTCTGTAGCCGCCTACTTCTTTTCATCTTTATCAAAACAAAACAAAAGTATCTGGTGACAGCCTCAGCCCATCACCAGGGAGGAGATTACTCGGTCAGGGCACCTTAAAGGAGAACCCCCTCCACAGGTAAGAGGCTGCAAATGCCCCCAACTTTTCATAGTCCAAATAACGAACCTTCACCAGGTCACTGAGAGTGTTCCTACAAACTCGTCCACGGGGAGGATTCTCTGTCTTGTCGACACTAAACACGTTGCCTCGTGCGATACCTGACCACTACACTGACTAAAAATGAAGTGCATCGGTCCCGGACACCCAGATCTTTGAAGGCCCCATAAAGCCACCCAGCATAGGAAAGGGCAGCCAGCCGCGGCCAGCCGATGGAAGCTCCCACCCTTTGATATACCTCTATATTAAAAGGGCACTGAAGCAGGAAGTGGTCCATGTCCTCCAGCACACCCCCACACTCCTCCGGGGGACAACCCTTTTCATCGGAGTTCCTGTACTTCAGATTGCCCCTTACAAACAGCTTACCATGGAAGCCTCGCCAGGCCAAGACCCAAAACTTCAAGGGGATCGTAGGTGAATTTAAAAGAGCCAACCCAATCCCTTGATCCTGACCTGGGCAATCCTTGAGGGCTAGTGGTTTCTGGAAATGAGTCAGCAAGACCCTGTTATCGAGGATTTTCCTCGGCAGAGTTCTTACCTCCCACATCCCCAGCCCCCACCTCCTGATGACCTTTAGAACCAGTGCAGCATAAGTCGGGAGATGCCCGTGTGGCATGCGAAGATTCTTCACTTGACCGCCTCTCTCCCATTCCTGGAAGAAAGGCTGAAACCGTCTCCTGCAAGAGACTACCCACGGAGGAGCCCTCTCTGTCCAGAGGTTTGATATATTGGCCTTTAAAAAGGTATGCACTAGGAATACCACCGGGTTTACCATACCCAACCCGTCTAGTCTCCTCGTATGGTAAGTCACCTCCCTTTTAATTAGGTTCAGTCTGTTCCCCCGCAACATTAGGAAGAACAGACTGTAGACCCGGGCCCAGAGAGGTTCTGGCAAAAGGCTGACATTGTCAAATAGATTAACAACGGGAGCAAGAAAGACCTGATCAAGAAGACCCTTTCCCTAAAGGTCAAAGACATCTTCCAGTCTGCTTTCCCAATTTCGTGTGGGGTAATCCCCGGGACCAAATTCGATGCCCAGATTCTTTGCTGATTCCTGGGGCACAGAGAGGGTGTCCAGGAGACAAAACTCAGGGTCTCCACCTCCCAATCAAAGACTTTTGCACTTGTCCCGGTTAATCTTAGACCCGGATGCCTCCGAGTAGCAATCCACCTCAGACATCACCCACTCCGCCTCTCCTTGCGAAGAGACAAAAATGAAGACGTCATCAGCGTATGCCCCTACCCTTAAGGCAGAATATGGCACTGCTGGGTCCATCCTCACCCCCGCCAACGGTCCCCGATCGATCTTTCGAATGAAGGGGTCGATTGTGAACACATAAAGCAAAGGGCTTAACGGACAGCCTTGATGCACACCAGACTCCACCCCAAAAGGGCGGCCCACCCAACCGTTTACCAATGGAAAAATCTCAGCCCCTGCATACAATGTTCTCAGCCAATCCACAAACCCCCCCGGCAGACCGTATTTCAAAAGAGTAGACCAGAGATATTCGTGATCAACTCGATCAAAAGCCTTTGCCTGGTCCAAGGACAGCAGAAACCCCTTCCTGTAACCAGCCCGACCCTGCTCCATGGCCTCGCGGACACCCAGCAACGCACTAAAAGTGCAATGACTGGGAACAGAGCAGTGCTGGGACCCCGAAAGGAGCTGGGGTGCAAATTTCACCAACATGTTGAAGGGCACTTTTGCCAGAATCTTTCTGTCCACATTGAGAAGCGCTATGGGACACCAATTCTCAATGCGGGACGAGTCTTTACCTTTTGACAGGATGATCAGCGCTGACCTCCTCATTGACTTCGGCAGAGTGCCCGAGGATAGGCACTCATTTATTACTTCAGTCAAGAGGGGAACCAAAGTATCCTTAAATGGACACTGTCACCAACTTTATTTTTGGATATGTTGTAGTACTTATGTACTACAACATATCTCTAATATACTTTTATTTTATTTTTTTTCATTAAAAAGGTTTAATTTACATTTAAAAACCAGCCACTGAAAAAGGACTGATTTTGGAGTGGCAATCAGTCCTTTTTCAGTTAGGCTGCACTCGCTCCCTGCCTGTCAATCAGACAGGCGGGAGCGAGCGCATTGGCCCCCCGGCCACTCCTCCCGCACATCGCTGCCGCCTCGTTGCCACCGCTGTCCCTGCACGCCCGCTGCCGGACTCTGCAGTAACTGCAAGTGTAATGAGGGAACGGGGTATGCGAGGCGGGGGGGGGGGGGGGGGGCAGGGGGTAGGGAACGGGCTATTACCGTAGCGGGGGGGGGGCTAGCAAAAAAAAAAAAATAGGATGGTGGGAGCTACCCTTTAACCCCTTAAGGACCCAGGACGTACTAGAACGTCCTGGCACCCTGGGCTTTAAGGACCCAGGACGTACTAGTACGTCCTGGTGTTTCTCCAGTCTCTGCCGCGCCCCGGGCAGAGATCGGAAGCAGATGCCTGCTGAAATGCTTCAGCAGGCATCCAGGGCAAACGCCGAGGGGGGCCATGTAGGCCCCCCATGTCGGCGATCGCCGCAAATCGCAAGGGAAATCGCCCTTGCGATCTGCGGCGATACCGGGCTGATCGGGTCTCTGGGACCCGACCGCCCGGTAATTTCGCATGATCCCGGCTGTCACAGACAGCCAGGACCATGCTAATGTATAGGAGCGAGGTGGCAAACCTGCCACCTCCTCCTATACCCGGCGATCCGTCGGTTTACTAATCGACCAATCGCAGGGGGGGGCGGTTACTTCTTCCCGTCCTGCCCGGCCCCTTGAAGTCCGGAGAGGACGGGAAGAAGAGGACGTGGCGGGGGACGGGGGAGTGCTGGGGACCGGCCCCGGTACTTACCTCGTCCCTGAAGACCCGGATCCCGGCGAGGAAGAAGGCGGCGGCGGCGATAGGTGAGTTGATCTTCAGCCGCGGTCGGGCCCTTTACAGCAATGCACGTCGCCGTAAAGCGACATGCATTGCTGTAATGGGACCCTGTAAACTACAACTCCCAGCATGCCCAGACAGCCCTTGGCATCTGGGCATGCTGGGAGTTGCAGTTTTGCAACATCTGGAGGTCCACAGTTTGGAGACCACTGTGCCCTTCCAGATGTTGCAAAACTACACATCCTCAGCATGCCCTTACTGTCCAGGCATACTGTGAGTTGTAGTTCTGTAACATCTGGCCCTTCAGATGTTGCAGAACTACAACTCCCAGCATGCCTGGACAGTTTTGGCATACTGGGAGTTGTAGTTTTGCAACATCTGGAGGGCTGCAGCTTGGACACCACTACACAGTGGTCCCCAAACTGTTCTCCTCCAGCTGTTACGTAACCACTACTCCCAATATGCCCTTCGGCTGCCTGGGCATGCTGGGAGTTGTGGTTTTGCAACAACTGGAGGCACACTGGTTGGGAAACATTGTCTGTTTCCTAACTCAGTGTTTCCCAACCCGTGTGCCTCCAGCTGTTGCAAAACTATAACTGCCAGCATGCACTGATAGACTGTGCATGCTGGGAGTTGTAGTTTTGTAACAGCTGGAGGTCCCCCCCCCTGTGAATGTACAGGGTACACTCACATGGGCAGGGGCTTACAGTGAGTATCAGGCTGCAAGTTTGCGATGCAGCAAATTTTGCGCGGCAGCTCAAACTCGTAGTGGGAAACTCGCTGTAACCCCCGCCCGCAAGACTGTACCCTAAAAACACTACACTACACTAACACAAAATAAAATAAAAAGTAAAAAACACTACATATACACATACCCCTACACAGCCCCCTCCCCTCCCCAATAAAAATGAAAAACGTCTGGTACGCCACTGTTTCCAAAATGGAGCCTCCAGCTGTTGCAAAACAACAACTCCCAGTATTGCCGGACAGCCGTTGACTGTCCAAGCATGCTGGGAGTTTTGCAACAGCTGGAGGCACCCTGTTTGGGAATCACTGGCGTAGAATACCCCTATGTCCACCCCTATGCAAATCCCTAATTCAGGCCTCAAATGCGCATGGCGCTCTCACTTTGGAGCCCTGTCGTATTTCAAGGAAACAGTTTAGGGTCACATATGGGGTATCGCCGTACTCGGGAGAAATTGTTACAAATTTTGGGGGGCTTTTTCTCCTTTCACCCCTTATGAAAAGGGGAAGTTGGGGTCTACACCAGCATGTTGGTGTAAAAAAAAAAAAATTTTTACACTAACATGCTGGTGTTGCCCTATACTTTTCATTTTGACAAGAGGTAAAGGGGAAAAAAGCCCCCCAAAATTTGTAATGCAGTTTCTCCCGACTACGGAGATACCCCATATGTGGGCGCAAAATGGTATGCCATTTGGGGGTTATTTTGCTGTCCTGGCACCATAGGGGCTTCCTAAATGCGACATGCCCCCCGAGCAAAATTTGCTCTCAAAAAGCCAAATATGACTCCTTCTCTTCTAAGCATTGTAGTTCGCCCGTAATGCACTTCAGGCCAACTTATGGGGTACCTCCATACTCAGAAGAGATGGGGTTACAAATTTTGGGGGGTATTTTCTGCTATTGACCCTTGCAAAAATGTGAAATTTGGGGGGAAACACACATTTTAGTGAAAATTTTTTTTTTTTTTTTTTACATATGCAAAAGTTGTGAAACACCTGTGGGGTATTAAGGCTCACTTTATTCCTTGTTACGTTCCTCATGGGGTCTAGTTTCCAAAATGGTATGGCATGTGTTTTTTTTTTTTGCTGTTCTGGCACCATAGGGGCTTCCTAAATGCAACATGCCCCCCAAAAACCATTTCTGAAAAACGTACTCTCCAAAATCCCCTTGTCGCTCCTTCGCTTCTGAGCCCTCTACTGCGCCCGCCGAACACTTTACATAGACATATGAGGTATGTGTTTACTCGAGAGAAATTGGGCTACAAATATAAGTAAACATTTTCTCCTTTTACCCCTTGCAAAAATTCAAAAATTGGGTCTACAAGAAAATGCAAGTGTAAAAAATGAAGATTGTGAATTTTCTCCTTCACTTTGCTGCTATTCCTGTGAAACACCTAAAGGGTTAAAACGCTGACTAAATGTCATTTTGAATACTTTGGGGGGTGTGGTTTTTATAATGGGGTCATTTGTGGGGTATTTCTAATATGAAGACCCTTCAAATCCACTTCAAACCTGAACTGGTCCCTGAAAAATAGTGAGTTTGAAAATTTTGTGAAAAATTGGAAAATTGCTGCTGAACTTTGAAGCCCTCTGGTGTCTTCCAAAAGTAAAAACACGTCAATGTTATGATGCAAACATAAAGTAGACATATTGTATTTGTGAATAAAATAAAATAAATATTTGGAATATCCATTTTCCTTACAAGCAGAGAGCTTCAAAGTTAGAAAAATGCTAAATTTTCAAATTTTTCATCAAATTTGGGGATTTTTCACCAAGAAAGGATGCAAGTTACCACAAAATTTTACCACTATGTTAAAGTAGAATATGTCACGAAAAAACAATCTCGGAATCAGAATGATAACTAAAAGCATCACAGAGTTATTAATGTTTAAAGTGACAGTGGTCAGATGTTCAAAAAATGGCCGGGTCCTAAGGTGTAAAATGGCTGGGTCCTTAAGGGGTTAAAGGTCTTATAAAACTCTGATGTTAAGCCATCCGGCCCTGGCGACTTTTTTAGGGCAAGCCTCTCAATCGCCAGCATCACTTCCTCTTCTCTGATCTTCTCTATCAAAACATTAAGAGAGGGGTCTACTCCTGACTGGGAAATGGCATCATCCAGGAAAGCCGACATCGTGCCCCGATCTAGATCCCTCTTCCCCAAGAGGTGCGAGTAAAAGGCTCTGACGACCTAAAGGATCCCTGATCTGGACTTGTTCAGAGATCCTGTACTATCGACCAGGCCGTTCATGATCTTACAATCCACTGACATCTTACAGCTCCGGCAAGGGTCGGGCGAGTGGTACTTCCCAAAATCCCTCTCGAAAACCAAAGATACGTGTCTATCATACTGGCACTTCTTTAGCAAAGATTTCACTCTGGAGATTTCCTCTCGGTCACCTCCAGTCGAGACAAGAACCTCGAGTTTCCTCCTTAGTTCCTGATAGAGGCAATCCCTATTCAGACTCCTAAGGTTCGCAGTCTGGCGCAAGAATCTCGCCGCCCGTTTTTTGAACATCTCCCACCACTCTGATTTAGTACTGCATAAGTCCAGTAATGGTACCTGGCTCTGCAGAAACTCCTCAAAGGACCATCTTATCTCCTTGACTTCCAGGAGAGACAAATTCAGCTTCCACAATCCCCTTCCCATCCTGGGGGTCTCTGAAACATTCAAAGAAAACATAATCAAACAGTGGTCCGAGAGCTCCACCTCAACAACCTGCAAAAGGTGAAGAGACAGACTCCTCCTTCAAAAAAAAAAAAAAAACTATCTATCCTAGACCTAATCTCTCTACCTCTATAGTAAGTGAACCCGCTGTGACCTGGGGTGTGCCGGATGGACATCCACCAGGCGAGACTCACTAGCTATTCTATTCAAGGTGACACTATCGTAATCTAGCCAATCTCTGGAGCCTCCCCGAGACCTTGTGACAGTATTAAAGTCTCTTCAAAGATGACCTGCTGGGTAGTAAAAAGTAGGGGCTTAATCCTCATAAAGAGACTTTTCCGGTCCCACCTAGTCTGTGGACCATAGATGTTTATAAGGCGGAGCTCTTGTCCCTTCATGAGGACGTCTAATACCAGACATCTCCCCATTTCTAGCTCGATTACACGTCTGCATTCTACCTGAGCGGTTTCAAAAAGAACCGCCACCCCGCTATACGGCTCAGCCGCAAGAGACCAGTGAGAGGGCCCATGGCGCCACTCACACTTCGCCTTGTGGATAGCGGTTAGATCTGTTAACCTGGTCTCCTGCAAAAATAAAATGTCGGCCTCAATTCGGCAGAGAAAATAAAAGGCTGCAAATCTTACCGCACCTGACTTTATGCTGGCGACATTAACACTTGTCAGCGTCAACGGGGAGGGTGCCGCCATCATGCGTGATCAAGCTAGACAGCCCTCTTCTTCCCTCCCCCTCCCTTACCCTGAGTGTTATCATCTGATTTCCCCACATTCCCCCTTTTTAAACACACAGACATATCCATATTTTTTAGAGTTTCCCTTTTTTCAAGAGGTCACCTTCTGCCCCTCACGTGGTCCTGGGACAGCCCTCCCCCATCCCCCCCCGTTACCAGAGAAGAAGGCTTGACGCTTCCCGAAGGCTTCACTTCGGACACTGGCACCTCATCCCCGACCTCCTCATCTGAGGAAGAGATGTCATCCCTTAGGACTTGGTACCGGTTAGGGCTATCTACCAGAGGGGAGCCTGGAGATCCTTCCGCTGGTACCTGGACAAGGGTGAGGGGGACTGAATGATCCCACTCCAAAGAAGGGGAATCCTTCTTCCTCTTCTTCCCCCTCTTTTTTCTGGCACCCGATTTTCTCTTATTCTTTAGCCACTCTTTGCTCTCCTCATCCATACTCTCTCCTGGAGAGGGGGTAGCAGTGATGGCCCTTTTCTCCTCCTCCCCTCTATCCAGTCTTCTGGCCTCCTCCTCCAGCTCACCATCCCTCAGGTCCTCAGCAGAATTCACCATCTCAGGGTCAGGTAAAGCTACCTCAGCTGCCACCTGAGGAGCCCCCTCCCTTTCCCTTTGGCATGCCTCCAAATGCCTCAGCCTAGAAGGTGTCATTCTTTTCTTCCTTGGACCAGTAGTCTCCCCGCCTCCGCAGGTACCCTCTCCAGTGGAGTCAGCATCTCGGCTAACCCCAGCTGGAGATTCAACCGCATTGGCAAAAGAGACCGGACAGCGGTTGAAGGGGTGACCGAGGTCACCACACAGGTGACAACGAATGTCCCCACAGGTTGCGACGAAATGTCCTATCCCTCCACGCAGCGCGCACTTCTGGAACCTACATTGTGCTCTGAAGTGTGTTGGGTCACTGCACCTATAGCAGACCTTCAGCTGTCCCTGGTAGAAGACCTGAATCCTGTCCCTCCCCAGAAAAGTCGAGGAGGGAATGTGGGTGACAGAATTGCCTGAAACCTTCAACTTGACCATGGAGGTCCAGGCCCCTGACCAGATACCGAATTCATCCCTGTTCTTCTGGGGAATGCTGACCACCTCTCCATAACGCCCAATCCAGGTCATTATATCTATGCAAGAAAGAGATTTGTTACACATTAATACCGTCACTTTCTTGATGTTATTCTGGCGAGAAATTGCCTGTACAGCAAAATCTCGCCACTCGGGTTCTATCTTTGCCAGCTCGTACCGAGACTAAAAGAGCTCGAGCCCTTCGGCCCGGATGAAACTGACATCGAAAAATGGGGCACCATGAGGATGTATCAGGGCAAAGATGACACCTGCCGTGAAATCCATCTTGAGGAGGAGCTCTACCACCATTGTCCTGTTTGGACAAGTATGATTGCCCCTCCACCTAAGATGGACCACATTCCTCCTGGTAACCCTAGACCCCGCTGTGGGGAGTGACCATGACTCCTCTCCTTTGCTCTCGGAAGGCCCTGAGGCCGTGCCTCTTTATCCAAAAAGACAGTTCTACCTCTGTGCCCTCTACAGTGATTTACCCCCCCCCTCCCCTGCAAGGCCTCCAGAAAGCTTCTCTGAAGGTCACTATTCCTAGGACCAGATGGTGCAGGACTCTCATTTGGGGTTCTGATGGATCCATCACTCTAGCATTAAGACCACTCTCCACAGAATCCATACTCTCCCCCCCTCTTATACTCACATCCCCTCCATCCATCCTCTCATCATCCTTCCCATCCTCCCTCACTCCCTCTCCCCCATTCACACCTCCATTCAGTCCTGGACCAGACCCCTCAGACAGATCCCCCGTATCTACAGTATTTACAGTATGCACAATATTTAAAGATGTGACCTCCGCGTCCTCGGGTGATCCTGAGCAGTCTTGCTCCGCCACAATAACAGACTCTGACTGGTCAGGAACACCTTCTGCTTCACCGGCCACAGGAAAGTCCTTTGGGGCAGGAAGTTGTCCAGATACAAGAACAGTCTTTGGTATTTTGTCCTCAGGACCTCCCGTCCCTATGGGTTTTAGGACAGTCCCTTTCATTTTTTCAACAGCTTTAGCAGCCATAGCCAGTCCAGCCTTGGCCGGTTTTATTATCCCTGTCAAGGTGTCGCCTGCCCCAAACGCAGATGAGGTTCCCCCACGAGGCAGACGCCTCTGCAGGCGACACCCCGACATCAGAAAACACACCATCTGCAGACCCCACCGCGGAGCCTGCTATTCCACTAGGCGCCCCATGGTGCCGCTTATCTCCACCCTCGCTCCTACTCTCCGGCATCGGGACCAAAGCTTTACCCCTGCCCACCTTGCCCTGGCCCGGTGCTGAAGAAAAGCAGCCTCCCGCTGGGCTGCTGACCTCACCAAACATGTCCAGCTTTACAGCCGAAATCGCTCCGATACTCTTACCGCTAGGTGACTCTCCTGTAGCAAACTCCATACTCTGCCCACTGCTCTTCCCTTGCACAGAACCCACCGCAGGGCCCTGACTAGGTGGAGCTGGGGAAAGGGGGACATAAGAAAATGACACAGACTCAACCCTTTTCTATTCACCTTTCCTCTTTCTCCTCCTCTCTTTCTCATCCGGTACAGGGTCTTCTCCGAATGTAAGATGCTCCAACCGTACCGGAGACTCCATCTCCCTGATGACCGCCATGAGTCTGCCCTGGGGTCACTGCTGTCCTCCTCCGAACTCCTCCGGGATCCTGGTGCTGAGGCTGGAGGTCCTTGTCCAGGGTTTATCCCGCTCTGAGACCCCTGCGATGGATCCTGGGTGATAATGGGGTCACCATCCTCCTCAGGGACACTTAATCCCTTCATCTCCTCAAACCTCTCCTGGTTGAGGAGCTTCTCCATGAAGGGACCGCTGTTGGTCTGAATGCCCATTCTTTTCTTTTCAATAATGTTAATTTCCGATTTTATCAGTGTAATATCCTTATTGGCCTCTTTGCTCCTGCTCCCGGACATGGTGTTTGCCCGCACTCCAGCGCATTTTAGCTCTGCACGCAATCTGCACAGTTTTTTGATGTTCATTTTAAATGCTTGTAGATGTGGTGGTGGAGGAGAGGACACTGTCCCGTGGGGGTGTAGGGTGTCTAGGGTGTCGATGTGCAGGATAATTAAGGGCGCTGTTAACCCTTGTTACTCGGGACACCAGGGTGAGGGTTAAATACTGTGTATTCTTGATAGGCCTATTGCCACCCTTCCCAAAAGCAATAGGTGATGCAGAAATAAAGGATTGTCCACAACCGCTGTTAACTGAAAACTTGCAGGAACTTTTACTGAGGAGTTTCTGTGCATGAAGTAACAGTCCAGATAACAGAGTCTCTTTACATCAGGCTTGAGCAGTTGGTTGGGATCATATAAGCCCAATTTGGCTTATGGAGAATTGTATAGTAGAGATCCGCTGGATTTAGGGGAATATTGAGGTCCAGTGATCCTGCAATGAGTAGCGGGGAATTGCTTAGTATATCCGTTATGCTATAGGCCTAGGCCGCAAGGCTTTGGCCTAGTAATTAGTCTTGTAAGCTGTGGAGGTCCTACCTCTTCCAGAGTCAGCAACCCAAGAGAGGAATCAAGATGGCGTGGGTCCCTTATATATACATTTGTATACTTATAATTATATAAATATTAATTAAAACTGCTATATACTTATTGACTAAATGAGAGGTGACAAGGGGAGATCTACAAAAGAGGGACCCCGACGTCCTAAGGACTTCTTACACAGGTATGGTATACAATACGGTACCGGGACACCACATAGAAAATAAGCAATCCTTGAAGCAAAGTCACTCACAGACTCCAGGGGCCTCTGCACACCCCAATCCATTTACATCTTCACCTGAAACCTCTCGGCTTAGGCCAGAAACTAGAGGGGGCCGGAGAAACATTGCTGCTTCCCCCACCAGGTCTCCTTACCCCTACTAACAGGCCGGTCGCTGTGTGTCCTCTATCCCTGCTGGCCTACTCCAGGAACCAGAGGCCTGGGTCTCGCTCTCCTCCTGCATCCCAGAAACCTACTCCCCCAGGCAGAAGGGAGCAGGAACCAGGAGCCACACAGATCGCCTCCCAGCAGCAGCACTGACTCTACAGACACCCGATCCTCCTAAGGATTACACCCAGTATACAGGACAGGAGAAGTGGTACTGTGCAGTGTATATATATATATATATATATATATATATATATTCACACACATACACATACACATACACACACACACACAATAAGAGCAGCTCCTGAGGATTACACCCAGTATGCAGGACCGGCGAAGTAGTAGATTTAGAATTACACCCAGTTTAGGCAGTGAAAGAAGTGATACTGTGCATTTCTTTTATATACAGAATAATTGAGCTATGTGCAGAGGCCTGAACAGAGGAAGCGGAATTGTTCCGTAGCTATACAAAAATAACTTTGATACTTAGACATACAGTAAAGACCAAAAGTTTGGACACCTTCTCATTCAGAGTTTTCTTTATTTTCATGACTATGAATATTGTAGATTCACACGGAAGGCATCAAAACTATGAATGATCACATGTGGCTCACATAACAAAAAAGTGTGAAACAACTGAAAATATGTCATATTCTAGGTGGAAAGTGTCCCCAAGTGCAGTCACAAAAACCATCAAGAGCTACAAAGAAAGTGTCTGCCATGCGGAGCACCGGGAAAGGAAGACCAAGAGTCACCTCTGCTGCGGAGGAGAAGTTCATCCGAGTCACCAGCAATCTCAGAAATGGTTACCAGCAGCTCAGATTAGAGAGCAGGTCAATGCCACACAGAGTTCTAGAGCAGACACATCTCTAGAACAACAGAGGAGACTGTGTGAGGCCTTCATGGTAGAATATCTGCTAGGAAACCACTGCTAAGGACAGACAACAAGCAGAAGAGAGAACACAAGGAATGGACATTAGACCAGTGAAATCTGCGCTTTTGTCTGATGAGTCCAAATTTGAGATCTTTGGTTCCAACCACCGTGTCTTTGTGCGACGCAGAAAAGGTGAACGGATGGACTGTACATGCCTGGTTCCCACCGTGAAGCATGGAGGAGGAGGTGTGATGGTGTGGGGGAGGAGGTGTGATGGTGTGGGGGAGTGGGTGTGATGGTGTGGGGGAGGGGGTGTGATGGTGTGGGGGAGGAGGTGTGATGGTGTGGGGGAGGAGGTGTGATGGTGTGGAGGAGGAGGTGTGATGGTGTGGAGGAGGAGGTGTGATGGTGTGGGGGAGGAGGTGTGATGGTGTGGAGGAGGAGTTGTGATGGTGTGGGGGAGGAGGTGTGATGGTGTGGAGGAGGAGTTGTGATGGTGTGGGGGAGGAGGTGTGATGGTGTGGGGGAGGAGGAGGTGTGATGGTGTGGAGGAGGAGTTGTGATGGTGTGGAGGAGGAGTTGTGATGGTGTGGGGGGGCTTTGCTGGTGACACTGTTGGGGATTTATTCACAATTAAAGGCATACTGAACCAGCATGGCTACCACAGCATCTTGCAGCGGCTGCTATTCCATCGGTTTGCGTTTAGTTGGACCATCATTTATTTTTCAACAGGACAATGACCCCAAACACCCCTCCAGGCTGTGTAAGGGATATTTGACCAAGAAGGAGAGTGATGGGGTGCCAGATGACCTGGCCTCCACAGTCACCGGACCTGAACCCAATTGAGATGGTTTGGGGTGAGCTGGATCGCAGAGTGAAGGCAAAAGGGCCTACAAGTGCTAAGCATCTCTGGGAACTCAGTTCTTCACAGTGGAGCTCCTCGGTGTCATGAGGATCCACTGTGAAGAACTGAGTGAGCTTCATCGGGCTCTTCTTCCCCTTCCTGGTCCTCGTCATCTGCAGCAGTGGTAGCTGGGGTCTCCGTCACTCCGGTCTCAGCAGAAAACCTCCTCCAGCAGGACTTACGGACATTTATGTCTATGTGATTTTATGGGAAAGCAGCGCCTAAAGAGGGACAGCCTTTGGATTTCTTTCTGCAGACCTCAGTCTATCTGAATATCCCTACAGCCTTGCAGCAAATCCCAGGAACTCTTTGTACCCAATGCAATTGGGTTATATGCGCATATCTGTTGCGCTCAAGGTGAGCATATTACTAGCCCTCTGACCCTCTGGTTTACTTGGATAACGCAAAAGGCGCTTTGTGTGACCTTTTTTTGTTGTCCTCCTACCACATTAGGGTTGGTAGTATAGTTCCCCCAAATTACACTGGGTGTATAGTTCCCCCCACATTAGGTTGGCAGTATAGTTCCCCCACATTAGGCTGGCAGTGTAATTCCCCCACATTAGGTTGGCAGTATAGTTCCCCCACATTAGGTTGGCAGTATAGTCCCCCCACATTAGGTTGGCAGTATAGTTCCCCCACATTAGGTTAGTAGTACAGTTCCCCCTACATTAGGTTGGCAGTATAGTTCCCCCACATTAGGTTGGCAGTATAGTCCCCCCACATTAAGCTGGCAGTATAGTTCCCCACATTAGGTTGGCAGTATAGTTCCCCCACATTAGGTTGGCAGTATAGTCCCCCTACATTAGATTGGCAGTATAGTTACCCCACATTAGGCTGGCAGTATAGTTCCCCCTACATTAGGTTGGCAGTATAATTCCCCCTACATTAGGTTGGCAGTATAGTTCCCCCACATTAGGCTGGCAGTATAGTTCCCCTACATTAGGTTGGCAGTATAATTCCCCCTACATTAGGTTGGCAGTATAATTCCCCCACATTAGGTTGGCAGTATAGTTCCCCCACATTAGGTTGGCAGTATAGTCCCCCCACATTAGGTTGGCAGTATAGTTCCCCCACATTAGGTTAGTAGTACAGTTCCCCCTACATTAGGTTGGCAGTATAGTTCCCCCACATTAGGTTGGCAGTATAGTCCCCCCACATTAAGATGGCAGTATAGTTCCCCACATTAGGTTGGCAGTATAGTTCCCCCACATTAGGTTGGCAGTATAGTCCCCCCACATTAGGTTGGCAGTATAGTTACCCCACATTAGGCTGGCAGTATAGTTCCCCCTACATTAGGTTGGCAGTATAATTCCCCCTACATTAGGTTGGCAGTATAGTTCCCCCACATTAGGCTGGCAGTATAGTTCCCCCCACATTAGGTTGGCAGTATAGTCCCCCCACATTAGGTTGGCAGTATAGTTCCCCCACATTAGGTTGGCAGTATAGTCCCCCCACATTAGGTTGGCAGTATAGTTCCCCCACATTAGGCTGGCAGTATAGTTCCCCCTACATTAGGTTGGCAGTATAATTCCCCCTACATTAGGTTGGCAGTATAGTTCCCCCACATTAGGCTGGCAGTATAGTTCCCCCTACATTAGGTTGGCAGTATAATTCCCCCTACATTAGGTTGGCAGTATAGTTCCCGCACATTAGGCTGTCAGTATAGTTCCCCCCACATTAGGTTGGCAGTATAGTTCCCCCTACATTAGGTTGGCAGTATAGTTCCCCCTACATTAGGTTGGCAGTATAGTTCCCCCACATTAGGCTGGCAGTATAGTTCCCCCTACATTAGGTTGGCAGTATAATTCCCCCTACATTAGGTTGGCAGTATAGTTCCCGCACATTAGGTTGTCAGTATAGTTCCCCCCACATTAGGTTGGCAGTATAGTTCCCCCCACATTAGGTGGGCAGTATAGTTCCCCCTACATTAGGTTGGCAGTATAGTTCCCCCACATTAGGTTGGCAGTATAGTTCCCCCCACATTAGGTTGGCAGTATAGTTCCCGCACATTAGGTTGGCAGTATAGTTCCCGCACATTAGGTTGGCAGTATAGTTCCCGCACATTAGGTTGTCAGTATAGTTCCCCCCACATTAGGTTGGCAGTATAGTTCCCCCCACATTAGGTGGGCAGTATAGTTCCCCCACATTAGGTTGTCAGTATAGTTCCCCCCACATTAGGTTGGCAGTATAGTTCCCCCCACATTAGGTGGGCAGTATAGTTCTCCACATTAGGTTGGCAGTATAGTTCCCCACATTAGGTTGGCAGTATAGTTCCCGCACATTAGGTTGGCAGTATAGTTCCCGCACATTAGGTTGGCAGTATAGTTCCCGCACATTAGGTTGGCAGTATAGTTCCCGCACATTAGGTTGGCAGTATAGTCCCCCCACATTAGGTTGTAGTTCTCCCACATTAGGTTGGCAGTATAGTTCCCCCACATTTAGTTGGCAGTATAGTACCCCCACATTAGGTTGGCAGTATAGTTCCCCCCACATTAGGTTGTAGTTCTCCCACATTAGGTTGGCAGTATAGTTCCCCCACATTTAGTTGGCAGTATAGTCCCCCACATTAGGCTGGCAGTATGTTCCCCTACAGCCATACAGTGTATGACTGGAAGCTGTATGCCTGTGTTTTTATGCCCCACTTCAGTGCTCCGACCACTGCGCCTCCGGTCCGGCCATAGGAGTATTTCCGGGGAGCGGTGGTCGGAGCACTGAAGTTGACGTGCCTCTGGTAACACTTACCAAGCTGGCCAGCGCACATCCTGCTCGCTGCTCCACTCCACCGCGCTCCGTTGCTATTGGCGTACGCACGGGACATCAGTGACGTCCCTGCGTGCGCTACCTCCCAGCGGTCCTTGCGTTTTTAAAGTAAACGCGGGGCTGCAGAGAGTTAACAGGGGCATCCCTGTGTCCTGAAAACATCTTTGGGACACAGGGACATCCTTAGGCAGTGGCGGCAAAAACACCCGGCGGGCCGGATAAATGTCCTCAGCGGGCCGCATGTGGCCCGCAGGCCATAGATTGAGTACCCCTGCTATAGATGGCTGTGCCTGAAAATCCCAGCAAGTCAGAAGTTTGTGAAATCCTCAGCACCAGC